>NC_056742.1:310903426-311262425 GCF_019279795.1 Protopterus annectens | reverse complement strand
AGTTTGTTTACACTGATCAGAGTATCACAAAGCTTTATGATTCAGGTGTGCAGCTCACCTACAAATTCCAGGGCTGTTTCCTTTGTGGACTCCAAGACTTTGTCTGTAGTGTTATGTTTCTTCTTGTCATTGTGCTTTTTGTAATGGTATGCAGAGTTGTCACTTCACTTTTAAGTGTTCTGTTGGAAGTGGTCCATCAGCTTGCAGATTGTATTCTTAGAAGAAAATTTCTGGATATCCAAGCAGATATTCTGTGGTAATTTAGGTGAACTTGAAATCCCTAAACATCACGCATTGCTCAGTTACTATTTAGAATCTTGCTGACTAAAACTATGTACCTTTAAGTCCTGTAACTGGAATCCAGCAGTTAATCCAGAAACCGGAATTTACTTGGGAGTGATTCCTTCAAACTTCCTGCATTTATTAATTTTCTTATTGGGTTCCATTTGCAGCTGTTTGCCATTTTGAGGAGCTTCCTCCTCACTCACCTGCTCCACCTTTCTTGGCACATGTATAACTTACCCCTGGTGACCAAGGTCCCACAAGCAGAGAAACCTTTGTGAAAGCATTCAAAAGGTATTGTGAAGAGAAGAAATCTGTGCATCCTTGTACACTACCATCCTGACAGCTAATGAGTTTTTTTTTTCTCTTTTAATGCCCTACCCCATTGTTTTGCCTGATATCCAGAATGCATTAAGTTGTGCAAACACCTTTGGACTAGCATCACTGGTAGTCTTCAATAACATCTAGTATTTGATTGTAAAATTTCACCCCTTCCACTAGGACCACAGAGCTGGCAAAAATGCAGCTTCACTGAATTTTCTCAGATGACACCTTGGAGGATCAGATTCACTAATTGGACCCAAGTTGCTAGAGTCCCAGTCAAGCCTCCACTCCTCTATGCTTTGGAGATAGCTCAGTTTGTTTTTCACATACTTTTTTGCCTTTGAGAGTGCACTTACCGATTTTAGCAGAGTTTTTCAGAAGAGCACTTCTGCTTTCTGATGGGTGTTAGAAAATGAAAGACTTCAGTCCCTTTTCAGGAAGAATCAAGCTTTTATTCTAGAAGCAGCATTGTTTTGGGCACCACAAACTCTCTAGTAGGTTGGGAAGGATTTGCAGTTGACTGCTAGGGCTACCATGCCTTAGTACAGTTTTGGTTTTGTGCATCTCTCTGTAATGTGCTTATCTTCCCCAAAGGTGAATGCTAACTTAGGCAAAGTCAAAGGTTGTCTTAGTAATGCAGTTAGTTATATGGATACAGTTCCAAAGTTAAAACCAGTTAGATATTCATGCACTTTGCAAAGTTCATCTCCTTAACATGCATGGAGGGTAGATATCATTTCCTATCAGACTTGTGGGCTTTCTGTTGCTCAGAACACCACATTGTACCATTTTTTGAGTTGGTTCAAACTTGATAGAGATGTTCTTCGTGTTTCACTGTTGCAGTCATCACACTTCGGTTATCTGCTTGCAGGTAGCCCTCAGTCGGACCGAATACCAGAGTCTTAGGATTTCTGCGTCAGATGCCATCGCCTCTTCAATGACATCAGGACGTCAGCGGTATAAAACACACAGCCGAAGCCATTACATCAGCTTTTCTTGTCGTGCAGTGTCCAAAGCAGAAGCATTTCGCAAGTGCTGGTCGGCCGCCTCTTGAAATTTTCATTTTTGAGTTTCAGACCTGAAATTTTCTAAAAGATAAGTACCCCGTTGGAGATCCTTTTTTCTTGCTCTAACCGATGTCAGAAAAAGTTAATAATTGTCTTTCTTGTGGAAAGCAAATACCTCACAGAGATTTTCATTCTTACTGCCTTACCTGTTTAGGCCCAGACCACGACGTTCCTCTGTGTCGGTTTTGTGTCCTGTTGAACGCCCAAGCTATTCATCATCGGGCTATTTTTGTCACTAAATTCTTTCTCTCCGTATTCCGAAATGGCTTCTATAAGCCATCCAACTACAGATCTTCCGAAAAAAACGTAAGGATAAAGACAGGGACAGACCACATAGGCTGGTACTCAGTGAGGTGCCATTTGCAGCCCCTGATACCCGCTTCTACAGATTTGCAGGCCTCTACTGAGACCCATTCGGAGTCCAGTATACCGTGAGTTGCTTCTTTGACTTTGGAACCTGCGGATGTCTTTACCTTGGATGGGTCTGGAGCTGCTGTGCAGGCACCGGCTTCTGAGGGTGTATTCCAACCTTCCGATGTTCATATTAAAACGACATCTTCATTTTTGACTAAAACTACTGACTTTCTCGGGCCCAGAGTTCACACTACACCTAGAAAACCGACGACCAAAGCGCATGCTCAAGCTTCCATGCCACGGAAACAAATGCTTAGAATGGCTGAAGACCTTAACTTGAATTAGGGGAAGCCAGCCTTCCCCCTCTATAAGACAAAGGGTTGATTTTCCTTCTGATTCTACAGACAGTGAGTCCGATGACTGTGATCCCTCTGATTACCAGAACATTCCCTTATGTACCTATGAGGATTCAGATGCAGAAGATTCCATTCCCTCTGCCTTCCCTCCAGAGGAATTTTCTTTTTGTGAAACCTTGCATACCTCAAGGGAGCATTTCTGCTGGGAATGCCAGGACTACCCACAGTCCAAAAAGAGACTCAGAGAATTTTTAGACTTGCCTCAGTACAGGCCTCTAGTTATACACCCTGTCCTGGATATTGTAGATGATGTCTTCATGGAGTCCAGTCTTACTCCTTATTCTTTACCACCAGCTCCTAGTAAGTCTGACGGGTACTACAGAGTACCTGACTCTCACAAATTTCTCTTTAAGAATCCCACTGGGGATCCAGAGACCATTTCCCGGGGACCTAAAGGTATTAAGGCCACTACAGCCAAAAACCTCACCCCTTCAGACAATAATTCTAGAGCTTTAGACAGATGGAGTAAGAAGATGTACACCTCTGCAACTCTTGCCATAAGGGCTTTTAATTGCCAGTTTTACATGTTGAAGTATCAGCAGCATATCATGGAATTAAACAGAAAATGTTGTTGCTTCCAGATTGTGCAGAGATTAGAGAGTGACAAGACTTCATGCATTCTGCAAACCAAGTTCGTAAACGTACTTTGCAGGATGGTTTTGATGCCTTACAAGCATCTTTCAGGGCTGCTGTCACTGTGTCTGTTCTGAGAAGGCATGCTTGGCTGAAGGAACAAATCTTGCCAGACCATGTCAAAGCAAAATTACTAGATGCTCCATTAAACCAAGATTTATTGTTTGGCACAAAAGCAGAAGACGTTCATAAAAAGATGGAGGAAAAGGCTAAATCTATGCAAACTGTTAAAGATTTCACACAGGTGCAGCCACCTACATTCAGTAGGCATTGCCCTTCTAAAACCTGGTCCTTTCCTGTCCCTCTCAGACCTTCAGTCCAAACCCAGGGGCAACAGACCACAGACTACAGTCTCAGGGTATGCGTAGATGTAAACAATGGAGTGCTCCCACCTCCAAAACAGGGAGTGGTAAGCCACCCCCATAAGTAAAAAGTTCCCAGTGATGTGTCTTTCATCCCTCTCAGCCTTGCCCACGTTCTTGCACCCCCTGGGAGGAAAACTCACCCTGCATGCAAAAAACTTGAGAGTACATTACCCAGGACTGCTGTGTCTTAAACATTGTATCCTAGGGATACAGATTCTACTTCCGCTCACTGCCATCCCCAAGCGGGTTGCCAGACCTTCCTCCAGACCAGTGGGAAGAGGCCCAAAAGCAAGTATTTTATCTCAGTGTCAGGGCTAGTCAACCTGTTCATACAGAGCAAAGGGAACAGGGTTTCTACCCCAGACTGTTCCTGGTAACCAGAAAAGAGAACTCTTGGGACCCTGTCCAAGATCTGTCAATCCTTAACACCTTCCTGGTGATACCAAAATTCAAAATGCTTACACTCCAGCAGCTGCTTCCTATGCTTGCCAAGGGCTCCTGGCTGGTCACCCTAGGCTTCAAAGAAGCTTATCTGCACATCCCCATAAAGGGAATCTTGTAGGAAATATCTAAGTTTCAGGACAGGCTCTATGCGCTATCAATTCTCTGAACTTCCCTTTGCCTTGTCTACTGCGCACAGAGTATTCACAAAGTGCCTGGCTCCAGCCTTTGCATACTGCAGGCAGAGAAATATTCAGATTTACCCATACTTCGACGATTGCTTGATTCAGGCTGACAGTCAGGAATTGCTAATGCAGCACCTGACTTTTAAAGAGAAACTTAACTTCTCTGGGGTATACCATCAACAAAAAGAAATCATGTCTGCTACCCAAACAAAAATTGTATTCCTAGGAGCAAGCTTGAACACAACTTCCCAGATGGAATTCCTCACTCTAGAAAAGCATGTTCATTTGGCAAATTACTTCAAATTACTGGCCACCAAAACCAAACTGTCTGCAAGAAAAATACTGCAAGCCCTAGGGTTCATGGCCTCCTGTATTTTCCTAATTACATATGCAAGACTGCATATGAGGAAACTTCAGTGGTACTTCAAGTCTCTGGTGTCAACATTCTCAGGACTTGGAAACAGTGATTCCTGTCATTCCTTGCCTAAGGACAGAGTTCCTTTGGTGGGCAGAGGCTTGCAACCACAACAAGGGACTCACTTTCACTCAACCCCTCGTCGTTGAAACCCTGATAACAGACACATCGGACTATGCATGGGGGGGGGCTCACATGGCAGGCAAATGCATCCAAGGCAAATGGAGCCCAGGACAAATTCACCTGCATATCAATCAAAAAGAAATGTTAGCTAAACATAATGCAGTGACAGCCTTCAAATACCTTATCCTTCCAGGACAACTTTTGATAAAGACCGACAACACCACAGTTATGTGGTACATAAATAAGCAGGGGGTGGGGACACATTCCTACCCTCTCTGCAGGTTAGCCATGGCTCTGTGGAACAAAGCCTTGAGCAATCAAGTGTGCCTCCTAGCTCAATTCTTGCCAGGCAAACAAAATTCACTGGCATATGACTTAAGCAGAACTCTACTGAACCCACATGAGTGGAAACTGGATCACAACTCATTCAAACTTCTAATCCACAGGTGGGGGATACCAGAGGTGAACCTCTTTGCTCCCCCCCCCCCCCCATAACCATCAATTGAGCAACATTTGCACCAGAACTCCCCACAGCCAAGCACAAAGAGTGGATGCCCTATCCTTTACATGGGAAAACTTCTCAGTCTATGCCTTTCCCCTTCTGCCCCTCCTCTCAAAAGTACTACTCAAGATCAAACAGGACAGGCCAAAAACGATCCTTATTGCACCAGACTGGCCACGTCTGCACTGCTACCCACTCCTGATAGCAGTGCCACCCTGGCACCTACAGCAGACCCCCTCTCTACTGTCCCAGCAGGAGGGACAGATTTTGCATCCTCAGCTGCAAACCCTGAACCTTGCAGCCCGGCTTATTCCCTGAAAATATCACCAGCAACCCTCAGCAAACAGGTGCTAGATGTCATCTTTGAGGCCAGGAGGCCTAGTACTAGGAAATCCTATTCAGAAAAGTGGAAAAGATACTGTTCTTGGAGACGGTCTCAAGGTAAGGACACAGCCTTGCCCTCCTTACCTCAAATCCTAGATTATCTAGCAGAGTGGCTCTACAAAGGCCTATCCTTCTCATCAATTAAGATTCATGCCTGTGCCATCTCAGCTCATTACAGTACTGAGCCAGTCTTCTTCTCTCACCCTCTGATCAAACCATTCCTGAGAGGAGCTAACAATTTAAGACCCCCCGAGGAGAGCTCCCACTCCTGCCCAGGACCTTAACTTTGTACTAGAGAAGCTCATGCTTCCCCCTTTTGAGCCTGCTGCTACAGCAGAGTTAAAATTCCTCTCTTGGGAAACAGCCTTGCTTCTAGCCATCACTTCAGCAAATCAGAGTGTCTGAGTTACAGGCTGTTATGGCTGTGGAACCCTTCATTATCTTCTATGCGGGCAGGGTTTCCCTCAGAAATAACCCATCATTTATGCCCAAGGTGGAATCCAGTGTGGCTTTAAACCAGTCCATCCATTTACCAACCTTTCTTCCCTAATCCTCAGAATAAAGAGGAAATGATTCTGCTTTTTTTGGACGTGCACAGGCAGCTCATGTTCTACCTTGACAGGACTAAGCCTTTCAGAAAAAAACTGACCAGCTTCTAGTCAGCTTTGCTACAGGGGCAGAGAGCAAGCCCATTTCAAAGCAAACCATTTCCAAATCGATAGCACACTGCATCCATGTCTAATACAAACACTATGGAAAACCTATCCCACAGCGCATCAGAACTCATTCCACTAGGGCTACCTCAACTTCTACAGAATTTCTCAGAGGATTCCCTACCAGGGGCATCCTGGAGGCTGCAACCTGGAGTTCTGTACACACCTTCACCAAGCGTTACGACTTACCTGTCTCTCCTAAATCCAGAGCTGGATTTGCCACAGCAGTCTTACAAGGCCGGCTAGCCAGCACTAATACTACTTGACTGCCTCCACCCTTCCTCAGCTTTGGGAATCAACCCAAGTGTGGTGACTGCAGCAGTGAAGCACTAAGAACATAGTACAGTTGTGTACACTTACCATAAATGTAGATGTTCAAGTGTATTCACTGTTGTAGTCCTGGTTACCCTCCTTCCAGCCCCCTGACTTCTCTATGCTTTCTACCTTTACTCTTTTTGGCCATCATTTATGGCTATGGTATTTATTTTTTACTGGAGGTGTTCCACACCATGTAATTGCTTCCTATTTTGGGGGCTCCTGACATCTCGGGCAAGAAAAAGTGATGTAATGGCATCAGCTGTCTGTTTTATAGCCCTGATGACCTGACGTCATGCAAGAGGCGACAGTGTCCGTCACAGACATCCCAAGACTCTGGTATTCGGGCCGACTGAGGTCTACCTGCAGGCAGATAACCCAAGTGTGATGACTGCAACAGTGAATACACTCTAACATCTACATTTATTGTAAGCGTACGCAACTGTACTTTGTGGAGAAGGATTGCTCATTGTACACCAGACAGAAGAGGAGCAAATGTATTCCACTGTTAGGGAATGTCGAGATGCAGGTGTAAGATTCAAACTGCTCCACCCAGCTGTCTTCAAGGTATTCTTCCCTGAGAGGACAAAATCATTTTTTGATGACGTACATGCTAAGGAGGAAATGCAACAGTTTGTCCAACAAAAAGTTAAACTGTAAAACAGGTGATTCTGCTCATGATTCTGGTAATAAAAACAAAGAAAGTGAATCAAAAATAGGATTTCAGATATGAACAGTAATAAAACCAGTCATTTAGAACCAAACAAAAAACCAAGACTAGCGATGTCGCTGCTCCAAAGTACCAGGTCCAGAGAAGCACAAAATAAGAGTTTTAACGCAATTTTAATCAAAAAGCCAAAAAGCGTTTCCGCTACTGCCCAAGCAGTAGCTTCATCAGAAATACAAAACATTAGCGCCAAAGTCAGTTTAAAAGTTTTAGTCATACATGACGTCACCATACAAAACTAGGACTTGCGCATTTCATTTAGGCTTGTTTAAAATTCAAACTTGTTAAGTACAAAAACATATATGGAAAACATTTATATGTGAAAGGCACGAGTGCCTAAAATATAGAAGTACCTTAGTTTAAAAAGAAGTGACTTAATTTAAAAACGAAAGAGTACAAAACATAAATACTCCAGGGCAAAACCAGTAATTTAATATGGGATTACAATGTAATAATTATATTTGAAATATGACAGAAGAAGAAAATCTGGAAATATTGTATTTTTCCAGAATTTGTTGGACTTGTGAGGGACACTAAAGCATATGCCTTACTTCGTCATTAATATTCAGGAAAGTGCTGTGGGGTGGGGGAAGAGGAAGGAGAAAGTTAACTGGAAGGAGAGATTTTTTTTCCCTTAAAAGTACCAGTTTTGTGGCATGTGGTTTTTCTTTACATGATATAAAGAAAGTTGTTTTTTTTTTTTTTTTTAAGTGTAATGGGGATTGTAAATGGATGCTGCTGTTTTTTTTTTTATTCTCTTGTTCAGTTTCAAGAAATGTGGGCACTGCAATATATAACAAAACCCTGGTTAAAAGTATGATAAAAGAAAAACGAATGTGCTTTTTCTCATTCTTGCATGAGGAAATGGCTGCGTTTAAACACCTTAGATTGGTTTAATAATAAGTTTGAGAGAGCGCAAGTAAATGAAAAACAACATTGAATATTATGAGGCTTTTTTCTAGCAAATATACTTATGCTTATTAACAATTCTGCAGCTGGTCTTCATGTTTCCATGGAAACAATCTGATAAAGAGAAACTGTCTGCAGTCTGGTGGAAAGTGATTGGCTGAGAAAAAAAGAAAGAAAAAAACTGGTTAGGAGATAATGTTCTCTGAAGGCATTCAGGGGTTGTACCAAAGTAGGTAATGTTATCTGAAAGCATTCAGGGCTTTCCCAAGGTAATTATTGTTCTCTGAAAACATTCAAGAGTTTTCCCATTTGGGAGAGCTATAAAGATAAGACAAAACCAATCAGCACAGGTTGCACCATGTATCTTAGCATGGATGACCTCTCTTTTAGGTAACTCAAGTTTGAGAGTGTGGCTGTCAGTTTGGGACTTTTGTTCCTGTTAGGAGGGTAAAATGTCAGTATTTGAAGGTGTTCATAGTTTTTGTGCGTTAGTATTAGTTGCTAGGTTCTAGGGGGGTGTTGTGTATATGTTTTCTTTTATTTTGAGGGTTTCCAATAAAACAAAAAGCTTTATAAGAAATGGCATAGTCTCAAATGTATATGACAAGAAACAATGGTATAAAAGTTCCACCTGCCAAACAGTGTATGCATGTAACACAAAAGTTGGAACTGGACATTTTAACAAAATAGGCATTATACATAAAAGATGGGAACAACAACTTTTAATACAGTGATTCTTTTGACCTCGCAGATAAATACAAACAAGAAAGTAGTGAACTATATTTAAAAAATAGAACTGAACATGTGAATATGATAGGTTTTCAGGATAGTTATTCAGTGGAATACCTGCAATAGAGGAAAAGTGGAGTCCTTGTATTAGTGGCAAAGGAGGAAGATTACACTGGTGTATGTACATTCCACTTAAAACTGCCATAATGGAGCTTAAAATTCTGGGGGAAGTCAGTTTTCAGCAAGGAATATTACTTATAGGCGGGGACTGGAATATAATTTAATGCAGTGAAGATGTCTGGGCGGGGGCAGAAAGGACAATATAAGAAAAGGTAGATTTTTGAAGACATTTATGAAAATATTTGGCATGGAAGATGTGAATTCAGTAATAGGGGTTCAGGGTGAATTTACATTATTACCCAATATATAAAAACTGGGCTAGGCTAGACATAATTTACATTTCACAGGAGCATGTGCATGAAGGTCTTGATAACCCACCCAATAAGTACTTCAGATCATGTGGTAGGTAAAGTAAAAACACAGGGAAATGAAATAAAAATGAGACATTGGCACTTTCCCTCCTACCTGTTGAAAAGAAAGGAATTTAAGTAATGGGTAGTGGAGATTACGCTGTTAGGATAGAAATTTCTTCTGAAAATATAGCTAGGGAGTGGGATAAAATTAATATGGAGTTTAAAAATAGGGTGGAAATAAAATGGAGAACTATGATAAGTAGCTAATTATTTAGAGGGACTGACAAATGTTAACGTATTGCAGAATGGGAGAATCTCTCAGAACAAGAGGAGGGTCAACTACAGAATGCTAGGCAGAAAATAAGGGATTTCCTCGATAATATGCACAAGCTTAGAAAAATTGCTGTTAAGCAACTGTTTTTAGATAACACTAGAGCACGAAAACTTTTAGCACAACAACTCGGGCAACAGAAGGTATAATGGGCTGTCGCCAGACTTAGGGAGCCTGTAACAAGAGATCCTGTAGAGGTATTAGAAATAGTTTGGAAATTCTAAGTCTCTCTCTAAAGCAGGGAAATATGAAAATCAAGAAAAGGTGTAAGTGGAAATGTTTATGGAAGAATTAAATATGCCAAGATTAGAGGTAGATGAGTCTCAATTAGGATAGGAGGAGAAGAGTTAAAAATTGTGATGTATAACCAATCTACAGGAAAGTCCCCAGGAGTAGATGGTATTCCTTTTGAAGTTTGGAAGCTAGGAGGGAAAAACTGGTAAAGCTCTGGAAGATTTTGTTTAATGGTATCTTAAGAGCAGAAGTAACACCGTCCTGAATACCTAGAGAGGGTAAAAATCAATCAGATCCAGCTTCATACAGGCCAATTTCAATACTAAACCATGCTTATAAAGTGTTCATGTCTATACTGGCTAAAAGAATGGCAAACATAGCGCCAAAACTGATAGGCATGGATCAGTGTGATTTTTGTGGAGGGGAGCCAAACATTTGACAGCATTAACAGAACATTGATGATCCAGAGGTAAGCAGAATGTAAGTAAATGCCATTATTGTTGGTGGCTCTTGATGTAGAAAAAGCATTTGACAGAGTAAGCTGGGACTTCATGAGCAGGGCAAAGGAAGCATTTGCATTTCCTGAAAAAATGTTAGGTTGATTAGGAAGATATACGAGGGATCAGAGGTGAAAATTGAAGTGGGTGGAATCCTTTCTGATAACTTGTGCTTGAGCAGAACAACGAGGCAGGTGTGTCCTCTTTTTTCCACTTTATTATTCACATTATATTTAGAACTCTAAAGCCAGCTATGAAGGCAGAATTGAGGCTGACACCAAAAACAACCACAAAGCCTTCTATAGCTATATCAGAAACCTCAAAGGCAATACACAGATTTGCTTTTGAGTTATTGCACAATGGCATCTCCTTTACTGACCCAACAGATATAGCCAACATACTGGCTGACAGATTCAGTGCCAACTTTACCCCTGTCCCCCCCCAGGACCCTGTCACAGTACCAGATGAAAGCCTGGTAACCACCATTTCTGCGGCACAGGTAAAAGCTGCATTGTCCAAAACCAAGAATACAGCATCCATGAGACCTGATAATATCCCTGGCAGCGTCCTAAATGAGCTATAAAATGAACTGGCACCACATCTGTGTTCCCCTATTCAATCACAGCCTTACCTCAGGCTATGTCCCTAACGAATGACGTACTGCTACAGTCATCCCGCTCCATAAAGGGGGAGAAACTTCAGACCCTGAGAACTATCGCCCCATCAGCCTGACAAGCCTGGTATGTAGAGCTATGGAGCACATCATCATGGACCTGCTTAACAAAGATTTAGGCAATCTTCAAACTCTCAACTCCACACAGTTTGGCTTTGTCAAGGGGAGATCCTGCCTGCTGAACCTGGTTGACTTCTTCATGGCAGTTACCAAGGCTGTGGATGAGGGTAAGGCAGTGCATACACCCTACCTTGACCTGGCCAAGGCTTTTGATACCATTCCCCAATCGGGTGTCATTGATAAACTCACCAAAGTAGGCATCAGTCCTTACGTCACTAGTTGGGTTGCAAATTGGCTCACATACAGGACCCACAGAGTGAAAGTTGCAGATTCCCAGTCAGACCATCAGTCAAGAGTGGAGTCCCACAGGGCTCTGTCCTGGACCCTCTTCTGTTTGGCATCTACTTTTCAGAAGTCCAGGCTAACACAGAAGGACTCTAGCTGACCAAGTTCACTGATGACTGCAAGCTAGGAGTCGTTATCAACTCCCCAAGTGATGCAGACAACATATAAAAGGGCCTCATTGAGACCAATGACTGATGTCAGAACCATGGACTGAAGCTTAAAGCCAAAAATTGCATTATCATCCCCTTTGGAAAAAACTCAGTTCCCACGAATTACCACGTTGATGAGAGCCCACTGAACACTGAAGATAAGAGATCCTGGCACCTAGGTCGACAGCCACCTCTCCTTCAACTACCACATTTCCATTCTGGTCAGAAAGTTGTCCAACGTGGCAAATCTTATAAGCAAATGTTTTGCATCCAGGAAGAAAGAGGTCATCATCCCTCTCTATTCATCCCTCATTAGACCAGTCATCGAATATAGTGCCCCATTTGACATGTACCTGACCAGACACCTACAACACCTGGAGAGAGGCCTGAATAGTACGTCACAAAGAATCCTAGGCCTTAAACACATGTCCTACATGGACAGACTCAAGAAACTTCAGCTGTTCTCAGTCTCTTATTGTCTACTTAGAGGGTGATATCTACTTGACTTACAAAACCATGTCCAACCCAGCCTTACTTGAAATGCTGCACCAAAAGAAATCCCAATCCCCCCGTGCCACATGCTCCAGAGATCACAACCTCGTTGCCTCAATTAACAGAGCATGCTGGAAGGACAGGTTAATCTCCCACAGATTGCCATACTGTGGAATAGGCTTCCCATTCATGTCAAGCAGAGCACCTCACTGGCCCTCTTCAAGAGAAATCTTGACAAGTGGATGGGTAACAAAGTTCACTCCAGGGATCATTCCAGTTGCACTACTGGATATGGGCACTGTGAACTAACATCGGGTGGCATGTTGCCTGGGTAATTTTTTTGGGGCTAGGCTTGTAAAGGCTCCAGAGCCATTAGCCTAGTTACAAACCTATGAACCATTGGTAAAGAAAGTAAGGGACTCAGAAGTTCAAGGATTAATTGGTATAGTAGTTGGGGAAAGCTGGCTTTATTTGCAGATGATATTTTGTACCTGACAAAACCAGAGAATGACATTACAGTGTTGTGGAACATTTTGAGACCGTTTCAGTTCTTTTCAGGATACAAAATTAATGAAGCTAAAACAAAGGCAATAGCGGTAAGTTATGTACCCACACATGAACTGGTTTAGGAATACCCATACTTATGGGGACATGATAAAATGAAATATTTAGGAGTATGGATTAAAAATGATTCTAGTGTGGCAGCTAAAAATATGTGGGAAGAGACTAAACAAAAGATGGTACAAAAATTGCGAAAATAGAAGCTTCGTTATATGGATACGGATAGTAAGATACAAGTAGTTAAAATGTATTTAGTCCCTTTAGTCTTGTACACAGCTCAGGCATATTGTTATCAACCAGAGGAGAAGATGTTCTTCGTGTTTCACTGTTGCAGTCATCACATTTGGGTTATCCCTGCCACGGTAGCCCTCGGCTGGCCCGAACACCAGAGACGTAGTAATTCTGTATCGGTTGCTGTCGCTTGAGGACTGACGTCAGGTCGTCAGTAGTATAAAGTAATTCAGCCAATGCAATTACATCAGTCTTTCTTGCCATGGAGCCCAAGGCAGAAGCAGTTTGCATGAGTGCCAGTCTGCTGCTACCTGAGTTTTCGTCTACCAAATTGAAGTTGAAGTCTTCTAAAGCTAAGTACCCAGTTGGGGATCTTTTTTTCTTGCACTAACCGATGTCAGAAAAAGTTCATAATTGTCCTCCTTGTGGAAAGCAAATACCACTCAGAGACATCCACTCTTACTGCGTCACTTCTTTAGGCCCAGACCACGACGTCCCCCGTTGTTGCTTCTGTGCTTTGTTCAAAGCCAGAACTGTCCGTCGACGGGACCTTACTGTAGCCAGTTATTTTCGCTTACAGTCCTCAAATTCTGATATGGCTTCAGTAAGCCATCAGACAGCAGATCTTCTGAAAAGACAAAGATAAAAACTGAGACCGCACTGGTCCATACCTACCGACGACACTTCCATTAAGCTAGTCGTCAGTTCTCCGGTACTCAGGTACTTTCGCAGCCCCTAATGCCCACTAGTTTTGATTCACAGGCCGCTACCAAGACCCTTTTGGATGCTGCAAAACTCTTAGACTAAGGATCCTGCGGTTGTCTCTACCTTGGATGAGTCAGGAGCCGCTGAGCAGGCACTGGCTTCCGAGGAAGTCCTTCGCACTACCGAATCTCGATACAAACCAACGTCTTCTTTTGGGACTACTGTTCTTTCAAAAACGACCAAGTTTCTTAGGCCCAGGGTACGAACCACACCCAAGAAACCGATGACCCACTCTCAGGCACCTGCTACCTTGCCTCAGTCTCAAATGTTTAAAATGGCGAAAGACCTTATGCTGATCAGGGGAAGCCCAAGCTACATCCTCAAAAAGGAAGAGATCTGTTCCTTGTAGTTTTGTCTGAACATGAGTCTGATGCATCTGAATCTGAAGGCATGCAACCCCTCTCCACTTATGAGGATTCTGATGCAGAGGATTCCATTCCTTCAGCCTCTCCCCCAGAGGATTTTCTTTTGAGGAAACCCTGCTTACTTTAAGGGAGCATTTCCAATTGGAGTGTCAGGACTACCCTCAGTCTAAAAAGAGACTCATGCAATTCCTAAATCTTCCACAACACAGACCCTTGGCCATCCCCCCAGTCCTGTATGTTGTCGAGGATGTTTTCCTCATCCAGTTTGACTCCTGATGCCCTTCCTCCAGTTCCCAGAAAACCCAAGTACTACAGAGAGTCCCTGACTCTCAAATATCTTCTTAAAAATCCTACAGCTGACCCTGAGCTCATTTCTCAAGCAGCAAAAGGGATTGAAGCAACCTTTGCTAAGAATCTCACCCCCTCAGACAGGGATTCCCGAGTATTGGACAGATGGGGTAAAAAAGTATACACCTCAGCTAATCTTGCTGTCAGGGTACTAAATTGTCAGTTCCGTGTGCTGACATTTCAGCAACATACCTTAGAACTCCATAAAAAATGTCATTTCCTGCTTGGACAGAATCTAAAGATTTGCAAGAGTTAATGCATTCTGCAAGTCAGGTAACTAAACACATCTTGCACTGTTGTTCTGACGCCCTAGAAGCTTCTTGTAGGGCAACAGTCACTGGATATGTCATTAGAAGGCATGTCTGGCTTAAGGAACAGCCCCTGCCAGACCATGTCAAATTTAAATTGTTGGATGCCCCCTTGCACAAAGATAACTTATTTGGCACTAAGGCAGAAGAGGTCTTAAAGATGGAAGAAAAAGCAAAATCTATGCAAACAGTTAACAAAGCCAACAGCCAAACAGAACGCTTATCACCTCAGTGTCTTGAGATGCTAATCTCCACCAAAAAAGCAACAGAAGAGTATAAAAAACAAGTTTAATGACGAAATACCAACTGTTAAGCGCTTTCACTTGCTCCATGGCAAGCTTCATCAGAACAATACATGACAAAACTGTTGGCACGTTTGGCGCCAAATAGGTTATTTAAATGTTGTTTAAAAATAGTACATTTGAAGAAACATCTACTGACCCTACTAACATATTAAATTAAGCATATCCCTATGAACCAAATAAAATACATAGTGAATCAGAACATCAGAAAAATAATTAACATACCTGCAAACACTAAACAGTAAACCTTACTATAAATTATAATACATAATTATGAATACATAAACATACCTTGAAAATAAAAACATCTAAATAATGAACTTATAAAAGTAACTCATCTAAATAAAAACCCATCGATTAGATGCTATTGTACTTATAAAAAATCAATCCCTATGTAAAAGAGGTTTGATAGAAATAACATCATTTAATCCTGGTATGGTGGAGGCATCAGTATAGATTTGCCACCAGAATTCTTTATATGATAGTATTCCCTTGAAATCCCCCTCCCGGGTCTATTTGGATGCTCTGCAAAATCGCAAATGTAAAGGAATGCCTATCCCCATACTTATTAATGTGCCTTTGTAAAGCGTTTTTTTAATCCTTGGTTCTAATACTATATAAATGTGCATAAATGCGCCTATTAAATTTTCTTTTGGTCTTTCCAATATAAAATCCTGGCCAGGCCATGCATTTTGCTAAGTATATAACCATTTTAGTGTTGCAATTCCCTTGTTGGAATCTAATTCTGGTCCTATTCACATTTTCTAACACAATACTATATTCCTGAAAAATTGTATAGCATTGTTTACACCTTCCACATTTTTTCCTATGTGTGTAATTGGAAACATTGCACCAGTGCCCTCTCTCGAGGTAATTTTTAATATTTTGTCCCATTTTATTAACAAACTGGGGTCGGGTCCCCAAAATTGTAGCTATGTCCTGGTCAACTAGAATAATAATCCAATTGTTGACCAGGATTTTCTTTATTTTCCCTATATAAGGGCCATGTTCCAAAACACACACACTACCATATGTGGTACTACCATCTGAAAGATGATCATAATTGTTGCCATTATTAACCATATGATTGTGATTATATACTAACAGGGGTATATGTCTGCTTCCCCATTCTTTAATAACTAATTTTACTTACTTTAGACATCATATTAACGTCGTACCCTCTATCCTTGAATAATGATGTAATATATAGCACTTCCTCTAACATCTCAGAATAGTCTGAAGTCATTCTTATGGCACGTACAAGTTGCCCTTTATAAATGTTGAGAAATTGATTCCTAGGATGGTTGCTAGTGAATTAGAAATAACTATTAGAAAATGTGTTTTTCCTGTATATTCTAGATTTAAATCTTTTGTCTCCTTTTGAAACATGTGTCTAAGTATGGAATACCTTGATGATTACTGGATGATGTAAATTTGAGAAACTTACTGCTTTGGTTCAAAAATTCTAGAAATTGATCTAGAAGAGTGACACTACCATCCCATAAGATGTAAATAATCATCCAGGTATCGGGAGTAATATTTAATGTGTTTCATATAATCACTCTTAAATACCATAGTTTCCTCCCAATCTAGCATTACCAGGTTAGCGTATATGGGAGCACACGCTGCTCCCATAGCTTCGCCCCTTGTTTGCCTGAAATATTCTCCCTCATAATGAATATCATTATGTTCTAATACCAATGACATCATATCCAATATTAAACCGTCTTTGTCCCATTCTATATCAGCATATTTTCTGATTCTATTGGCGAAAGTTTCATCTTTTGAAATACAGGAAAACAAGTCTATAACATCAATAGTAACTATAACAATAAGTCAACATTTCAAAGGTAAACAGGGTAGTTTTTCAAAAATTCCCATGATTCTTTAACCAGATGAGGGATTTTTTTATAAATATGTTTGAGATAGACATCAATAACGGAACCCATGGGAAAAGTTTTTGATTTACTACCTGATGTAATAGGCCTGAAGGGGGATTTTCAGTATTTTTGTGGTCTTTGGGGATCCCTACAAGTGATGCCAAGGAGGGGTATTCTACCTTAATAAACTTATAAACTCCTCCCTCAGAGGATTTTCCTTTGGGGAAACCCTGCATACGTTAAGGGAGCATTTCCAGTTGGAGTGTCAGGACTACCCTCAGTCTAAAAAGAGACTCATGCATTTTCTAAATCTTCCACAACACAGACCCTTGGCCATCCCCCCAGTCCTGGATGGTTGTGAAGGATGTTTTCGTCATCCAGTTGGACTCCTGAGGCCCTTCCTCCAGCTCCCAGAAAACCTAAGTACTACAGAGAGTCCCTGACTCTCACAAATATCTTCTTAAAAATCCTACAGCTGACCCTGAGCTCATTTCTCAAGCAGCAAAAGGGATTGAAGCAACCTTTGCTAAGAATCTCACCCCATCAGACAGGGATTCCCAAGCACTGGACAGATGGGGTAAAAAAGTATACACCTCAGTTACTCTTGCTTATCAGGGCATTATAAATTGTCAGTTCTGTGTGCTGACATTTCAGCAGCATACCTTAGAACTCCTTAAAAAATCTTCCTTTCCTGCTTGGGCAGAATCTAACGATTTGCAAGAGTTAATGCATTCTGCAAGTCAGGTAACTAACCCATCTTGCACTGTGGTTCTGACGCCCTAGAAGCTTCTTGCAGGGCTGCAGTCAGTGGATCTGTCATTAGAAGGCATGTCTGGCTTAAGGAACAGCCCCTGCCAGACCATGTCAAATTTAAATTGTTGGATCCCCCCTTGCACAAAGAACTTATTTAGCACTAAGGCAGAAGAGGTCTTAAAAAAGATGGAAGAAAAAGCAAAATCTATGCAAACAGTTAAGGATTTTTTGCAAGTCCAGCCCCCTAGGTTCAGCAGGCATTGTCCCTCCAAACACTGGTCCTTTCCTGCTCCCAAGTAAACCAGCCCAGCCTAGGCCCCATGGAAACAGACCCCCCCCCCAAGACAGCAGCCACAGGGAATGTAGAGATCTAAGCAGTGGACTACCTCCACTTTAAAACCAGGGAGTTCTAAGCCACCCCCTTATGGTAAGAACTCACAATGACTTAACCTCCTCCATCCCCTTCCTCTGCCCACCTTCACTTACCCCTAGGAGGAAAACTCTCCTTTCACTTAAGCACCTGGGCCACCATTACCAGGGACCACTGGGTTCTGAACATTTTGTCTTGTGGATGCAAATTTTCCTTCCACACCCTTCTAACCCCAAAAGGGTTCCCAGATCTACCACCAAGACAGTGGGCAGATGCTCAAAAGCAAATCCTTTCCCTGCTCTGTATGAGGGCAGTAGAGCACATTCCTGCAGAACAGATAGGCCAAGGTTTCTTCTCTAGACTATTTCTGGTACCCAGAAAAGGGGGCACCTGACACACCATCCTCGATCTGCCCATTCTAAACACCTTCCTGGTGATCCCAAAATTCAAAATGCTCACCCTCCAACAGCTGCTACCCATGCTGTCCAAGGACGCCTGGCTAGTCACCCTAGATCTAAGAGGCCTACCTCCACATTCCTGTCAGGGAATCATACAGGAAATATCTCCGCTTCAGGGCAGGATCTGCCTTTTTCCTCACCACAGATGCCTCAGACTATGCTTGGGGTGCACACCTGGACGGCAGGTACATACAAGGTCAGTGGAGCCCACAGCAAATCCCTCTGCACATCAACCAAAAAGAGATGATGGCTATCAAGCACACCTTGATAGCTTTCAAACCCCTTCTCTCTCCAGGGGCTGTCCTGATCAAAACAGAGGACATAAGTCTGATGTGGTACATCAACAAGCAGGAAGGGAATCGCTCCTACCCTCTATGCAGGCTGGCCATGACCATTTGGCACACAGCCTTTGCCATGCAACTACACCTGTTAGCACAATTCCTATCAGGCTCTCTCAACTCTCTGGCAGACCAGTTAAGCAGAAATCTTCTGGATCCACATGAGTGGCAACTCAACAGAAGTACCGTCACCCTAATAACTCAGAATTGGGGAACCCCGAAGGTCAACCTCTTTGCCTCCCACACCAACCATCAGCTCAGCAAATTTTGCACCAGGGAGCATCACTGCATGACTTGGAAAGTGAATGCCCTGTCCTTCTCCTGAGTCAATCTATTGGTCTCTGCCTTTCCTCCCCTACTTTTCATCCCCAGGGTACTTCTCAAAATAAGGAAGGAAAAACCAAGGACCATTTTTATAGCTCCAGATTGGCCCCGGTAACACTGGTACCCCGTGCTACGCAGCCTGTCCCTGCTGCCTCCATGGCATCTTCCACAGATTCCAAACTTCCTTACCCAGAGGGAAAGGAGATTCATGACACTCAATTTGGCAGCTTGGCTTATTCCCTAACCTCAAACCAATCTGCCAACCTCAGTAAACAGGTTTTGGATGTTCTCTGTGAGGCCAGATGCCCTAGCACCAGAAAGTGTTATGCTGATAAATGGAAAAAGTTCTGCACCTGGATCCAGGCTAAGGGAGCCAATACGGCACAGCCCCACCCTCCCACTCATCCTGGATTACTTAGCTGACCTACTACACAGCTGCCTCTTTCTCCTCTATAAAAATTCATGCCTCTGCTGTTTCTGCTCATTTTCACACTGATCAGCCTCTTTTCTCGCACCCTTTGATCAAACCGTTCCTAAGAGGGGTTAGCAGCTTGAGGCCAACCAAGAGGGCACCAACACCAGCTTGGCACCTTAACTTTGTATTGGAAAAGCTTGCCCTGCCGCCTTTCGAACCAGCTTCTTCTGCAGAGCTAAACTTTCTCTCCTGGAAGACAGCATTCTTTCTGGCCATCACGTCAGCCAGAAGAGTCTCTGAGCTGCAAGCACTCTTGGATGTGGAATCCTTCATCATCTTCCTTGCAGACAGGGTATTCCTCAGAACTAGCCCACCCTTCATGCCCAAGGTGGTGTCCAGTGTGGCTCTCAACCAATACATTCATTTGCCCACCTTTTTTTCCTAATCCCCAGAACTAGGCGGAAAGGATTCTTCTCTCTCTGGATGTGCACAGACAGCTCAGATTCTATCTAGATAGGACTAAATCCTTCAGAAAGTTTGATCAATTGCTGGTTAGCTTTGCTACAGGGGCAGAAGGCAAAGCCGTCCCCAAACAAACCATTTCCAAGTGGATAGCATACTGCATCCATTTCTGCTACAAACAGCATAGAAAGCCTCCCCCCCCCCCCAGGACACACTCCACTAGAGCAGCCTGCACCTCTGCAGCTTTCCTCAGAGGAGTCCCCACCAGGGACATCCTGGAGGCTGCCACCTGGACATCTGTTCACACTTTAAGCAGTCAATAACACAGAATCCAACAAACGAGTGCAAAGATTTAATTAATTGAAGCGCTTTTCGTTTGCTACCATAAGCAAACTTCCTCAGAAAACAATTTTAATTTTAAAAAACACATTTAAATAGTCACAATTAGTACCTGTTAGGCCAGTCACCACTTACAGTGTATTAACCACTCACTTAATGTCTCTCTTAAAGACATCTAGCCCACTTAAAAATAATAAATGTATATATATATATATATATATATATATATATATATATATGTGTGTGTGTGTATGTGTAACACTAATACATTGACACTAATTTAATCTATTATCATCATAGCATAATAAACTACTAAACCATATTGTCAAGGGTAGTCTATCAGAATTATCAATTCAAACTGTCATGTTCATATACTAGCAAACTAGTAAAAATGTAATAAATACACTGTAATAATCAAATATACTTGATACAGTGTGCTGATAAGTTACTATACTTCACCCTATGTAAAAATAAATAAATATATAGTATAATAATTTAATAGTACTTAAAAAAATGTTTAAAATAAATATTTAAATACCAATGGTACCCATTATAAAAAAGTACGTTAAACACAACATCAACGCCTAAGACTCCTTAGCTTGAGGATACTGCCAATTGAGCATGTTTCATTCAACCCAGGATAGTTGTAAGCATTTAATCTGATTTGCCAAGACAATTCTAACTCTTCCAGACGTAAAGGTGTTCGGCCACCCCTTACATCTGTATTCACCTGGTCTATAACTGAGAATTTGAATTTATGGTCCGTATAGGGCTGAACATGTTTAGCTAAGGCATTATCTTGTTTATTCCTATTAATAGCATACTGATGTTCATAAATCCTTTCACGGAGCTTACGCTCCGTTTTCCCTACATAAAATGCAGGACAGCTTTGACATGTTGCTATATAGACCACCATCTTCGAATTACAGTTAAATCTGGATTTCAGTTTAATATGAAGACCATCCACTGTTACCGAATACGTATTGTCTACAAATTTACAATAATTGCAGTTTTGACGTTTTAACATTCCTGGAATTTATGGTTGAACCCATCGTTGCTGCTCAAGTAAATCCTTAAGGTTCCTACCCCTTTTAAATGTTGCCCGTGGTGTAGTACCCATTTTTACAAAAATGGAAGGATTAGTTCTAAATATACCCCAGTTTTTCTTGATATCCAGACAAATATAACTATGTATATTAAATGTAGTAATGAAATTCACTTCCTTTTGTGTATTACTAATAGGGCTACATGTCATGTTGTCTTTGACATCTGAAGTAGAATTTAATAATTCAGTATTATTATTGGGTTTAACCTTTAATAAAGGTTTATATATCCCATTAGTTATTTTGTACTGGACTTCTTTTATTAAATTGTCCAGTAACACTACGGGTAACCTCTATGTAAAAACATGGACTTCAGTAGTTGACATTCTTCTACAAATTCCTGGTCATTGCTTACTATTCGTGCAGCTCTCACTAGTAGCCTTTTAACTACGGAATGCTTCTGGTAGTGAGGATGGCAACTTGTAAATGTTAGCGACATAACCACCTAAATCCATGTTCTTAGATGACCTAATGTCCAAATATGCTGTAACTTTGTTGAAGTTAGCCGTGAATTGTAAAAATTGAGTTGACTCATTAAACATTTGAACTATAGAGTTACTTATTTCACCATCACCTTTTAACAAGATAAAAATTTCATCCAAATACCTTGTGTAATAAATAATCAAATCATTAATACTTGTGTTTTTAAAAACATATTCGGATTCCCAATGAGCCATGAAGGAGTTCGCTATGCTTGCCCCACATGGGGAACCCATAGCTACACCAATTTTTTGGAGATAAAATTTATCACCAAACATGAAAAAGTTGTTATACAAAATAAGTTTACCCATTCAATAGCTATATCCTGAGGTATACATGTATACAAGTCCCTCACATCAACTGTGAGGAAGTTGTAATCCATGTTAAATTCCAGGCTGTCCAAATTTTTAAGAAATGATCAGGAATCCTTACATATTTGTTGTTTAATCAAATATTTTTGTAAAATTACGTCAACAACTTTAGCACAAGGGTAAGTGGGTGACCCTCTACCATCAACTAAAGGTCGCATGGGTGGATTCACCATATCCTTATGAATCTTCGGTATCCCGAACGTGTAAGGATATCTGAGATAGGTAGTAAACATATAATTATAAATGTTTTGCTCTGTTCTCCCTTCTATAAACAAATATTCTATACTGTTCCTAATATAATTGTATGCTTTAATTTCAGATCTAGAACTCACGACATGGGTTATCCAATAATAAATTCATTCTTTCTGCATAATCCAAGCTGTCAAAAACTACCAAGCCGCCACCTTTATCTGGCTTGCAAATACGGATGTCCTGAGATTTCATAAACTCAAGGCATTCAAGCTCAAACTGATTAGTACTTTGTTTAGCTGTAACAGGTAACCCCTTATTAATGCTCTGTCTAATGTCTAACTCACAAAGTTGTACAAAGACTTGTAGTAGAGGATGTAAAGGGGGGTTAAAAGTAGTAGAGATATAAAATTGGCTCACGTTTGAGTCATTCACTACACCACCCATCATCAGATTAAAATTAAGCTTCCTAGTGAAAACTTTAAGGTCAATGATAGTTTTGGTTAAATCAAGTTTTTGCTCAGGGGCATACGTGTAACCTTTAGACAAGAAATCCACTATGTCTAAAGGTATAACAGAAGATGAAAAATTAAATACTTTAAAGTCTCCTGAATGATTGGTAATAACAATTGGCTTAGATATTAAGCATTCACTTAGACCACTAGGGCCTTCAGGCCCTATACCAACCTCAGGCAAAATAAATTCTACCATATCATCTGGTGACCCTAAATAAGTTACATCAGAAACAAAACTTGTATCAACATGATCTACTATTAAGTTTTTCGCTTGTTCGGTTTCCGCTGTGATTTCTTCATCTGATAATTGTTCTTCTGTTTTGGTCTGGCCCTTGTGAAATTGGCTGACCGAAAATTTGAATTCTGATTTAACTGAGCATTACTGTTCTGGTCGTGCTGGAGATGAAATAACCTTTCACTCCTCCTTAGTTCTTGTTGCTCATTTTGGTTCCCATGATTGACTGAATTTGCAGCTGAAGGTGGTGTGTTGTCATTCTCGCGTTGAAATTGATTGTTTTCCGCACTGACATTATTAGAATTATTCAACAAATTCGAAACTGAATAATTGTTATGCCATACTTGAGCCTCTGAGGGGATTGGATATGCAACCCCCTCCATATATGCTTTACAATTGCGGTCAAGTTTCTTCATCTTGTTGCTTTTCAGTTTAACTAAATATTGGTTAATGCAGGAAAACATGCGAGTGTATTCATATTTATACCTATAAAAATCAACGTCAAGTTTAATGCTCATATCCAATTCTGCTACCTTTTTGTTAAGCTCATCAACCCAAATAGTGTAATGTTTAACCATGAGTTCCAACAATTGAAACCCTTGCCGGTCAAACAACTCTACCAATTCTTTATGAAAAATTGAATTAGCAACCAATCCCATAGGAAATTGCTAATGCCTTAAGCCTTTTGGCACCATCTTCCGTGAAAGGCATTCACGAAAGTATGCAATTTCAAGGTGCAATTTTTTTCATTTTCACTAAGTGGCTATCCAAAAGCTTAAGCTTTGCCACTATGTCTGAGAATATCAAAGTATTGTTACCTTTATCGTGAGGCTGGGATTCCGTGTTCATAGATGTAGCTTTGGTGAAAGTGAAACCTTCAGAAAGCCATTTCTTTAACTCCGGTAACCCAGATGTAACAAGTTCACCCACGGCAGGTACAGTACTAGCAGAACAAGGTTATTGGGATGATAAATCACTTGTCAAATTAATGTTACAAATCTCCGGTAAATCTGATGCTCCCATACATTCCAACAGATGAGGCAAGCCCCTAGGAACTGGTTGTTGCTGAAGCTATTGCCCCTGTAAAACTAGGACCATATCTGTCGCTGCTTCTGGCCTTGAGGCTGAGAATAGTGAAAGAAGTTGGCGTACTCGCTGCCTCCTGGCTATTATCAATCACATTCACTGGTGGAAAAGTGGTTAGGGTGGAATGCTTAAAGACCGGTTAATACATCACAAAGCTCCTTCTGTCGAGTGCCTAACCGGTCAAGGCGGTGAAAAATAGATTCCATCCTGGATAATAAGGAATCCAAAATGTTATTTTTACCTAGTGTATCTTCGTTAGCTGGTGTGTCCACAGACGCACTATCGCAGCTCCTCAGTAACTCTGGTGTCTCACTAGGTTGGAAAATGTTCTGACTCGCTGCCATGCCCAATATCAAACAAAAACTGAAATGCAAACAACCACGAACCAAGAAAAAGGCACTGTAAGCAGTCAATAACACAGAATCCAACAAACTAGTGCAAAGATTAAATTAATTGAAGCGCTTTTCGTTTGCTACCATAAGCAAAACTTCCTCAGAAAACAGTTTTAATTTTAAAAAACGCATTTAAATAGTCACAATTAGTACCTGTTAGGCCAATCACCACTCACAGCGTATTAACCACTCACTTAATGACTCTCTTAAAGACATTTAGCCCACTTAAAAATAATAAATATATATATATATATATATATATATATATATGTGTATGTGTAACACCAATACATTGACACTAGTGTAAACTATTATCATCATAGCATAATAAACTGCTAAACTATATTGTCAAGGGTAGTCTATCAGAATTATCAATTCAAACTGTCATGCTCGTATTCTACTAATGAACTGTATCAAGTATATTTGATTATTACAGTGTATTTATTACATTTTTACTAGTTTGTTAGTATAATATGAGCATGACAGTTTGAATTGATAATTCTGATAGATTACCCTTGACAATATGGTTTAGTAGTTTATTATGCTATGATGATAATAGTTTAAACTAGTGTCAATATATTAGTGTTACACATAAACATATATATGCATTTATTATTTTTAAGTGGGCTAGATGTCTTTAAGAGAGACATTAAGTGAGTGGTTAATACACTGTGAGTAGTGATTGGCCTAACAGGTACTAATTGTGACTATTTAAATGTGTTTTTTTTAATTAAAATTGTTTTCTGAGGAAGTTTGCTTATGGTAGCAAACGAAAAGCGCTTCAATTAATTAAATCTTTGCACTAGTTTGTTGGATTTTGTGTTATTGACTGCTTACAGTGCCTTTTTCTTGGTTCATGGTTGTTTGCATTTCAGTTTTTATCTGTTCACACTTTGACCAAGCATTACTACCTGCCTCTGTTCTCCGAATCCAGGGCAGGGTTTGCCTCTGTAGTCTTGCAGGGCATACTAGCCAGCCCCTAGTTTCCTTGACTGCCTCCACCCATTTCCTCAGCTTTGGGAATCAACCCAAATGTGATGACTGCAAAAGTAAAACACGAAGAACATAATACAGTTGTCTACACTTACCATAAATGTAGATGTTCAAGTGTATTCACTGTTGCAGTCCTGGTTTCCCTCCCTCCATCCCCCTTTCTTCTCTTTCTCCTTTTATTACCATTCCTCCTTATTCTTCTCCTTTCCTTACAAGGGATATATTGGTATTTATTTTCCACTGGTGGGGTTCTTCCACCAGAGACTGGCCTCCTACTTGGGGGCAACTGACAGGTTAGGGCAAGAATAACTGATGTAATGGCATTGGCTGCCTTACTTTATACTACTGATGATCTGACGTCAGTCCTCAAGTGACAGCAACCAACGCAGAAATACTAAGTCTCTGGTATTCAGGCCGGCCGAGGGCTACCCTGGCAGGGATAACACAAATGTGATGACTGCAACAGTGAATATAGTCTAACATCTACATTTATGATAAATGTACACAACTGTACTTTGTAGGTAGCAGTTAATAAAGGACTTTATCTGGGAGGGGAAGATGGCAACAGTCAAGTGGGATAAGCTGATTCTTCCAGTAGACCAGGGCAGATTGGGATTACCCAATTTGAAGGGATATTTCAGAACTGCACAGTTTAGACTCCTATACATAGCACAAGCAGAAAACTATAATTCAAATAAGTGGAAAGGGATGGTGAAATCTGGGGGAATCTCAAGAAACAAGGAGAGACTGGGATTTTGGATGCAGGCCTTTAAGCAGAATAACAGTCATGTAGATTATTACATACGTAAAGTAGCAGAAAGTATTCTAAGAAGTAAACCAGCTCGGGAAAGGAGTTTCTGCTGATAGGGATGGCTGCAATTAGGGATACAGACAACAAGCAAGAGGGGGCCAGAAGTTATTGCCGAAAACTGGCAAACGAACCGAGGTGTTGGGAGCAAATAACTAGAGAGGGAAAGGTAACAGAATGGGAAGACACCAAGAATTTATTTGGACTGCAGGTTAGAGATTTCCTTTCCTATTAATGTTTCATGTCGGAGTATAGGCAAAGAGAAGGAAATTGGGGGGGTCCCTAAATGAAAGACCAGCACTGGTAGAGTGTTAAGTAGAATCTAGAACAGAAGCTACCATTAAAAAAGGAATAATTAGTAGAGCACATAAAATATTGCATAACAACTATAAAAATTAATCAGATGAGGTTAGAAAAGATTGGAAAATCAAGTAATCTCTGTGGTATCCCCAAAGTCTCAAAACAACCCACTAAAGTGTAGTGGGTCCAAAAACAAGACAGTGTAAGAAACTTCTCTGTGTGGAAGATTTTCAGTCCATATGTTTCTAGTTAATCACTGTATATTAATCAGATCAGACAGTAGTAGTAGAAGTAGCAATCTTAAACTCATCTTAAGTCAAAACAAAACAAAAAACAATAATAGAAAATATATAATTGTACAGCATTACTAAGTATTCAAAAGTAATCCAAGCAAAGCAGGCAATCTGTTTCCAATTGAAAATCCTTTATTAAGTACAAAGACAAGCGATCCAAGTAAAACAAAAATAGAGTAATAATTTCCTCACAAGCTTTCTAAATATATATATATATATATATATATATATATATGTATATATATATATATACTTTATATCGGACATGGGAGTGGTTTATTGTCACATCTCTTCCCCCATCATTGTGACATTCGAGCTGGTCCTGCCCTACTTAGTAGTTGTCCTAATAATATATAAACCTTTATGTACTTTTAAATCAAATTTATAATGATGTGGTATCTCTTATTTAACCAGATTATTAATTGGGAAATGAGACTGGATAAGCAATTCACAAAGAAAAGGGTGGGAGGATGTATGTATGACTTCCAAATAAGCAGCAAAATCTAGAAGATTTGGTATTTTTGCCTGGAAATGTTTACATAGATATTTTATACCCCAAGTAGACTCCAGAGAATTTTTCTTCAGGCAGACAGTAAATGTTTGAGGTGTGAAGGGAAGAAAGAGGTAATTGGGAACATATTTTCTGGGAGTGTAGTGAGTTGGTGGACTTTAAGGATTTCCTGTGGGATACACTGTTGGGGATGCTGGCTGGGCAGATTGGTGGGACTAGGGATATGATTTTTCTGGGCTATGATGTGGTAAGGCCTTGCTGTGTATAATAATGGCTCCTGCTAAAAAAGCATTTACTAGAAAATGGAAATGTAAATCTAAACCAACTGTACTGGAAGTAAACGTAACAGATTAAAACAACTGGAATTAAGATCTTTAGAAAAGGGTATTAGCAAACTACATAGGAAAAAATGGGTATTGTGGGAACAATACATACAAGGGAGAAATAAGGTCTAAAAGGTGGCAGGACTTAGAAATATGTAATGTCTGAGCGAGAAAGCTTGGGTAGATTATAAGTGATGTTTGTTTGCAACTGGGAGTGTGTCAGTATGGACTGTGATGTGACATGTTTGCAACTAGGATTGTGTCGGTGTGGTTTGTTTTCATTTATATAAATATATGGTTGCCTGCGTGGTAAGTAATGGCTTAATAAAGATGTTCCTTTAAAAAAAGGCAGGAATTGAATAATTTGTGTAATATTGCTTAGGTTATATGATGTATAGCAATGTATGTGGAGTATAATGTTTGTTAATATAGTTTGATTGCTTTTATATGAATGCACATTTGTCTATGTTACAAGTGATAATTCAATAAATGTGAAAAAATACCTTACTATAGACCGTTTCGATACTGTATCCCTGTTCAAAAGTCTAATTTCATTAGTTACATTAATTTACTTACCCAGTGTTTGACAGTAGTCTGTATGGAATTTTTAAAGTCTACCAACTAATGACACTCACAAAAAAATATGTTCCCAATTGCCTCTCTTTTCCCCATCACACCTTCAACATGTGCAGTCTGCAAGAGGAAAAATTCTCTGGAATCTGCTTTGGGTATAAAATACTCATGCAAACATTTACAAGACAACATACTAAATATTCTACACTTTGTTGCTTATTTGGGAGCCATACATATATCCTCCCATTGTTTTGTGAATTGTTTATCCAGTCTCTTCCCAGTCCTGCTAACCTCCTCTGATTCTTATAGTAATCATGCTGTATTTTATATGCCCTACTAATTATCCCTTTTTAACAGTAGCTTCTGTTCTAGATTCTGCTAAAAACTCTTACCATTGCTGGTGTTTCAAGTAGGAGTCCCCCTATCCCTTCATCTTTGCCTGTACTTTGACTATGCTTGATAGGGATGGCAGTCTCTAGTCCACATTTTTTTTGGCTTCTTTCCATTCTTTTACCTTTCACTCTCTAATTGTTTGTTCCCAGTACTTGGGTTCTTTCGCCAGTTTTTCCAGTAAATTCCTGCCCCCTCTTGCCTATACTCTGTGCACTTAATTACAGTCATAACTTTTTTCTTGCCTTTTCTAAGGTGGAACTAGTAACTAGTGTTTCCAAAGTCACCCTGTTCTAGTGGTTGTCCGAATACATGTTAATAGCGCCAAAGGACTGTTACTACCTCACAAATCTGAAGCTCATTTATGTAGGTGTTGTAGCAACCTGTATGGCTTTCTGTGACTATTGATGAAATCTGTGATGTGGCTACTTGGTCTAAAGTGCATACATTTATATACTTGCAGTCTAGGTCTAGGCCTTTGTTTGGGTCCACCAGCCTTTAGAATATCCTTTGATGTTTTCTCCCCTGGTTTTGTGGTAGCTGGAGACTCTTGTCTGAATAGTTGAGATGGTTGGAAAAGACAACATCAGATATGAACGTTGTGTTTAACATAATGCAAGATCATTTTGTCTTCTTCCATTCATTACAACTCGTGTCCCCTGCCCAGTTGTCACTATATTAGACTCTTGCTTGACAGTCCTGGACCTGTTCGAGCCTTGTCTTATCAGTCCAGGACTGTTTCCCTGTTATTTTAGGTCCTTTTCTGTTTGTGTAGTATAGAAGTTTTTGGTATATACAGGCAAATGTTCAGTTAGGAATTGTTAGGTCGAAGGTGGTTTATGTAGGGCCTGAGCATTGGATCCAGGAGTCTGAAAATTGCCAGGATTGGATCCTGGCTGATCTGATATGCCCAGTAGGTGAGATGGATAGAAGAAGATAGCACAGATGTTGCGTAATGGTAAGTATATAACTTCCATTTTGTTTCTCATATTCTTGGACATGAGTGTTGTGTATACTTCTCTGCTGATTTCCATGGTAATTCTGAAGCTTTAAAAGGACTCCCAAAAGGTCATTGTGGTGACTCCCATCTGACCCATGCAGCAGTGGTTCTCTCTCCTTTTAGAAATGGCTAAGGCAGTTACCACTAGCTTACTTGCAGACTGGACCTACTCGCACAAGACAGGGGTTGTTCGATGCATCTCAGCTTGAACTTCAACTGACTGCCTGGGCAATAGAATTTGAATACCTTTTAGGCATGTATTTTCTGAAGATGTGCAATAGGTGTTAAAGGTTGCAAACCTTAAGCTGCTAGAAAATCATATATTAGCTAATGGAAAATATTTTCTAGTTATTGCCACAGTAAGAATAAAGACTCTAAGGCTAGCATTTCTCTGGTTCAACAGTATTTGTGCGAGTTATCCTCTTGTCTTTTACTCCTCTGTGAAGGTTCATCTTTCTGCTGTTTCAGCATGTCTGCTCATGGATCCCCATTTTCCAGTGCACTCTCATCTCAAGATGTTTTTGTTAGGGGTTCTGAATACCCTTCCTACTAAAAAGCAGGTGGTTTCTCCTTGGTATCTTAAGTGTATTTTGAAAAAAAAAATAACACTTGTTAAATTTAAACTAGCTCATCAGGCTGATTTATTGAGGTTGAGGTTCTTAACGTGGAAAACAGTGTTCTAATTTCTCTGACGTCTGCATAAATAGTTTTCAGTTGCAAGCTCTTGTTGTGGATCTGCCTTGTCTCATTTTCCACAAAGACGGCAGTCATTTGAGAACAAATCCTTCAGTTATGCCTAAAGTGGTATCTAAGTTTAGTTTGTGCCAAGGTTTGCAACTCCTTGTCTTATGTCCAGTACCTAAAAATGAGAAAGCTTTCATCAGACTCCGGATGTCCGCTATTTTAACTGAAAGAAACCCTTCAGATATTCTGATCAGTTATTTATTTCTTATCAAGATAAGCTAGGACAACCAATCTCAAAAGCAGGCAATTTTCAAATTGTTGTTCCTTGCAATTTTCTTTTGTTAGTCCCACCATAATAAGTCAGTTCCAGGAAGGAACAAGGTACTTTTTATGAGAACTTTGGCTTCTTCAGGGGATATTCTTTATGGGGTATGAAATATTCAAGAAGCATCAGCTTGATCCTTGGTGCATACTTTTAGAAGGCCCTACAAATTAGACTCCTTTTGTAGCTCTAGAGTAGACTTTGCTAGTACCGTTTTCCATGGACTCCTGATTCTCATTATTCTTCCTCCTCCCACTCCTTTAAGCTTTTGTATTCTACCCGTATAGCGTAGGCTACTGCAGGAGTGATCAAAAGATGACACTTGTTCAGATGGTGTTCGTGTTTCACTGTTGCAGTCATCACATTTGTGTTATCTGCCTGCAGGTAGCGCTCAGTTGGCCTGAATACCAGAGTCTTGGGATTTCTGCATCGAATGCTGTCGCTTCTTCCATGATGTCAGGTCATCAGGGGGTATAAAACATGCAGCCGATGCCATTACATCAGCTTTTCTTGCCGTGCAGTGTCCGAAGCAGAAGCAGTTCGCAAGTGCCAGTCATTAGAGTTTCAGACCTGAAGTCTTCTAAAAGATGAGTACTCCATTGAGGATCCTTTTTTCTTGCTCTAACCTATGTCACAAAAATTTAATAATGGTCTTACCTGTGGAAAGCAAATACCTCGGAGATTTTCATTCTTACTGCGTCAACTGTTTAGGCCCAGACCACGATGTTCCTCGCTGTCAGGTTTTGTGCCTTGTTCAATACCCGAACTATTCATCGTTGGGCTATTTTTGTCGCTAAATTCTTTCGCTCTCGTTCTTCGTATTCTGAAATAGCTTCGATAAGCCATCTGACTACAGATCTTCAAAAAAGTAAGGATAAAGACAGAGAGAGACCACATAGGTCCAAAACTGCCAACGACGCTTCCGTTAAGCTAGTCGCCAGTCCTCTGGTACTCAGTGAGGCACTTTTGCAGCCCCTGATACCCGCTTCTACAGATTCGCAGGCCACTACTGAGACCCATTCGGAGTCGGGTATGCCGCGAGATGATGCTTCTATGGAACTTGCGGATGTCTCTACCTTGGATGAGTTCTGAGCTGCTGTGCAGGCATCGGCTTCTGAGGGTGTATTCAGGCCTTCCAATTTTCATACTAAACCAACGACTTTGTTTCACACCAAAAAGTACTGAATTTCTCAGACCCAGAGTTCGGACTACGCCTAGGAAACCAAAGACAAAAGCGCATTCTCAGGCCCACATGCCTCAGAAACAAATGCTTAGAATGGCTGAAGAGCTTATTACTTTAATTAGGGGAAGCCAGCCTTCCCCCACAGAAAGATCAAGAACTGCTTTTCCTTCTGATTCTTCAGATCATGAGTCTGTTGACTCTGATCTTTCTGATTACCAGGACAAACCCTTATCTACCTATGAGGATTCTGATGCAGAGGATTCCTTTCCCTCTGCTTCCCCACCAGAAGATTTTTCCTTTGGTGAAACCCTGCATACCCTTAGAGAGCATTTCCGTTGGGAGTGCCAGGACTACCCACAGTCCAAAAAGAGACTCAGGGGAATTTTTAAACTTGCCTCAGCACAGGCCTCTAGCTATCCCTCCTGTTCTGGTAATTGTAGATGGTCTTCTTGGAATCCAGCCTTACTCCTGATACTTTGCCTCCAGCTCTCAGGAAACCTGACTGGTACTACAGAGTACCTGACTCCCACAAGTTACTCTTTAAGAATCCTACTGCAGATCCAGAGACCATTTCCCAGGGACCTAAGGGCATTAAGGCTACAACAGCCAAAAACCCTACCCCTTCGGACAGAATTCTAGGGCTTTAGACAGATTGGGTAAAAAGGTATACACCTCTGGTACTCTTGCGATCAGGGCTTTAAATTGCCAGCTTCATATGTTAAAGTATCAGCAACATATTATGGAGCTAATTAAACAGAAAATAATGTTGATTCCTAATCGTGCAGAACATAAAGATTTACAAGAGCTAATGCATTCTGCTAACCAAGTTGGAAAACATACTTTGCAATGTGGTATTGATGCCTTAGAAGCATCTTGCAGGGCTGCTGTCACTGGGTCTGTTCTTAGAAGGCATGCTTGGCTTAAGGAACAAATCTTGCCAGACCATGTCAAAGCAAAATTGCTAGTTGCATCAAGTCAAGAACGCCTGTTTGGCAATAAAGCAGAAGTCCTCAAAAAGAGATAGAGATGGAAAAAGCTAAGTCTATGCAAACTGTTAGATTTCCTACACGTACAGCCACCTAGATTCAGCAGGCATTGTCCTTCTAAAAACTGGTTCTTTACAGTCCCTCCCAGACCTTCGCAGTCCAAACCCAGAGGCAGCAGACCACCAAGATTACAGTCTCAGGGTATGCACAGATCTAAGCAATGGAATGCTCCCACCTCTAAAACAGGGAGTAGTAAGCCACCATCCTATGGTAAAATCTCACAGTGACTTATCCTTAGCTCTTCCAAGCCTTGCCGAAGTACTTGGACCCTTGGGAGGAAAACTTGCCCTGCTTGCAAAAAACTGCGAGTACATCACCCAGGACAGATGGGTCTTGAACATTGTATCCCAGGGATACAGATTCTACTTCCACTCACTGCCAACCCCAAGAGAATGGCCAGACCTCCCCCCAAACCAGTGGGCAAAGGCCCAAAAGCAAGTACTTTCTCTTCTCGGTATCAAGGCTATTCAACCTGTCCCAGCAGAGCAAAGGGGACAAGGTTTTTACTCCAGACTGTTTCTGGTACCCAAAAAAGAAAACCCTTGGCATCTGGATCTGTCTATTCTCAACACCTTCCTGGTGGTTCCAAAGTTCAAAATGCTTACTCTTCTACAGCTGCTTCCTATGCTAGCCACCGGCTCCTGGCTAGCCACCCTAGATTTAAAAGAAGCTTATCTGCACATCCCCATAAGGGAATCTTACAGGAAATATCTACATTTCAGAGCAGGCTCTATGCACCATCAGTTCTCAGTACTTCCCTTTGGCTTATCTACTGCACCCAGGGTGTTCACAAAATGCCTAGCTCCAGCTATTGCATATTGCAGGCAGAGAAAAATTCAAATTTACCCATACTTGGACGATTGCCTGATTCAGGTGGACAGCAATTGCCACTCCAGCACCTGACATTTGTAGACACTCCTAACTTCACTGGGGTACATGCCATCAACGAAAAGAAATCACATCAGGTACCCAGCCAACAGATTGTATTCCTGGGCGCAAGCTTGAACACAACTTCCCAGATGGCATTCCTCACTCCAGAAAAACAAATTTATTTGACAAACTACTTCAATGTACTGGCCACCAAAACCCAGCTATCTACAAGAAAAATACTGCAAGCCCTAGGGTTCATGGCCTCTTGCATTCTACTAATTCCATATGCAAGACTGCATATGAGAACTTCAGTGGTACTTAAAAAGTTTCTGGTGTCAACATTCTCAGGACCTGGAAACAATGATTCCTATCATTCCTTGCCTAAGGGCAGAGTTCCTTTTGTGGGCAGAGGCCTGCTACCACAACAAAGGACCCCCCCCCTTCACTCAACCCCCTTCCGCCCAAACCCTAACAGACTCATCAGATTGTGCATGGGGGGGGGGGGGGGGCTCACATGGCAGGACAAATGTATTCAGGGCAAATGGAGCTCAAAGCAAACGCACCTGCATATCAATCAAAAAGAAATGTTAGCTGTACAGAATGCTCTGACAGCCTTCAAACGCCTTATTCTTCCAGGGCAACTATTGATAAAGATAGACAACACCACAGTTATGTGGTACATAAACAAGCAGGGGGGAACCCATTCCTACCCACTCTGTAGGTTAGCCATGACTCTGTGGTACACAGCCTTGAGCAATCGGGTCTATATTAGATCACTGAACCCTTAAAAAAGTGAACTGTGATTAATCCGACCCTATGTAAGCGAAAGCTTGCAATGTCGAACTGTCAGAACAGCGATTTTTTTTTCCAAGGGAAAAAAAAATCACTGTTCCTACAAAAAATAAAAATAAAAAACCAAAACACTTTAAACATTGCATTAAGTGGGGGGCTGTGCCCCCCACCCCACCCCCCTACTTAAATATACCAACTCCGAGACCGCACTACAGTGCCGAAAACAGCAAAGTAATGAAGCAGCCAAGCAAATCCTTTCCCAGGGAAAAAATTTGCTTAAAAGCCACTTCGATATTTTGCCATTTCAGTCTTTTAAGTTTGACCAAGACGCATTCAAAAGAATGTGTCTTCGGTCTTCTAATAGGAACCCGAGCAACCATGTGCACCTAAAAGCTCAATTCCTGCCAGACAAACTAAATTCACTGGCAGACGACTTAAGCAGAAATCTATTGGACCCACACGACTGGAAACTGGAACCCAAATCATTCAAGCTTCTGATACACAGGTGAGGGGCACCAGAGGTGGTCCTCTTTGCTTCCCCTCAGAACTATCAATTGAACAAATATTGCACCAGAACTCCACACAGCCAAGCATGGAAAGTGGATGCTGTGTCCTTTACATGTGAAAACTTCTCACTTTTTGCCTTTCCCCCTCTGCTCCTCCTCTCGAAGGTTCTACTAAAGATCAAACAGGACAAGCCAAGTACTAACCTGATTGCACCAGACTGACCACGCCAGCACTGGTGCCCACTTTTGCGCAGTCTGATAGCGCTGCCACCAGGGCACCTACCTCAGACCCCCTCCCTGCTGTCCCAGCAGGAGGGCCAGATTTTTCACCCTCCGCTACAAACCCTGAACCTAGCAGCCTGGTTCATCCCCTGAACCTATCATCAGTAACCCTCAGTAAACAGGTGCTGGATGCCATCCTTGAGACAAGGAGGCCTAGTACTAGAAAATCCTATTTATAAAAGTGGAAAAGATACTGTTCTTGGAGCCAGTCTCAAGGTATGGACACAACTGTGCCCAGCGTACCTCATATGCTAGATTACTTAATAGAAATGCTCCACAAAAACCTATCCTTCTCTTCAGTTAAAATTCGTGCCTCTGCCATCTCAGGTCATTGTAATAGAGCCACCCCTCTTCTCTCATCCTCTAGTCTAACAGTTTCTGAGAGGAGCCAAAAATTTAAGACACCCCCCCCCCCCCCCCAGGAGAACTCCCACTCCAACCTGGGACCTTAACTTTGTATTGGAAAAACTCACACTTCGACCCTTTGAACCTGCTGCTTCTGCAGAGTTAAAATTCCTCTCCTGGAAAACCGCTTTACTTCTAGCCATCACGTCAGCAAGAAGAGTGTCTGAATTGCAGGCCCTTATGGCCGTGGAACCCTTCATTATCGTCCTTGTGGACAGGGTTTCCCTCAGGGCTAACCTGTCATTTATGCCCAAGGTGGTATTTAGTGCGGCTTTAAACCTATCCATTCATTTGCCAACCTTTTTCCCTAATCCTCAGAATATAGGGGAAAGGATCCTGTACTCCCTGGGTGTGCACAGACAGCTTCGGTTCTATCTGGACAGGACTAAACCTTTCAGAAAATCTGACCACCTGCTAGTCAGCTTTGCTACAGGGGCAGAGGGCCAGGCCATTTAAAAGCAAACCATTTCTAAATGGATAGCACACTGCATCCATTTCTGCTACAAGCACCATGGGAAACCTATCCCACAGGGGATCAGAACACATTCCATTAGGGCTACGTCAACCTCTACAGAGGAAGCTACATCCTGGAGCTCTGTACACACCTTCACCAAGCATTACTGCTTACCTATCTTTTCTAAATCCAGAGCTGGTTTTGCCACAGTAGTCTTACAGGGCCTGCTTGCCAGCACTAATGCTTCTTTACTGCCTCCACCCATCCTCAGCTTTGGAAATCGACCCAAATGTGATGACTGTAACAGTGAAACACAAAGAACATAGTACAGTTGTGTACACTTATCATAAATGTAGATGTTCGAGTGTATTCACTGTTGCAGTCCTGGTTACCCTCCCTCCAGCCCCCTGACTTCTCTGTACTTCTACCTATTCCTTTGGCCATATCTTATAACACTGGTATCTACTTTCTACTGGGGGTGTTCCACACCATGTAATTGCTTCCTGTTGTGGGGGCTCCTGGCATCTGGGGCAAGAAAAACTGATGTAATGGCATTGGCTGCATGTTTTATACCCCTGACGACCTGACATCATTTGAAGAAGTGACAGCATCTGATGCAGAAATCCTAAGACTCTGGTATTCAAGCTGACTAAGGGCTACCTGCAGGCAGATAACCCAAATGTGATGACTGCAACAGTGAATACACTCGAACATCTACATTATGGTAAGTGTACACAACTGTGCTTTTAAGCAAACGTCCCATAACAGTAGATGTTTGACTAGATCACTGCTGCAGTAGCCACTCCTTCTCTTCACCCCCTTATTTTGTATGATTTGTGTTTGCCAGGGTGATGACTTTGATTTTTGTATACCTAGCATTGACCTCTTTCTAGGCTTTTGTGTCCCTTTTTGTTTTGGCTTGAAAACTCCGAATGGCTTGGCGCCCAAACTGCTGATTTTTCTCCTTGGTCTTCTCAAGCTTTCAGCAGTTTGAGCACATGGAAGGTGCTCTTAAACTTTGGAAGCTGGCTAACTGTTGTATCCTAGGAATTCTCTTAGGATATAATCCATGTAGCTTAGACTACTGGAGCACTGATCTGTTTGAACATCTGTTGTTCTGGTAAGTTTACTTAGATGGCTGTACTTTTCTCAGGTCACTGTAGCAGTAAATGTTAAGCAGTGTATTATTCTATGTTTAGATTTATGTTGATACCATGATGGTAATTTGTGGATTCCTTGGTAGGTGCAACAAGTTACTTGTGTAAGGCTAATGTGATGTTCTTCGTGTTTCACTGTTGCAGTCATTACATTTGGGTAATCTGCTTGCAGGTTGCCCTCAGTCTGCCTGATTAACAAAGTCTTGGGTCCTGCATGGTAGCTGTCCCTTCTTCCATGATGTCAGGTCATCAGGGGTATAAAACATGCAGCTGACGCCATTTCATCAGTCTTTCTTGAAGTCTTCAACTAAAAGCTAAGTACCTCTTTGGGGAAACTTTTTCTTGCTCCTTACCGATGTCAGTAAAAGTTTAATAATTGCATTACTTGTGGAAAGCAAATACCTCATAAAGATTTTCATTCGTACTGTATTCCTTGCCTAGGCCCTGACCACGACGTACCTTGCTGTCGGTTTTGTGCTTTGTTTAATCAGCGCACTATCCGCCGTCGGTATATTTTTGGCTCTGGATGTTTCGGTGCTTGGTTCAATTATCCAGAAATGTCTGTTAGCCATCCCACTACCAGGATTCTGAAAAAACACCAAGATAAAGACAGTGACAAGCCGCCAAGGTCCAAAACTGCCGACAACGCTTCTCCTAAGCTAGTCGCCAGTTTGCCGGTACTCAGTGAGGTGCTTTTGCAGCCCCTGATACCCGATACTGCTGTTTTGCCGGCCTCAATTGAGACCTATTCGGAGTCCAGTATGCCGTGAGATGCTTCATCTATGGAACCCGCGGATGTCTCTACCTTGGATGGGGTCCGGAGCAGCTGTGCAGGCACCGGCTTCTGAGAGTGTATTCAGGCCTACGGACTTGCATATTAAACGGACGCCTCCTTCATTACTAAGGCCTAAATCTCAATCCATGTCTAAAAAAACCGACGCCCAGGCCACATGCTCAGACCTCTATGCCTAAAAAAACAAATGATAAGAATGGCTGAAGATCTAATAACTCTAATCAGGGGTAGCCAACCCCCCCCCCTTCTACGAGGCCTAGGACTGAGCTTGATTATTAATCTTCTGATCAGGATTCTGTTTTTTCTGACTCTTCTGATGACCTGGATTTGTCCTTGCCTACTTATGAGGATTCTGATGCAGAGAACTCTATTCCTTCTGCTTCCTCTCCTGAGGATTTTTCTATTGGGGAAACTTTGCATGCTCTAAGGGATCATTTCCACTGGGAAAGCCAGGAATTTTCAGATTCAAAAAAGAGGCTTAGGGATTTCCTTCTCCTACCTCAGTATAGACCTTTAGCTATCCTGTACTAGACATTGTTGATTATGCTTTCTCGGAATCCAGTTTGGCCCCTGATTCCTTGCCTCCTTCTCCCAGTAAACCTGACAGATACTGCAAGGTCCCTGAGTCCCACATGTTCCTTTTCAAAAATCCTATTGCAGATCCAGAGACTGTTTCACAGGGGTCCAAGGGCATTAAGGCTTCTACTGCTAAAAATCCTACCCCTTCTGATAGAGACTTAAGGGAGCTGGATAGATGGAGTAAAAAGGTTTACACTTAAGTAACCTTGGCCATTAGAGCTTTAAACTGCAATTTTCATATGTTAAAATATCAGCAACATGTTATTGGACTGCTTAAACAGAAAATTATGTTGATTCCTGACTGTGTGGAAAATAAAGACTTACAGGATTTAATGCATTCTGCTGAACAAGTTGGAAAACATACTTTGCAATGTGGTTTTGATTTATTAGAGGCCTCTTGCAGGGCTGCTGTTACTGTGTCTGTGCTTAGAAGGCATGCTTGGCTTAAGGAACAATCTTTGCTTAATCATGTTAAAGCTAGATTGTTGGATGCTCCTTTAAATCAGGACCGCGCCTGTTTGGCAACAAGGCTGAAGAAATTCTTAAAAAGATGGAAGATGAAGCTAAATCTTTGCAGACTGTTAGATTTTTTATAAGTTCAGCCTTTTAGATTTAGTAGGCACTGGCCCTCTAAGAATTGGTCTTTTCCAACCTCTTCCAGGTCTTCTGAAGCCAAACCCAGACAGCAAAAACCCTAGGTTTGAGTTCCAGGGGACTTGCAAAACTAAGCAGTGGGGGGCCTCCACTTCCAAGTCTGGGAATAATAAGACTCTCCCCCCATGGTAAACTGTCTCAATGACTTCCTTTTAAAATTTCTAAGCACTTATCTTCTGCCTGCCCCTTGGGGGGAAGATTGCTCTTCATGCAAAGAACTGGGAACTCATTACCCAGGACAGATGGGTTTTAAATAGTGTCCCAGGGATACAGATTTCACTTCCACACGTTGCCAACACCAAGTGGGTGGCCGGACCTACCCCAAATCAGTGGGTAGAGGCCCAAAAACAATTACTTTCTCTCTTAAGCATGGGGGCTATTCAACTGGTACCAGAAGAGGAAAAGGGGCAAAGTTTCTGCTCGAGACTTTTCCTGATACCCAGAAAAGGCAAATTATGGCATCATATCCTGGACATGTCTACTATAAACACCTTTCTGGAGATTCCAAAATTCAAGATGCTGACTCTTCACCAATTACGTCCTATGCTAGGCAAAGACACCTGGTTGACAACACTAGATTTAATAGATGCATACCTGCACATCCCAATCGGGGAATCTTGCAGGAGATACCTACGCTTCAAAGCAGGCTACACCCACTATCAGTTCTCTGCACTGCCCTTTGGCTTATCTACTGCGCCCAGGGTATTCACAAAGTGCCTAGCTCCAGTTATTGCATTTTGCAGGCAAAGAAGTATTCAAATATACCCATACCTGGACGATTGTTTAATTCAAGCAGAAAGCCAGGACATACTTTTGAATCATCTGGCGTTTGTAAAAAGGGTTCTAACTTGTCTGGGGTCACCATAAATGGCAAGAAATCACAACTGGTACCCTGTCAGCAAATGACATTCCTGGGAGCAAGCTTGAATACAACTTCCCAGATGGCTTACCTCGCACCAGAAAAGCAAATTCATTTGACAACCTACTTCAAACCAGTGGCCACAAAAACCCTGCTGTCTGCAAGACAAATACTGCAAGCCTTGGGGTTCATGGCTTCCTGCATTCTTCTAATTCCATATGCAAGACTGCATATGACGAAACTACAGTGATATCTACAAAGCCTATGGTGTCAACATTCTCACAGCCTAGAAAGTGATTCCCATCATATCTTGCTTATGTCTAGAGTTCCTTTGGTGGGTAGAGGCCTGCCAGCAAAACAAGGGACCACCTTTCACACTACCCCATGCCGCCCAAACCCTAACAACAGATGCATCAGACTATGTATGGGGGGCTCACCTGGCAGGGAAGTGCATTCAGGGCAAATGGAACCCAAGTCAAATGCACCTGCATATCAATCAAAAAGAAATGTTAGCTGTACAGAAAGCTCTGACAGCCTTTAAGGACTACATTCTTCCAGGACAACTAATGGTAAAGACGGACAACACCACGGTTATGTGGTACATAAAGAAGCAGGGGGGTACGCATTCTTACCCCCTTTGCAGACTAGCCATGGCATCATGGAACACAGCCTTGAGCTACCAAGCGCACCTACAAGATCAGTTCCATCCAGGAAAATTAAATACACTGGCAGACTGACTAAGCAGAAACCTCATGGACCCACACGAGTGGAAACTGGAACCAAGGATGTTCGGGTTTCACTGTTGCAGTCATTACACTTGGGTTATCTTGTTGGCAGGCTACCCGCAGTCGGCCTGAATTACAAAGTCCTGGTCCGGCGTCGGTTGCTGTCGCCTCTTCCCTGACATCAGTGCGCCAGGGGTATAAAAGATGCTTCCGATGCCATTTTCTTCAGTCTTTCTTGCCGCACGGTGCCCGAAGCAAAAGCAGTTCGCAAGTGCCGGTCGGCTGACTCCTGAGATTTTCGAAATTGAATTTCAGAACCGAAGTCTTTAATAAAGCTAAGTACCCCGTTGGGGAAACTTTTTCTTGCTACAGACCGATGTCAGTAAAAGTTAACAATTGTATTTCTTGTGGGAAACAAATACCTCATAAGGATTTTCACTCTTACTGTATTCTTTGCCTAGGCCCCGACCACGACGTTGGTAGTTGTCAGTTTTGCGCAAGATTCAACCAACGCATTATTAAGTGTCTGTTTGATTTTGCTTTACATTACTTTGGTCGAAGATTTAATTATATAATGCCGTCTGAACTGACGACCGGAATTCATAAAAAAAACGCAAGGACAAAGAAAAGGACAGGCATCCGAGGTCCAAAACCGACGACGGAGCCTGTTCTAGGCCAGTCGCTGGTTCGCCAGTTCTCAGTGAGGGGCTTTCGCAGCCCCTGATACCCGCTACCTCAGAGCCATGGGCCGCCTCCAACTCCCACGTGGAGACACCTAGGCCTCTGGAAACTCAAGGTATTGGGCCTGCGGAAACTATTCCCTCAGATGGGTCCGGAGCCGCTGAGCAGGCATCTGCTTCTGAGGGTGTTTTCAGACCTACACAGCTTACTATCAGGACTTCTTCAGCAACCAAGGCAAAGTCTAAAACACCAGTAAAAACAAAGAAACAAGTTCAGCATTCACCTGGACAGTCATCCATGCCAAAGAAACAGATGCTTAAAATGGCCGAGGACCTAATTACTCTGATCAGGGGTTCCCATCCCCCTCCTGATAAAAGGCCTAGGCAAGATACTGACTATGATTCCTCTGACCAGGTTTCTATTTCCTCTGATTTCTCTTCTGAACGGGGGTATTCTCTTCCTCCCTATGAGGATTCTGATGCTGAAGAATCTATACCTTCAGCCTCTCCTACCGAGGATTATTCTTTTGGGGAAACCCTGCACACCATGAGGGAGCATTTCCATTGGGAGAGCCAAGATTATTCTGTATCTAAGAAAAGGCTCAGAGATTTTCTTTTATTGCCTCAGCACAGGCCCCTTGCTATTCCCCCTGTACTAGATATTGTTGATGTTTTTTTGAATCCAGTTTGTCTCCAGATTCTTTACCCCCTGCACCAGTTAAGCCAGATAGGTACTACAGGGTCCCAGATACACACAAATTTCTTTATAAAAACCCTGCTGCTGACTCCGAAACAATTTCACAGGGTCCCAAAGGGGTCAAGGCTTCCACTGCAAAAAATCCTGTTCCCTCTGATAGGGATTCAAGAGCACTGGACAGGTGGGGGAAAAAAGTCTACACCTCTGCTACTTCAGCTGTAAGGGCTCTAAACTGTCAGTTTCACATGCTTAAATACCAACAATATCTGATGTCTTTGCTCAAACAGAAAATGCTTAAAAGCTCAGAATTTACTGAAAATAAGGAAATGCAGGATTTGTTGCTTGCATCTGAACAAGTGGGGAAACATACTTTACAATGTGGTTTTGATTCATTAGAGGCTTCTTGCAGAGCTGCAGTTACAGGTTCTGTCATTCGAAGGCATGCTTGGTTAAAGGAACAAAGTTTACCTGATCATGTTAAAGCAAAATTGTTGGATGCTCCATTACAGCATGATACTTTGTTTGGTGTTAAGGCAGAAGAGGTGTTAAAGAAAATGGAGGATACAGCAAAATCAATGCAGACAGTAAAGGATTTCTTACAGGTCCAGCCACCCAGATTTAGCAGGAACTGGCCTTCAAAAAATTGTTCCTTTCCAGTGTCAGACAAGCCACAAAGAGGCAGATACAGACGCCCAAGAGGCAGATCTCAGCCACAAGGCACATACAGACCTAAGCAATGGGGTGCTTCTGTCCCCAAAGGCGCAGAAGACAAATCTCAACCCTATAGGAAACAGTCCCAGTGACTTCCCTCTACCATTGCCAAGCACTTAACTATTGCAGGCACCCTTAGGGGGAAAACTTGCACTTTTCTCACAAAATTGGCACACAATTACCCAAGAAAAATGGGTACTAAATATTGTTTCACAGGGTTACAGGTTCCACTTTCACACCCTTCCAAGGACAAAAGGTATGCCAGACCTGACACACAGTCAATGGGCAGAGGCACAAAGACAAATTTCTGCTCTCATGGACATGAGGGCTATTCAAAAAGTACCACAGCAAGAGCAAGGACAAGGATTTTACTCAAGACTTTTCTTGGTACCCAGGAAGGACAAAGCTTGGAGACCAGTACTAGACCTGTCTACTCTAAATGCTTTCCTGGACGTTCCAAAATTAAAAATGTTGATACTACACCAACTTCTACCCATGCTGGGCAAGAAGGCTTGGCTAGTTACTTTGGACCTCAGAGGCATACCTGCATGTCCCAATCAGACAATCATGCAGAAGATACCTCAGATTCATACCTGGCTCAATACATTATCAATTCTCTGCACTGCCCTTTGGCTTATCTACTGTGCCCAGGGTCTTCACAAAATGGCTGGCACCAGTAATTGCATTTTGCAGACAAAAAGGAATTCAAATATATCCCTACGTGAACGACTGCCTTATTCAGGCAAACAGCAAGAACATTCTACTAAAGCATCTGGCGTTTGTAAAAAGATTATTAATTTGCCTAGGGTACACAGTAAACGAAAAGAAATCAAAACTAGTGCCCTCTCAAGAGATAATATTCCTGGGTGCAAGCTTAAATACCACTGCCCAGATGGCTTAAATCACGCCAGACAAAGGCAACTGACTCATTCTCAAATGATGGCAACAAAGACGCAGCTACCTGCAAGAAAAATTCTGCAGGCTTTGGGCTTCATGGCATCCTGCATCCTGCTAATTTCATATGCAAGACTGCATACGAGGAAGCTACAATGGCATCTAAAAAGTGTTTGGACTCAACATTGCCACAGCCTTGAAACAATAATTACTCTCATTCCCTGCCTGCAACAGGAGTTTAGATGGTGGGCACTGGCCTGTCACCACAACAAGGGACAGCCTTTCACTCTTCCCACAGCCAGGCAGACACTAACAACAGATGCATCGGGTTATGCCTGGGGAGCGCACATGGCGGGAAAATGCATACAGGGCACGTGGCCCACAGACCAAATGCATCTTCATATCAATCAGAAAGAGTCTAGCTGTACAGAATGCCCTGACAGCCTTCAAGGATCTGCTACATCCAGGACAACTATTACTAAAGATGGACAATATTACAGCCATGTGGTACATAAACAAGCAAGGGGGGCACACATTCCTATCCCCTCTGCAGGCAAGCCATGACTTTGTGGAACACACCACTGGCCTATCAAGTACATCTGCAGGCACAATTCCTGCCAGGAAAGAAAAATACTCTGGCAGACTACCTAAGCAGAAACTTCATGGACCCTCACAAGTGGAAACTGGATCCACAAGTCTTCAGCATGATAACAAAGAAATGGAGATGGCCAGACATGATCTATTTGCCTCCCCTCACAACTGCCAACTACAGAGATTCTGCACAAGGACTTATCACTCACAAGCATGGAAGGTGGATGCTCTGTCATTCAGCTGGAAAAGCCTAACAGTTTATGCCTATCCACCCCTGCCTCTACTCCCCAAGGTACTCCTAAAAGTCAGACAAGAGAAGCCAAAAATGATTCTGATTGCCCCAGACTGGCCACGCCAGCACTGGTACCCAATCCTAAAGAGCTTGTCTCAAGGACCAGCCTGGACTTCACCTCAAATTCCTCATCTGCTGACACAACAAAATAATCAGATCCTGCACAGCCAACTCAGAACCTTAAATCTGGCTGCTTGTCGAATAATATAGCCAATCAGAACTCGCCTCTCTCTAAAGCAGTTATGGATGTCATTTTGGAAGCCAGGAGGCCCAGCACCAGGAAATCTTATGCAGAAAAATGGAAGAGATTCTCTGCTTGGAGCCAGGCACAAGGACTTGAGCCGCTTGTCCCTAATATTCCTCAGATTTTACAATACTTAACTGAGATGCTGGACAAAGGCCTATCCTTCTCATCAGTTAAGATTCATGCCTCTGCCATTTCAGCTCATTAGAATAAGGAACCTCCTATTTTCTCTTTTCCACTACTAAGGCAGTATCTCAGAGGGGCAAAAAAACACAAGAACCCCAAGGAGAGCACCTATACCAACATGGGACCTCAACTTTGTCTTGGAAAAGCTCACACTGCCTCCTTTTGAGCCAGCCAATACAGTTGAGATAAAATTCTTATCATGGAAAACTGCTCTGCTCCTAGCAATAACCTCAGCAAGAAGAGTCTCAGAGTTACAGGCATTAATGGCAGTGGAACCTTTCATCATTTTTCATCCGGACAGGGTTTCTCTAAGGACAAACCCAACATTTATGCCAAAGGTAGTATCCAATGTGGCTCTTAACCTAACCATTCATTTACCAACCTTTTATCCAAATCCCCAGAGTAAAGGGGAGAGACTTGTGCACTCTTTGGACATACACAGGCAGCTACGCTTCTACTTGGACAAAACAAAAGCTTTCAGAAAAACTGAGCAACTTTTTGTGGCATATGCTGCAGGATCACAAGGAAAGGCTATTTCAAAGCAGACTATTTTAAAATGGATAGGACACTGCATTTGTTTCTGCTATGCACAGCATGGCAAATCAGTGCCTAAGAATATTAGGCCACATTCTACCAGGGCAGCAGCCACATCAACAGCCTTTCTCAGAGGAGTACCAACCAAGGAAATTTTGGAGGCTGCAACTTGGAGTTCAGTGTACACTTTTACCAAGCACCATCCCTTACCTCTTTACTCTAAATCCAGAGCAGGCTTTGCCACTGCAGTCCTGCAGGGCCTCATAGCCACTCCTAATCCTATTTAGACCCAGCCGCCCAACCTCAGCTTTGGGATTCAACCCAAGTGTAATGACTGCAACAGTGAAACATGATGAACATAGTACAGTTGTGTACCTACCATAAATGTAGATGTTCGAGTGTATTCACTGTTGCAGTCCTGGTTACCCTCCCTCCTGCCCCCAAACTTCTTTTGGCTATATCTCTACTTTCCTTTACTATGCTTAAAAGTATTTTTGGTGTATTTGCTTTTTTGTTGGAAGTACTTCTTTGTGCTTTTATGTTTAATTGCTTCCCATTAGGGGGGCACCTGACATTTGGGGCAAGAAAAACTGATGCATTTGCGTCGGCTGCATGTTTTATAACCCGGACGACCTGACGTCATGGAAGAAGGGACAGCAACCGATGCAGGACCCAAGACTTTGTTAATCAGGCTGACTGAGGGCAATCTGCAAGCAGATTACCCAAATGTAATGACTGCAACAGTGAATACACACTAACATCTACATTTATGGTAAGTGTATACAACTGTACTTTAGGTACCATCTTCAAGTCTTCTCATCTCACCTATTCATGTGCCTCGCATACTTTTGCATCTAAGTCATTTCTGGTCTGTAACGACTTCTCATTTTTATTAATTTTCTACAGAAGTTTTCAAGTCAGACTTCTAATAAATATTGAATTGTCATTGAGATAGGCTATTGGCAGTCTTTTTTTTTTTGCCATAAATTTGTGTATACAAGACTTTCTTTCCAGCTTTCATCATGAATAACACAGTTTCAAAAACAGGAAAAGTTGTCTAAACCCTAGCAGGAGAGTCTACAAAGAAAGCTTTCAGAAGAAAAGAAAATTGTCAGTACTTCCTAGGTACTAATTCTCAAATCTGTCCTCCACAGACATGCAGTAATTTTCTAAAGTAACAAAGTTCTCTTCAGTCTTGATGTCACCAAAAGAGGACACCTTGACAGTCTCTTCCATAGCTACTTGCATCTGCATCCTCTAAGAGGGTACCATGCCCCAGCTGAAATTTCAGCACTGCAGAGTTGTATTGTTTCACAGCCATTTTATTTAAAGATAAACTCCATCTGCTACAGTTTAACAAAACTCTTGGGTTGTTTTTCTCCCTACAGTGTGGTTCCAGTATTGTCTAGGTATTAGAAACCTATTTCTATTTTATAAAACTTTATTTCCTTACTTTGGAATCAAAGGAATGGAAAAACACCCACTTTTTTAAGCTTAACTTCATATAATTTGCATGTAGCTATATTACGTACCACAGACAGAGAAATCTGTAGATGTTCTTCGTGTTTCAGTGTTGCAGTCATCACCTGTGGGTTATCCCTGCTGTGGTAGCCCTCGGCCAGCCCGAATACCAGAGTAAGTGTTTTTGTGCACCGTCTGCTGTCGCCTGTAGTCTGTCGTCAGGTCTTCAGTACTATAAAGCAAGGCAGCCAACGTCATTACATCAGTCTTGCCGTGAAACCCGTAGCAGAAGCAGTTTGCACAAGTGCCGGTCGGTTGCTAGAAGAAGTTGAAATTCAGCAGAAAACGTTTAAAGCTAAGTACCCCGTTGGGGACCCTTTTTTCTTGCTCTAACCGATGTCTGAAAAAGTTAATTGCCTCGTCTGTGGAAAGCAGATCCCACACCAAGACTTTCATTCTTACTGCATAACTTGTTTAGGCCCAGACCATGACGTCCCTTGTTGCCGGTGCTGTGCCCTCTTTAATGCATGAACCATTTGCCACAGAGTTCTCTTTGTAGACAGTTACTTTCGTATTCCTTCTTCGAATTTCGATATGGCATCAGTCAGCCAACATTCCGCCGACATTCTGAAAAAACGTCAAGACAGATGGGCCACACAAGGCTAAGCCTTCCGACGACGCTACCGCTGTGCAAGTAGTCAGATGTTCTTGTTTCACTGTTGCAGTCATTACATTTGGGTAATCTGCTGGCAGGTTGCCTTCAGTCGGCCTGATTATCAAAGTCTTGGGTCCTGCGTCGGTTGCTGTCCCTTCTTCCATGACGTCAGGGGTATAAAACATGTAGCCAATGCCATTACATCAGTCTTTCTTGCCTCGCGGTGCCCTAAGCAGTTCGCAAGTGCCGGTCGGCCGACTTCTGAAATTTTCGTTTTCGAGTTTCAGATTTGAAGTCTTCAACTAAAAACCTAAGTACCCCATTGGGGAAACTTTTTCTTGCTCATTACAGATGTCAGTAAAAGTTAATAATTGCATTACATGTGGGAAGCAAATACCTCATAAGGATTTTCATTTGTACTGTATTTCTTGCCTAGGCCCTGACCACAACGTACCTTGCTGTCGGTTTTGTGCTTTATTTAATCACCGCACTATCAAACATTGGTACATTTTTGCTTCTAAATATTTTGCCTCATGCTTTAATTATCCAGAAATGTCATTGGTTAGCAATCCGACTACTGGCATACCTAAAAGACGCAAAGAAAAAACTGCCGACGACGCTTCTCCTAAGCCATTCGCCAGTACTCAGTGAGGTGCTTTCGCAGCCCCCGATACCCGCTACTTCTGATTCGCAGGCCTCTACTGCGACCCATTCGGAGTCCGGTATGCTGCGAGATGCTTCAACTATGGAACCTGCGGATGTCTCTACCTTGTATGGGTCTGGAGCCACTGTGCAGGCACCGGCTTCTGAGGGTGTTTTCAGGCCTACAGATTTGTGTATTAGACCAATGCCATCTTCAAAACTAAGGCCTAAATCTCGACCTATGCCTAAAAAACCAATGCCTGGGCCACATGTGCAGACACTTGTGACCTAAAAAACAAATGATCAAAATTGCTGAAGATTTTATTACTCTGATCAGGGGTAGCCAACCCCCCCCCCCCCCCCCCTAAGAGGCCTAGGCAAGACATTGATTATGAATCTTCTGAACAGGAGTCTATTTCTTCTGACTCCTCTAATGACCAGGAATTGTCTATGTCTACTTATAAGGACTCTGATGCAGAATATTCCATTCCTTCTGCTTCTCCCCCTGAGGATTTTTCTGTTGGAGAAACTTTACATACCTTAAGGGAACATTTTCACTGGGAAAGTCAGGATTTCTCTGAATCTAAACAGAGACTTAGGGATTTTCTTCTTCCTCAGCATAGGCCTTTGGCTATACCTCCTGTTCTAGACATTGTTATTGATGTTTTTTCAGAATACAGTATGACTTTTGATTCTCTGCCTCAGGCTTCTTGTAAGCCAGATACTACAGGGTTCCTGCCTCCCACAAATTTATTTTCAAAAATCCTGTTGCAGATCATGAAACCATTTTTCAGGGTCCCAAGGACATTAAGACTTCTACTGCTAAAAATCCTACCCCTTCTGATAGAGATTCCAGGGCGCTGGATAGATGGGGTAAGAAGGTTTACACATGTTCTTCGTGTTTCAATGTTGCAGTCATTACATTTGGGTAATCTGCTGGCAGGTTGCCCTCAGTCGGCCTGAATAACAAAGTCTTGGGTCTGCGTCAGTTGCTGTCTCCTCTTCCATGACATCAGGTCGTCAAGGGTATAAAACATGCAGCCAACGCCATTTTATCCAGTCTTTCTTGCCGCGTGGTGCCCGAAGCAGAAGCAGTTCGAAAGTGTCGGTCAGCCAATTCCTGAAATTTTCACATTTGAGTTTCAGAACCGAAGTCTTCAATTACAGCTAAGTACCCCGTTGGGGAAACTTTTTTTGCTCCTTACCGATGTCAGTAAAAGTTAATAATTGCATTACTTGTGGGAAGCAAATACCTCATAAGGATTTTCATTTGTACTGTATTCCTTGCCTAGGCCCTGAGCATAACGTGCCTTGCTGTTGGTTTTGTGCTAGATTTAACCAACGCACTATTAAGCGTCAGTATATTTTTGCTTCAAAATATTTTGGATCCAGATTTAATTACCCTGAAATGTCGGATAGCAATCCGACTACCGGAGTTCACAAAAAACGCAAAGAAAAAGAGAGACCGTCTAGGTCCAAAACCAACGAAACTTCTCCTAAGCCAGTCGCCGGTACTCTGAGGTGCTTTTACAGCGCCTGATACCTGCTACATTTGAGTCGCAGGCCTCTACAGAGACCCATGTGGAGTCCGGTATGCCACGAGATTCTCAGAGTATTGAACCTGCTGATGTCTCTCCCTCTGATGGGTCTGGAGCCGCTGAGCAGGCACCGGCTTCTGAGGGTGTTTTCAGGCCTCAACATTTTTATATAAAACCGATGCCAGCTTCAAAAACAAAGACAAAAACAGCTTCTAAGTCTAAAAAACTGACTCATAAGCCACGTGCTCAGGCCCCTATGCCTAAAAAACAGGTAATCAAAATGGCTGAGGACTTAATTACCTTGATCAGGGGTTCCCAGCCCCCCCCCCCCCTCTTGCTAAGAGGCCTAGGCAAGACACTGATTATGAATCTTCAGATCAGGTTTCTATTTCTTCTTATTCCTCTTCTGATCAGGAATTTTCTGTACCACACTATTAGGATTCAGATGCAGAAGAATCCATCCCATCTGCATCTCCTCCTGAGGATTATTCTTTCGGAGAAGCCTTGCATGCTTTAAGGGAACATTTTCATTGGGAGAGTCAGGATTTCTCTGAATCAAGAAAGAGACTTGGGGATTTCCTTCTTCCTCAGCATAGGCCGTTGGCTATACCTCCAGTATTGGACATTGTTGATGTGTTTTCGGAATCAAGCATGGCTCCTGATTCCCTACCTCCAGCTCCTAGTAAGCCAGACAGATATTAGTGTTCCTGACTCCCACAAATTTCTATTAAATCCTGCTGCTGATCCTGAATCTATCTCACAGGGACCCAAAGTTTTAAAGGCCTCTACAGCCAAAAATCTCTACCTCCTCTGATAGAGATTCCAGGACACTGGATAGATGGGGAAAGACTGTTTATACGTCTGCAACCTTGGCAATTAGGGCCTTAAACTGCCAGTTTCATATGCTTAAATATCAACAGCATGTTATGGGCCTTTTGAAACAGAAAAATGATGTTGATCTCTGATTGTGTGGAAAGTAAAGAATTACAGGATTTATTGCATGCAGCAGAACAGTTTGGAAAGCATACTTTGCAATGTGGTTTTGATTCCTTTGAGGCCTCTTGCAGGGCCGCAATTACTGGATCTGTGATTAGAAGGCATGCCTGGCTCAAGGAGCAAAATCTGCCTGATCATGTTAAAGCTAAATTGTTGGATGCCCATTTACAGCATGATACTCTGGTAATAAGGCAGAAGAGGTTTTAAAGAAAATGGAGGATGAAGCTAAATCTATGCAAACTGTAAAAGATTTCTTATAAGTGCAACCACCCAGATTCAGTAGGCCTTGGCCTACTAAAAATTGTTCCTTTCCTGTGTCCAACAGAGCCTCTCAAGGCAAATCCAGGCGCTTCTGCTTCGGACACCACGCAGCAAGAAAGACTTGATAAAATGGCGTTGACTGCATGTTTTATACCCCTGACGTCATGGAAGAGGAGACAGCAACCATCGCAGGACCCAAGACTATGTTATACAGGCCGACTGAGGGCAACCTGCCAGCAGATTACACAGATGTAATGACTGCAACAGTGAATACACTTGAACATCTACATTTATGTTAAGTGTACACAATTGTACTTTCTTCAGCCTTGGCAAACAGGGCTTTAAACTATCAATTTCATATGCTAAAATGTCAACAGCATATCATGGGACTGCTTAAACAGAAAATTATGTTAATTTCTGACTGTGTGGAAAACAAAGATTTACAGGATTTATTGTATTCAGCTGAACAAGTTGGAAAACATACTTTGCAATGTGGTTTTGATTTTTTGAAGGCCTCTTGCAGGGCTGCTGTAACTGGGTCTCTGCTAAGAAGGCATGCTTGGCTCAAAGAGCAAAATCTGCCTGATCATGTTAAAGCAAAATTGTTAGATGCTCCATAACAACAGGACCGTCTCTTTGGTAATAAGGCTGAAGAAGTTTTAAAAAATATGGAAGATAAAGCTAAATCTGTGCAAACTGTGAAAGATTTCTTACAAGTGCAACCTCTAAGATTTAATAGGCACTGGCCTACTAAGAACTGGTCCTTTCCAGTTCCTTTGAGAACCACTCAAGTCAAACCCAGACATTCCAAAGGCTCCAGGTTTCAGTCACAAGGGACTTTCAGAACAAAAACAATGGGGTGCCTCCTCTTCCAAATCTGGAAACAACAAGACACCTCCCTGTGGTAAGCAGTCTCAGTGACTTCCCTTTACACTTACCAAGCACTTATCTTTTAGCCTGTCCTTTGGGGGGAAAACTGGCACTTCATGCAAGAAACTGGCAACTTATAACCCATGACAAATGGGTTTTAAATATAGTATTCCAGGGATACAGATTTCATTTCCACACGCTGCCAATTCCAAACGAATTGCCAGACCTGTCCCCAAATCAGTGGGCAGATGCTCAAAAACAAGTACTTTCCCTCATGAGCATGGGAGCTGTTCAGCCTGTGCCAGAAGAGGAAAAGGGACAAGGTTTCTATTCAAGACTTTTCCTGGTACTCAGAAAAGACAAAATCATGGCATTCAATTCTGGACTTATCTACTCTAAACACCTTTCTGGACATTCCAAAATTCAAGATGCTGACTCTTCACCAGTTACTTCCTATGCTAGGCAGATACCTGGTTGGCAACTCTAGATTTAAAAGAGACTTACCTGCATATCCCAATCCGGGAATCTTGCAGAAGATGCCTCCACTTCAAAGCAGGCTACTTGCATTACCAGTTCTCTGCACTGCCCATGGCTTATCTACTGCGCCCAGGGTCTTCTCAAAGTGCCTGGCTCCAGTAATTGCATTTTGCAGGCAAAGAAATATTCAAATATATCCATACCTGGACGGCTGTCTAATTCAGGCAGAAAACAAGGACACTCTTCTAAACCATCTGGCATTTGTAAAAAGGGTTCTAACTTGTCTAGGGTACACTATAAACGAAAAGAAATCACAACTGGTACCCTCTCAAAAAATGACATTCCTGGGTGCAAGCTTGAATAGAACTGCCCAGATGGCTTTCCTTACGCCAGAGAAGCAAATTCATTTGGTTCCTTACTTCAAACAGATGACCACAAAAAACATACTTTCTGCAAGGCAAATACTGCAAGCCTTGGGGTTCATGGCTTCATTCTTCTAATTCCATATGCAAGACTGCAAATGAGGAAACTTCAGTGGTACTTAAGAAGTCTATGGAGTCAGCATTGTCACAGCCTGGAAACAATTATTCCGATCATTCCTTGCCTGCAACTAGAGTTCCTATGGTGGGCAGAGGCCTGCCATCAAAACCAGGGACTGTTACTCACACCACCCCACTGCCACCCAAACCCTAACTACAGATGCATCAGACCATGCTTTGGGGGAACATCTGGCAGGGAAGTGCATTCAGGGCAAATGGAGCCCAAATCAAATGCACCTTCATATCAATCAAAAAGAAATGCTAGCCGTGCAGAATGCACTGACTGCCTTCGAGGACTACCTTCATTCAGGACAATTTATGATAAAGACAGACTTTATCACGGTTATTTGGTACATAAACTAGCAGGGGGGTACACACTCCTACCCCCTTTGCAGACTAGCCATAGCATTGTGGAACATGGCCTTGACCTGTCAAGTACAACTACAAGCTCAGTTCCTGCCAGGAAAACTGAATACTCTGGCAGACGAACTAAGCAGAAATCTCATGGACCCCCACGAATGGAAACTGGAAACACGGATCTTCAACATGTTGACATGCAAATGGGGGAGCCCAGACATAGATCTTTTTGCCTCACCCCACAACTGTCATTTGGACAGATTTTGAACAAGAACTCATCACAAACCTGGGAAGTGCATGCTTTGTCCTTCAGCTGGAAAAACTATCAGTCTATGCTTTTCCCCCTTTGCCTCTGCTCTCCGAAGTCCTACTAAAAGTCAAACAGGACAAACCAAAAATGATTTTGATTGCTCTTGACTGGCCTCGCCAGCACTGGTACCCACTCCTGCGCAATGTTTCACACCTTCCACCGTAGCACCTGCCTCAGACACCTTACTTTACTGTCTCAGCAGAAGAAATTCTGCACACGCAGCTCCAAACTTTGAATCTTGCAGCATGGCTTATCACCTAATTTCACCCTTAGCATCCCTCAGCAAACCTGTGATGGATGTCATTTTAGAGGCGAGAAGGTTTAGTACTAGAAAATCTTATGCTGACAGATGGAAAAGATTCTGTGCCTGGAACCAATCTCAGGGGATAAGCACAAGAGTGCCCGACATTCCTCAGATTTTACAATACTTAACTGAGATGCTTCACAAGGGCCTGTCCTTTTCTTCCATAAAAATCCATGCCTCAGCCATTTCAGCTCATTTCAACACAGAACCTCCCCTCTTCTCTCATCCTCTGCTAAAGCAGTATCTCAGAGGGGCCAAAAACTTAAGACCACCCAGGAGAACTCCAACCCCTGCCTGGGACCTCAATTTTGTATTGGAAAAGCTCACTCTCCCTCCTTTCGAGCCAACTGCTACTGCAGATTTAAAATTTCTCTCCTGGAAAACAGCTTTCCTTTTAGCAGTCACTTCAGCTAGAAGGATTTCCGAATTACAAGGTTTTATGGCAGTGGAGCCCTTTCATAATTTTTCATGCGGACAGGGCATCTCTCAGGACCAATTCATCCTTCATGCCTAAGGTGGTATCCAGTGTGGCTCTCGGTCAGACCATTCATTTGGCAACTTTCCTTCCCAGTCCACGAAACAAGGGAGAGCTGATTCTGCATTCATTGGATGTACACAACATAGATTTTACTTAAACAGGACAAAATCTCAAAGAAAATCTGAACAACTGGTGGCATTTGCTGCAGGAGCAGAGGGAAAGGCCATTTCAAAGCAAACCATTTCCAAATGGATAAGCCATTGTATTTGTTTATGCTATATGCAGTATGGAAAAACTATCCCCCAGGGGATCAGATCCCTTTCCACCAGGGCTGCATCTACTTCTACAGCCTTTCTCTGAGATGTTCCTACAAGGGACATTCTAGAAGCTGCTACCCTGGAGCTCAATTCATACGTTCACCAAACATTACCATTTAACACCTTTCTCTAAATCCAGAGCTGACTTTGCCACTGCTGTCCTGCAGGGCGTTATAGCTGGTCCTAATGCTGTATAATTCCCTCCACCCAACCATAGCCTTGGGAATCTACCCAAATATAATGACTGCAACAGTGAAACACAAAGAACATAGTACAGTTGTGTACACTTACCATAAATGTAGATGTTAGAGTGTATTCAGTGTTGCAGTCCTGGTTACCCTCCCTCCAGCCCCCTGTTTTTCTCTGGCTATACCTCTACTTTCTTTCACTATGCTTAATAGCCCTTTTGTTGTATTTGCTTTTGGGATTGGAGGTATATATTTTTTGTGTTTGTTAATTTTATTTGCCCCTCATTTTAGGGGCACCTGACATCTGGGGCAAGAAAAACTGATGTAATGGCATCTGCTGCATGTTTTATACCCCTGACGTCATGGAAGAAGGGATAGCAACGGACGCGGGACACAAGACTTTGTTAATCAGAATTTATCCAGAATTCAGTGAGGTGCTTTCCCAGCCCCTGATGCCCGACTCGCTTTCTATGCAGGCCCCTTCCGAGACCCTTTCGGAGTCCAGTATGCCGCAGAAGTCCACTTCTTCCAAGCCTTTGGCTGTCTCTGCCTCGGTTTGGTCCGGAGCCGCAATGCAGGCACTGGCTTCTGAGGAGACTGTTCACACTACCAATTCTAGACAAAAAATGTCTTCTCTTCCGAACATTTCTCAGAGACCGACCGATTCTCTCAGGCCTCAAAGCCAGGCTACTCCTAGAAATTCTGCTTCTAGCCACCATCTTGCTACTGCTCCCCCACCCCAAACTCAAATGTTTAAAATGGCGGAGGATCTCATCTCCCTTATCAGAGGTACTTGGGCCCCCACTCAGAAAAGGCTTCCTTCTCCAGAAATTGTCAACCCAAAAGTCTGAGGAATCTGATTATTCTGCCTTTGAAAAGGAACAGCAGCCCTTAACTGTTAGAGGATTCAGATGCATACAAATCCATCCCGTCTACCCCCCCTCCAGAGGATTCAGATGCAGAGGAATCCATCCCCTCTGCCTCCCCATCAGAGGACCTCTCCTTCGAGGAAACCCTTCTCTCCCTCAGGGAGCATTTTCAGTGGGAATCTCAGGACTACCCACAGTCGAAGAAACAACTTGGAGAGTTTCTGGACCTGCTCCACCATAGACCCCTGGCCATCCCAACTACTTGAACAGAAACCCTGTTGCAGACCCTGAGGTCATTACACAGGGACCCAAAGGAGCTAAGACTAGTTCTGCCAAGAATCCTCTTCCTTCTGATAGACTCCATTGCTCTGGACAGATGGGGTAAAAAAGTATACACCTCTGAAACCTTAGCTGTCAGAGCATTCAGTTGTCAGTTCCATATGTTAAAATATCAACAACACACTTTGGAACAGTTGCAGCAGAATATTGCTACCTCTCCTGATGGTGCCAACTCAAAAGAGCTGGTAGAATTAGTTCACTCTGCTTGTCAAGTGACCAAGCACTCATCACAATGTGGATATGATGCCCTGTAAGCCTCTAGCAGGGCAGCAGTGACAGGATCTGTTTAGTAGAAGACATGCATGGCTGAAGGAACAACTTCTCCCTGATCATGTCAAGTCTAAACTTATTGATTCACCCATAGATAAGGAACGCCTGTTTGGGGAAAAAGCAGAGGAGGTGCTTAATATGTTGGAAGACAAAGCAAAATCAATGCAAACAGTAAAAGATTTCTTTCAAGTTCAACTGCCCAGATTCAGCAGGAACTGCCCCTCTTAACACTGGGCCTTCTCTGCACCCAGCAGACAGGGCCAAAGTAAGCCCCGCAGGGACAGGACTTCCAGACCCCTATCCCAGGGCCAGCAAAGAAGCAAACAATGGACCACTTCCACCTCTAAGGCAGGGAGTTCTAAGCCAAGCGTCTATGGTAAGCATTCACAGTGACTCTTCCTCCCTCTCTGCCCTCCTTTAACTCATCTTCAACTAGGAGGAAGGCTCTCCCTCTTCAAGGACAATTGGGTCTCTATAACCAAGGACCAGTGGGTCTTAAAAATAATTTCTCAGGGATACAGATTCTCCTTCAGCAAACTCATTATTCCAAGAGGGTACCCAGACCTTCCCCCAAACCAGTGGGCAGAGGCATTAAAACAGGTAAAAACACTAATATCCCAGGGGGCAGTAGAACCCATCCCTCTGGATCAAGCAAGAAATGTTTTTACTCCAGACTATTCCTTGTTCCCGGAAAGGAGGGCATTTGGTGCCCCATCCTTGATCTTTCCAAACTGACCACCTCCTTGGTGGTTCCCAGATTCAAAAATGCTAACCTTACAGCAGCTCCTGCCAATGCTCACATGAAATGCCTGGCTGGTGATAATAGACCTAAAAGATGCCCATCTCCACATCCCCATCAGGGAATCATGCAGAAAATTCCTGCGCTTCAGAGCAGGCAATCAGCACTTTCAGTTCTCTGCACTGCCTTTTGGCTTATCTACTGCTCCCAGAGTATTCACCAAATGCTTGGCCCCAGCTATAGCATTCTGCAGACAGAGAAATGTATAGATTTACTCTTACCTGTACGACTGCCTCATTCAGGCGAACAGCAAAGAAAAGTTGCTCCAGGATCTTCTGTTTGTCAAAAAACTCCTAAATCCCCTAGGGTTCACCATCAAAAAGAAAAAAATCAAAGCAAAACCCCACCAGGATTTTTTTTTTCCTGGGAGCTGTGCTATTTATAGAAAAGCTTATTGCCTTCCTATCCCCAGGAAAACAGAGCTTCCTGCCTCTCTACTTCCTCACAGTGAGGTGACTTCTGGAAGCCAGCTGGGTGAAGTTCCTGCAAGCCCTGGGATATATGGCATCTTCTATCCTCCTCATCCCTCTCGCCAGGCTTCACATGGGAAAGCTTCAGTGGTACTTAAAGAACCTTTGGTGTCGGCACTCTCAGTCCCTAGAGACCACTCTTCCACTGATACTTGCATAAGGGAAGAATTTCTCTGGTGGGCAGAGGCTTGTGCCAGGAACAAGGGTCTTCCCTTCATCCTCCGCCCTTCCAGCTAGATGATCATCACCAATGCCTCAGACATAGTTTGGGGCGCTCACCTAACAGACGGGTGTACCCAAGGCCTTTGGAATGCCCAGCAACTTCACTTTCACAGAAAGAAATGGTGGCAGTGCAAAACGCTCTGTTTTCCTTCAAACCCTATCTCAGGCCAGGGGTCCACCTTATAAAAACAGTTAACACCACAGTCATGTGGTATATCAACAAGCAGGGAGGCACCCAATTGTACCCCCTGTGCAGGTTAGCCCTGAGTTTCTGGCTTACAGCCACCTCCGTGGGGCTACACCTAATTGCCCAATACTTACCAGGGATCAACAACACACTGGCGCACCACCTAAGCAGAAGCTTACTGGACCCAAAACGAATGACAGCTCCACAGAGAAATCGTTTTGCAAATAACCCAGGAGTGGAGGACCACAGAGGTGGACCTCTTTGCCTCGCACTTCAACCACCAGCTGCACAAGTTTTGTACCAGGGAGTATCACCTCCTAGCATGGAAGGTGGATGCCTTGACCTTACCCTGGAGCTCCCTCTTTGTGTACGCATACCCTCTGCTGCCCCTTATTCCCAAGGTACTGATCAAATTAAGAGAAGAGAGACCAAAGGCCATCCTCAGCTCCAGATTGGCCCAGGCAGCATTGGTACCCCTTACTATGCAGTCTGACCTTACAGCCCCCCAAGCTGCTTCTCCTAAGGTCAGACCTCTTGACCCAGGAGAGGGAGAAGGTACTGCACCCAGACCTGCAGACTCTCAAGCTTTCAGCATGGTTAATACACTAAAGACTAACAAGAAGTCACTGTTAAGCAAGCAGGTCCTGGATACCATCACAGAGGCCAGAAGGCCCAGCATAAGAAAATCTTATGCAGGAAAATGGAAAAGATTCTGCTCCTGGAAACCATCAAAAGGAGGCAGTACCTCCCAACCTTCATCCCTCTCGCCCTGGACTACTTAGCAGAGTTGCTACATAGTGGCCTCTCCTTCTCCTCTCTTAAAATCCATGCTTCGGACATCTCTGCCCATTATGATTCCGACCCACCCGTCTTCTTTCATCCTTTGATTAAGCAAATCCTCAGAGGGGTTTCTATTATCAGGCCTCCCAAAAGACGACCTACTCCACCCTGGGACCTGAATTATGTGTTAGAGAAACTAACCTCAACTCCTTTCGAACCTGCTGCTTCAAAATAATTGAAATACCTCTCCTGGAAGACTGGCATCATACTAGCTATCACCTCAGCCAGTAGGGTCTCAGAACTTCAAGCTCTCATGGCTGTGTCAAGCCCTTCATAATTTTCCATGCAGACAGTCTCTCCCTGAGGACTAATCCCTCCTTTATGCCCAAGGGTGGTATCTGATGTGACCTTTAACCTTCTCACCTTCTTTCCCATCCCTCAAAACAAGGAGGAAAGAATTCTGCACTTACTAGACATGCACAGACAGATCAGATACCATCTAGACCGCACTAAGCCATTCAGAAAAATGGACCAGATTCTTGTAAGCTTTGCCCAGGGCCAGAAGGGAAGCTCATCTCCAAACAAACAGTTTCCAAATGGATTCCACACTGTATCCATTTTTACTACAGACTGCATGGAAAACCCATCCCCAAGTCAGTCCGTACCCACTCCACTAGGGCAACCTCCCCTTCCTTTCTCAGGGGAGTACCTATCAGGGACATCTTGGAAGCGGCCACCTGGACCTCTGTCCCTCACTTTACAAAACATTGCCACCTATCTCTCTTTTCTAAGTCTAGGGCAGGGTTTGCCTCTGCAATTTTGCAGGGTCTCCTGACCAATACCTAGGACTCTACCTATCCTTCCACCCTTTACCTCAGCTTTGGGAATCTTCCCACAGGTGATGACTGCAACAGTGAAACGTGAAGAGCATAGTACAGTTGTGTATACTTACCATAAATGTAGATGTTAGAGTGTATTCACTGTTGCACTCTTGGTTTCCCTCCCTCCATCCCCTATTTAACATCTCCCCCTAGGGTTACACTTTCTTCCCAAGGTGGCTGCTAGCCACCAGGACCACTCTCTCTTTTCCCTTGTGCTTCTGACTGGTTAGGGCAAGAAAAACTGATGTAATGACATCGGCTGCCTTTCTTTATTGTAGTGACGACCTGACGTTAGACTACAGGCAACAATAGTCGGAGCACAAAAACATTAACTCTAATATTCAGGCTGGCCAAGGACTACCACAGCAGGGATAACCCACAGGTGATGACTGCAACAGTGAATACACTTGAGCATCTACATTTATGGTAAGTGTACACAACTGTACTTTTACCCTGTTAAGTACTGCTGACAATCTTGTATGGGTAATTAGTCCTGCTGATTTCAAGAGCTCAACAGCAGATGTAAAAAAAAAAAAAAAAAAAAAGGTGTGAAACATTTACCACTGTCTTTATTGCAGAGAGGAAGTTAACTTACATTGATTCACAGCTACTTCCATTGTAGTCATGCCTTTCACAGCAAAACAGACCAGTTACATCAGTCAGTGGTTCGAGGGCAGATGTTCATCGTGCATACAGCTGCAGTCATAACAGATGGGTTTTCCTGCCGTCAGGCGGGTCCTCGGTCAGCCGAATTCCAAAGTCTAGGTCCAGCGTCGGTTGTCGTCGCTTCTTCCCTGACGTCAGTGCGACAGGGGTATAAAAGAACCAGCCGACGCCATTTTCTTCAGTCTTTCTTGCCGCGCGGTGCCCGAAGCAGAAGCAGTTCGCAAGTGCCGGTCGGCCAGCTCCTGAGATTACGAATATCTGCAACCGAAGTCTTCTTGAAAGCCAAGTACCCCGTTTGGGGAAACTTTTCTTGCCTCAGACCGATGTCAGACAAAGTTAATAATTGTATTTCATGTGGGAAGCAAATACCACATAAGGATTTTCATTCCCTCTGCATTCCTTGCTTAGGCCCAGACCACGACGTCTCGGCCTGTCGCTTTTGTGCTACTTTCAACAAACGCACCATTAAGCGTCGGGCGGAGTTCGCCCAGCACTGTTTTGGCAAAAAATGTAACTACATAATGTCGTTGGATACTCCGACTGCAGTTTTGACTAAAGGACGCAAAGATAAGGACCGACACACGAGGTCCGCGGCCTCTATCGACACCACGCCAAAGCCGACTACAGGTGGTCCGGTTCTCAGCGAGGTGCCTACGCAGCCCCTGACTACCAACGACACTTCATTGGCGGTGTCTTCTGTACCCGAGGTCGCAGGCTCTTTGGCCCTAACCCCGACTACAGATGCCGAAGCCACTCTTGGCGGTGAAACTCAGAGTTTAGACAGGTCTGCCTCCTCTCAAGGTGTCTTCAGGCCTTCCTCTTCTTTTTCCATCAAGGCTTTCACGAAGTCTAAGACAGCCATGCATTCTAAAAAACAAACCCCACAGGGCCCTTCTCAAGGCCCCATGCCTAAAAAGCAGATGCTCAAAATGGCTGAGGACTTAATTTCTCTTATCAGGGGTTCTCAACCCCCCCCAGAAAAAAGGACCAGAGTGGAGGAAGAATCCCCCTCCTCGGACCAGGCTTCCATTATTTCAGAGCATTCTGATGACCAGGAACATTCATACTCCCCTTTTGAAGATTCTGATGCAGAGGAGTCCATTCCCTCTGTCTCCCCCCCTGAGGATTACTCTTTTGGGGAAACCTTGCATACCTTGAGGGAACACTTCCACTGGGAAGGCCAAGAGTACTCAGACTCCAAGAAAAGGCTTAGGGATTTTCTCTTTCTCCCCTCAGCACAGGCCTCTGGCTATACCCCCTGTCTTGGATATCCTTGATGATGTGTATTTGGAGTCCTGCCTTAACCCAGACTCTTTACCTCCAGCCCCAGTCAAGCCTGACTGGTATTACCGGGTTCCTGACTCACACCAATTCCTATACAAAAGCCATTCGGCTGACCCAGAAACTGTCTCACAGGGCCCCAAGGGAATTAAGGCCTCCACTGCTAAAAATCCTTTACCTTCAGAGAGGGATTCCAGGGCTTTAGAAAGGTGGGGGAAACCTTACCAGATCATGTCAAAGCTAAATTACTGGATGCACCTCTGCAAAAAGATGTATTGTTTGGTGTTAAAGCTGAAGAGGTATTAAAGAAAATGGAGGAAAAGGCAAAATCAATGCAAACAGTGAAATATTTCCTACAGGTACAACCTCCACGTTTCAGTAGAAATTGGCCTTCAAAAAATTGGTCCTTTCCAGCCACGGACAGACCCCAAAGAGGTAGATACAGGCAACCGAGGGGTAGAGGGCAATCTCAAGGATCGTTTAGAGGCAGACAATGGCAAGCACCTACCCACAGAGATAGTGAGGATAAGTTCACAGCCATTCAGAAAGCAGAACCAATGACTTTCCCCTTTGCATGCCAAACAAGGCTCAAATGGCAGCACCTTTAGGTGGAAAACTGGCATTATTTTCAAAAAATTGGCATATTGTCACAAAAGACAAATGGATCCTGGACATTATAGACAAGAGGCTACAGATTCCACTTTCACACCCTTCCAAAAATGAGAAGCATGCCAAACCTGCCACACAAAGGGCAGAGGCACAAAAACAAATTTCAGATCTCATGGACATGAAAGCTATTCAAGAGGTACCTGCACAAGAACAGGGTCAAGGTTTTTATTCCAGACTATTCCTGGTACCAAGGAAGGGAAAAGATTGGAGACCTATTTTGGACCTGTCCATCCTAAACACATTTTTACTCGTGCCAAAATTCAAGATGCTCACATTACAGCAGCTTCTTCCCATGCTGGGCAAGGAGTCTTGGCTGGTAACATTGGACCTCAAGGAGGCATACCTGCATGTCCCAATCAGACAAGATTGCAGAAGATACCTCAGATTTCTTGCAGGTTCAACACATTATCAATTCTCTGCATTGCCCTTTGGCTTATCTACTGCGCCCAGAATGTTCATGAAATGCCTGGCATCAGTAATTGCCTACTGCAGACTGCAAGGGATACAAATATATCCATATTTGGATGACTGCCTGATCCAAGCGGACAGCAAGCACATACTTCTGAAACATCTGGCTTTTGTAATAAGGTTGTTGAATTCCCTGGGATACACAAAGTCAACAAAAAGAAATTAAGGCTAATACCTTCTCAAACAATAATTTTCCTGGGTGCCAACTTGGATACAAACACCCAGATGGCCTACCTCACGCCAGAGAAACAAGGGCAACTAACTCAATACTTCAGAAAACTGGCAAGTTTCACCAGGCTGACTGCAAGGAAAATCCTGCAGGCTCTGGGATTCATGGCATCTTGCATCCTACTAATCCCATGTGCAAAGCTGCATATGAGGAAACTTCAATGGTACCTGAAAAACCTATGGTCTCAGCACAGCCACAGCTTGGAAACAATAATACCACTGATTCCATGTCTTGAAAAGGAATTTCTGTGGTGGGCTCAAGCATGCCAAAGAAACACAGGTCTCCCATTCTGCAAGCCGCAAGCAAGTCAAACCATCACAGCAGATGCCTCAGATTACGCCTGGGGGGCGCACATGACAGATCGGTGCCTTCAGGGCAGATGGTCCCAAAAGTAAAAGCACCTACACATCAATCAAAAGGAAATGCTAGCAGTAATAAATGCTATTATAGCTTTCAAAGACCTGCTACATCCAGGCCAGCTATTGATAAGGACAGACAACACCACAGTAATGTGGTACATAAACAAACCGGGAGGAACCCGCTCATACCCCCTATGTAGGCTAGCCATGTCTCTTTGGAACATGGCTCTAGAATTGCAAATAGAGTTTCAAGCATAGTTCCTGCCAGGCAAGGAAAACACGCTGGCAGACAACCTAAGCAGAAATATGACAGATCCACACGAATGGAAGTTGCATCCTCAAGTTTTTTTCAAAGATAATTCAAGCATGGGGAAGGCCAGACATAGATCTCTTTGCCTCCCACAGAAATCACCAATTGGTAAAATTCTTCTCAAGGACCTTTCATCCACAGGCCTGGAAAGTGGACTCACTCTCTTTCATTTGGACAACAATGACAGTTTATGCCTTTCCACCTCTTCCTCTGCTGCCCAACGTTCTATTAAAAACCAGAGCAGACAGACCAAAGATGATTCTCATCGCTCCAGACTGGCCAAGACAACACTGGTACCCACTCCTGAGGAGCCTAACGCATTCCCCACCATGGATCCTGCCTCTAATGCCTCTTCTACTGACTCAGCACAACTTCAAAGCTCTTCACAGTCAGCTGAAAACACTCAATCTAGCTGCATGGAAGATTCCTTAAAATCACAACAGACCCTACTCTCCAAGGAGGTACAGGATGTCATTTTGGAGGCCAGAAGACCTTCTACTAGAAAAGCCTACTCCGCCAAATGGAAACGGTTTTGTGCTTGGAAAGAGAAAAAGGGCCAGAACCCTGGAATACTGAATTTACCTCTAATATTACAGTACCTAGCTGAGATGCTAAGCAGTGGACTTGCATTCTCTTCCATCAAAATCCATGCCTCAGCCATTTCTGCAGAATACAACACTGATCCTCCTTTATTCTCTCACCCCCTCTTAAGGCAGTTCCTCAGAGGGGCTAAGAATATAAAACCCCCAAGGAATCAACCAGTACCTGCTTGGGATCTCAATTTCATTCTAGAGAAACTGACTTTGCCTCCTTTTGAGCCAGCTGCCTCAACAGAACTGCAATATTTGTCCTGGAAAACAGCCTTCCTGCTGGCTATCACCTCAGCTCGCAGGGTTTTGGAGCTACAAGCCCTCATGGCTGTGCAGCCTTTCATCATTTTCCATCAGGACAGAGTTTCCTTACGAACCAATCCTTCCTTTATGCCAAAGGTAGTGTCCAGGGTAGCCTTGAATCAGGCTATCCACTTACCTACCTTTTACCCCAATCCTCAAAACAAAGGGGAGAGACTACTACATTCCTTGGACATTCACAGACAACTACGTTATTATTTGGACAGAACAAAGCCTTTCAGAAAATCAGAGCAACTCTTTGTGTCCTATGCTACAGGGGCTCAAGGGAAGCCTATTTCCAAACAGACAATCTCAAAATGGATAGCCCACTGCATACGCTTTTGTTACTCTCTTCATGGTAAAACTGTGCCTGCAGACATCAGGTCTCACTCCACAAGGGCCACAGCTACCTCTGTAGCTTTCCTCAGGGGGGTTCCTACCAAAGATATTTTGGAAGCTGCCACTTGGAGTTATGTGCATACTTTCTCCAAGCACTATCGCCTGCCTTTATACTCCAAATCTAGAGCAGGTTTTGCCACTGCAGTTTTGCAGGGCATCCTGGCTCCTCCTAGTTCCACCTAGTGCCTACCACACCCTTTTTAGCTTTGGTATTCTACCCATCTGTTATGACTGCAGCTGTATGCACGATGAACATAGTGCAGTTTTGTACCTACCATAAATTTAGATGTTCGAGTGGTAATACAGCTGCAGTCCAGGTTTCCCTCCCTCCTTCCCTTCTGGGACAGGCCTAATGACTAACACCCCCCTCATACAACCTGATTGGGGTATTCTTTTATGGTGTATTTGCTTGCAACTACTGTTTTTTGATTACACTGCATTGCATTATTACATAAATTTATGTATTGCCTTCCTTCTGGCGGCACCTGACATCTGGGGCAAGAAAAACTGAAGAAAATGGCGTTGGCTGGTTCTTTTATACCCCTGTCGCACTGACGTCAGGGAAGAAGCAACGACAACCGACGCCGGACCTAGACTTTGGAATTTGCCCGACCGAGGACCCGCCTGACGACAGGAAAACCCATCTGTTATGACTGCAGCTGTATTAGCACTCGAACATCTACATTTATGGTAGGTACAAAACTGTACTTTCTCACCTCTTTTGACAAATTTAGATAAGCTGCAATACACTATCAAGTGCTAAGCTTTAAACTTTAAATATTTGTTTATACTATACATTTTAAAATTACTTAATGTGATATCAAAGTTGTCTGTGACATTTAGAGAATAGTCCGAAAATGTTTCTTGTAAGTATCAATACATTTACCATTTTCATGTCCTCCCACTTCAATAGGTAGAAGTAGTGCTGTCCATATCTGTAGAGACAAGTAAATTCTTGGAACACCTTGTGTCAGGTGTTGAGGAGAAGGCAAAAACAGTGGAATTTTATTTGCCTTTGGGTAGGTGGGATCATAAGTTCTTCACTCTTCTGATTTTTCAGGTTGAATGAGTTCAGTGTCTTTAGTCTCTGGTGGTCCTGGTCAGCTGAGATGAAGCTGTGTTTCTCTTATTTAGGAGAAAATGTGGCCATTTAGTTTGCTTAAAGCCCCTGAAGAAAGAACTGTCGCTCAGTTGTTTTGATTTAAAATATTATTTATTGGGCAGATGAGCACGTGATAAAGTGGGGAATACACCACAACTTCCGTACTCCCTGCCAATGCAAATGGTTGGCCAGATCTGCCAAAAAAATCAATGGGCAGAGGCACAGAAACAGGTTACGTCACTCATGGATATGAGGGCCATTCAGACAGTACCAGAACAGGAAAAAGGACAAGGTTTTTACTCTACTGTTCTTGGTACCCAGAGTGGACAAGGCCTGGCGGCCAATACTGGATAAATCGATTTTGAACACATACCTGGACATTCCAAAATTCAAAATGCTGACTTTGCGGCAGCTTCTGCCCATGCTGGACAAGAATGCTTGGCTGGTGACTTTAGACCTAAAAGAGGCATACCTGCATATCTCAATAAGACAGTCGTGCAGAAGATACCTCAGATTCAAGGCTGGCTTAATGCATTACCAATTCTCTGCACTGCCCTTTGGCTTATCTACAGCGCCCAGGGTCTTTACAAAGTGCCTAGCACCAGTAATTGCATTTTGCAGACAAAGAAGTATACAAATTTATCCTTACTTGGACGACTGTCGCATTCAAGCAGAGAACAAGGATACTCTTCTTCAACACCTGGCGTTTGTGAAAAGGCTTCTAACATGCCTAGGGTACACAGTAAATGAAAAGAAATCACAACTGGTACCCTCTCAAAAGATAACATTCCCGGGTGCAAGCTTGAATAGAACTGCCCAGATGGCTTACCTCACGCCAAACAAAGGCAACTGACTACTTACTTCAAACTGATGGCAACAAAAGCCCAGTCTTCTGCAAGACAAATTCTGCAGGCTCTGGGCTTCATGGCATCCTGCATCCTACTAATTCCATATGTAAGTCTGCATATGAGGAAACTTCAGTGGTACCTAAAAAGTTCATGGAGTCAACATACACACAGTCTGGAAACAATGATTCCTCTCATTCCCTGCCTGCAGCAGGAGTTTATATGGTGGGTAAAGGCGTGTCACCAAAACATGGGACGGCCCTTCACTCTACCCCCTGCCAGCCAAACCTTAACAGACGCATCAGATTATGCCTGGAGGGCCCACATGGCAGGAGGATGCATTCAGGGCATATGGGCACCAAAACAAATGCATCTACATATCAACCAGAAAAAGATGCTAGCTGTTCAAAATGCCCTAACAGCCTTCAAGGACTTACTTCATCTAGGACAACTACTGATAAAGACGGACAACACCACAGTCATGTGGTATATAAACAAGCAAGGGGTCACACACTCATACCCCTTTGCAGATTAGCCATGGCACTGTGGGGCATAGCTTTGACCTACCAAATACATCTTCAAGCTCAGTTCCTGCCAGGAAAACAAAACGCTGTGGCAGACGATTTAAGCAGAAACCTTATGGATCCTCACGAGTGGAAACTAAATCCACAAGTCTTCAGCATGATAACAGAGAAATGGGGAGCCCAGACATAGATCTATTTGCCTCTCCTCAAAATTATCAATTGAAAAGTTTCTGCACAAGGACTTATCACAGACAAGCATGGAAAGTGGACGCTCTATCCTTCATTTGGAAAAACCTATCAGTTTATGCCTTTCCTCCTCTGCCTCTTCTACCCAAGGTCTTCCTAAAAGTCAGACAAGAGAAGCCAAAGATGATATTAATTGCCCTGGACTGACCCTGCCAATACTGGTACCCAATCCTAAGAAACATGTCTCAGCACCCAGCTTGGACCTTGCCTCAAAGACCACAGCTACTGCCCCAGCAAAACAGTCAGATCCTGCGCAATCAGCTACACTTTGAACCTGGCAGCATGGCTAATCATGTAATCATACAAACGACATCTCTCAGTAAAGCTGTGATGGATGTCATTTTGGAAGCCAGAAGGCCTAGTACTAGAAAATCTTATGCTGACAAATGGAAGAGATTCTGTGCTTGGAATCAAGCACAAGGAACTGATTTAGCAGAACCACATATTCCTCAGATATTACAATACTTGACTGAGATGCTTGACAAAGGCCTATCTTTCTCATCAATCAAAATCCATGCCTCTGCTATTTCGGCTCATTAAAATACAGAGCCACCAATCTTTTCTCATCCTTTAATAAAGCAGTATCTTAGAGGAGCCAAACATTTAAGGCCTCCTAGAAGATCACCATTACCTGCATGGGACCTCAGTTATATGTTGGAAAAGCTCACCCTGCCTCCATTTGAACCAGCTGCTACCGCTGATATAAAGTTCTTATGAAAGACAGCTCTGCTACTAGCAAGCAATTCAGCAAAAAAAGTTTCAGAGCTACAGGCCCTCATGGTTGTAGAGCCTTTTATCATATTTTACCCAGACAGGGTGTCTCTGAGGACAAATCCTACTTTTATGCCTAAGGTGGTTTCCAGTGTGGCTCTTAACCAAACAATTCATCTGCCAACTTTTTACCCAAATCCGCAGTACAAAGGGGTGAGAATTCTGCTCTCCTTGGACGTACACAGACAGCTAAGATTCTACTTGAGCAGGACTAAAGCTGTAAGAAAAACTGAGCAATTACTAGTGTCATATGCTGCGGGATCAGAAGGAAAGGCTATTTCAAAGCAGACCGTTTCAAAGTGGATAAGCCACTGCATCCGTTTCTGCTACTTACACCATGGTAAACCTGTGCCTAAGGGCATTAGGTCTCATTCCACCAGAGCTGCAGCTACTTCAGCAGCCTTTCTCAGAGTAGTACCAACCAAAGACATTCTAGAGGCTGCTACTTGGAGTTCTGTTCACACCTTTACAAAGCATTACCATTTGCCTCTTTACTTCAAGTCCAGGGCAGGCTTTGCCACTGCAGTGCTGCAGGGCCTCATAGCTGCACCTAATGCTGTTTAGCTCCAGCCTCCCAACCATAGCTTTGGGATTCTACCCAAATGTAATGACTGCAACAGTGAAACACGAAGAACATAGTACAGTTGTGTACACTTACCATAAATGTAGATGTTCGAGTGTATTCACTGTTGCAGTCCAGGTTACCTCCGCCATCCCCTGTCATTCTAAAGTTTATCTTTCCTTCTCTATCTTCTACAACCTATGTGGTGTATTTGCTTGTAGATGAAGGTAAAGTTTATATTGATGCATGTATATATATATATTTATATATATATATATATATATATATATATATATATATATATATATATATATATATATAAAATATTGCTACCTTTTTGGGGGCACCTGATATTGGGGGCAAGAAAAACTAAATATGGCATCGGCTGCATGTTTTATACCCCTGACCTGACCTCATGGAAGAGAAGACAGCAACCGATGCAGGACCCAAGACTTTGGAATTCAGGCCGACTGAGGGCAACCTGCCAGCAGATTGCCCAAATGTAATGACTGCAACAGTGAATACTCTCGAACATCTACATTTTATGGTAAGTGTACACAACTGTACCTTCTGGTGCAAATGTTATCTCGGGGGTCATATAAACAGTACCTGCCTGTCAGATGGGCAGAGAGTTTTATTCACTGTTTTTTTCTGTGCGCGTGTCTGTGTTAAAGAAAGAAGGCTCTCTGGGGCATGTGCTAAGATCTCTCTTGTCTCCACTTTTTTTTTTTTTTGTCAGGGCCCCATAGTTCAAAAGGTTATCCCTGTTAGACCTTGGTTAGAGCTTTTCCCTAGAATAGCTTTCATGGTTAATGTAGATGTAAAATTTGCTTGCCATCATATTCCCAATGGTAGACATTTCACGTTTCTCAAAATATTCAATATGTAGCTCATTATCAGTTTTGTCTTATCCTTTGGGACTGTCTGCTGATCCAAGCCTTTTTTTTTTTTTTTTTTTTTTATTTGTACATTTTTGTTGACTGGGTTAGTTCCCACTAGGCCATTGGCCTCACTTCAGGTGGTGGTCTCCCTGTTTAGAGGAAGTTTGATAAGTACTGTTGGATTTTTTTTTTTTTTACATTTACCCGAGATACTGCCAACTCAGGCAGATGAGGCCGTGGTGTAACATCTCATCTGTAGGATGGCGCACTCAGAAGTGCAGCCACTCCTTGTGTTATACTGCAGTGTATTATTGGAAAATCTGATATCAGATTACCTGATGTTGGGAATAGAGTCCCAGCCTTTTTACATCATAGGCAAGTGTGTTACCTATTGAACAGCTGAGAGTATTTACAACATGTGTAGCTCCAATAATTGTTTACTACAGACTTCAAGGCATTCATAGTTTTCCATTGTTGGACAGTTGTTTATCTGCAGACTCTCATTCCAGTCCTTTAGCAAGTGATAACAGTCTACTCAATCTTTGTGTTCAGTAGCACTCACAGTAATATCTCATCCCTTCTCACCGAATAGTTTTCCTAAGATGTCTGTTAAATTCATTTGGAAATAGTAATTCTTCCTCCAAACAAAGTAGAGATGTTCCCAAAGTTCTTCCTGAGTTTTTCTAGTCAGAGCCAATTTGTCTGCCAAGAAATTTCTCAAGTTTCTAGAGTAAGTGGCTTTTAAGATTATGATTCCCATGTCCCGACTTCATATGGAAAAAATCAGTGGTACTTCAGGTTAGTCTGGACTCTGCATCTTTCACCCTTTATCTTTTCAGATCCCTATATTGGGGGTTGTAAGGATGGAGGTTCCATGGGTGTGTAGAACATTTTTATCAAAATCCAGGTCTCCTATTTTGTGCTCTACTTCCTATTCAGTCTGTCATAACAGATGCTCGGACCTACCTTGAGGAGCTATTTCCATAGGTGTGAAAGTGCAAGTTATGGGGAGCAAACACAAGAGACAAAGTTCATAAATGTTGAGATGACAGCAGTAATGTTTTGAAAGCCCTAAATCATCTCTGCTGTCCAGGACCTTTTCCAATTTGCATGGGCCACACCATGGAGATGTACATGACCAAGGAGGTACCAGATCTGTACACCCTTTACAGAATCGGTGTGATAGTATGGAAGGTAGCAACTCAGCTCAGTTTGACTATTTTGGTTTTATTCTTCATCAGAGCAAAACTTGTATTAGCCGAGCTAAACAGAAACAAGACAGAACCTCACGAGTAGAAGAAATTATCCAGCTATGGGGAACACCTCAGATAGATGTGTTTGCCTCCATTCAGAACAGACAACTAAAGAAATTCTGCTCCAAGATTCTTTACAAACAGACCTGAAAGGCAGACACTTCTTATTCCTAATGATGGGACCATTATTTTTCATCTTTCCTTTGATTTCCAGGGCTCTACTAAAGATCCAGAAGGACTTTCCTAATATTGTGGTGGTGACTTCCTTTTGGCCCAGGCAGTGGGGATTCTCCCTTTTCAAATTGGACAAGGGGAGTTATCATAGGCTTCCTCACTGAATAAATTTACTTACACAAGACAGAGGGTTGTTTGATACACCTCAACCTGAAACTTTTCAGTTGACTGCCTAAATGATATAACTTTTTTACATTTTAGGTACCGTTTTTTTAAGCAGGTATTGCTGGACAAAAAAAAAAAACTGTTAATAGGAAAATCATGCATGTGTTAAGTGAAAATGATTATGTTAAGTTGTCAATCTCGCCTTCATTCTTGCTTGATGGGTTCGGAGCCGATCCCTCGGCTCCGACCCGGCACTTGCTTTAGCTCGAGAACTCCTTTTACCAGCTCGAGGCAGCCCCATATCCCATGATGCAAGGCAGGAAGTACCCAGATCTCGTTTGCCGCTTCGCTTGGGAGGTCTTCTCTTTACCAGCTCCTGGTAAGTAGTTCACATTTGTGATATTTAAGCCCCTTTTAGTTTAAAACTAATTTTTTGATAGTTTAATTTTAATTCTAACCTTTTTCTGACAGAAATCCCTGTCTCTTTTAATTTTTTTTAGTTAGTCAATTTTCCCTATCCCATCCCCCCCCCTGTTAGGGTGTGTGTGTTGGTGTTTTTTACAAAATACCTCATGGTATTTGTTTAATTTAAATTTGACTGGTGTGTCTGTGTGTGTTGTGTTCAGGCACCATGTCTAAGGAGAGGGTTTCAGGTTTTAAGAAGTGTGACTCGTGCTGTCAGAAGATGTCTCTGACAGACGGTCACACTTCTTGCCTGTACTGTTTGGGCCCTCTTCACCTGCAGGACTCCTGTGCTATTTGTCACTCCTTCAGCCAGAGAGTCCTGCAGGAGAGACGCAATAAGTTGATTCTCAGGGGTCTTCTTAAGCCGGAGGGCTCTCCGGCTAAGTCGGCTCCACAAAAATCAACTAAAACTGCCAAGGCCCAGGCTTCTGTTTCTAAGCCTGCGGCTTCGGCTCCGACTCCGACTCGTATAGAGTCGAGATCGCTCGGCTGGAGCCGATTCTGGATCCACAAAGCTTTCGGCGCCGATGGCTATCGGTGCCGAATCTGTTTTGACCACTGTGGTGTCGGCTCCGATCGGCTCCGACACCCATGTGGCACGGGCATCGGTGTCGGCTCTGATCGGCTCCGACACCCATGTGGCACAGGCATCGGTGTCGGCTCCGATCGGCTCCGACACCGTTACCTTGGTAGCTGTATCGGCTCCGGCTGGAGCCGATACATCGACGTTCTGCCGGCTCCGAAGTCGGTGCCGACAGGATCTGTAGTATCGGCTCCGATGGTCCATTCCAGGAAGAGGTCGAGGTCTCCTTCCTTGGAGCCGATACTTTCGGCTCGGCCGCCTCTTCTATCGGAAGGGACCCATCGGATCCGATCTTCAAGGTCATCCAGGTTGTCAGATCATGACCTAGAGAGTGGTCAGTAGATTACTCAAGTCACAGGTACTGGCCCAAATGCTACACAGTCCGTCTCAGCAGACGACTGTTGGTCCACACCCCGTTACAGTTCCTCCTTCGACTCTACCCCAGAGTTTGGAGTTGGAGTCTTCGGGCATGGTTACTGCTACGGCTGGAGGACGGATACCTCCTTCTGTTCCTTCAGCCCCTACTCTTATCTCCTCTTCCTTAGAGGGATTCGGTGGTCGGGCTTCCATGGTCTCCTCCGAGGGGGTGAGTGGCATCGGACCCTTGTCTGAGCCCGCTCTTCCCCTTGGAGCCTCGGCCTTGGTGAGCTCGGCTCCGACATCTGCCTCAGAGACTTCCCTTTCGGTGGCCCCTGGAGTTCCTAGCTCTTCGGAGCGGGTTCTCTCGGACCTGCCTGGGAGGGGAGCATTCGAGGTGATGAAGAGTGTACTGGCCACTGGTATCAGTCAGCAGTCTCTTCCCGTAGCTCCTCCCTCTATTGTACCTGTTGACATCTCTGCCACTTCTCTTGCTACAGGACCCAGAGATCCTCCGCCTCAGGTTTCCCCATTGGGAATTTCCCCTCTTCCGAGGATTCTCCTGATGTTTCGGGAGATCCTCCTAGGAAGAGGACTTGTAAGAGGAAGCATGTAGACTCCCTGAGTCTGTCACTGGATACTGACTTTGATGAGTCAGAGGGATCCCCTAGATCCCCTCTGAGGATGTCTCCTTCTCAGACATCCTAGAACTTCTGAAACAGAGGGGAAACTGGCCCACCAACAATCCCTCTGAGGATGAGTCAGTATACCTAGAGGCGTTTGGATCTCGGCCCTCCACCTCCTGGGTGTCTCCGCCTTCGACCCCTTATGCAGGTTATTGCACGAAGGCGTGGACAGCTCCTGACTCTGTAGAGCCAGTCCCTAGGAGGCCTTCTAAATTTATCACTGCCCCTAGTGACAAACAATTCCTTACCAAGGGTGTCCCGCTGATGCCATGGTGGTGGCTGCGGCCACCAAAAGGAACTTGCAGATCCTTCCGTGCCCGTCCATCCTCCTAATAAGGACTCTAGGACCATGGATAGGTGCAAGCGGATGTTTTCCTCAGCGACCTTTGCTATGCGTTCGCTGAATTATCTTTGTCACTTCACCAGACTCCAGAGATATCCTGAAGGAGCTGGGAGAAGTAGTTCAGGATCCTACAGCTGCAGGGGCCCAAGAAAAGATTGCTTCGCAGCTAGGAACCCTCAATTCCATTGCTAACTCCTCCATGCGGCTAATATCTTATGCTGCGGATGGGCAGTAGAGCCGCAGGCACAGGTGTGGCTCTTAGGCGCCAAGCCTGGATGCGGCTATGTGATTTTCGGATCCCTTTAAGGCGTCCTTCACAAATTCTCCCTTTGATGGGTCAGCTTTGTTTGGCCCTCAGGTGAAGGAGACCTTGACCAGGTGTGAGCAGGACGGCAAGACTCTTTCTGCTGTTGGAGTCCGTTTTCCACCCCTTCTAGGCCTTATCCCAAAGGACAGAAGGGTGGGAAGATGTGGTTCCGTAAATCCCAAGGAGTCACGCCCGGATTCACGTGGTCAGTTTACCCCTAGAGGCAGAGGGGTAACAACAACAGGCGCCGCTCTAGAGGCAGAGGGGTCCGAAGAACCAGGGCAACAGGGAGTCTCTTCCTGAGAAGCCCTTTCAGCATCCCTGAGGTGTTGCCCGGCTGTCCCTCCTTGGAGGCAGTCGGGAAGATTATCACTGTACCCAGAAGCCTGGCATTCCCTCACTCAAGACAGATGGGTACAGTCGATCATATCCAAGGGTTACATAATTCCTTTCGAGGAAAGTCCCTTCCCCTCAAGTTCCCTTCCAGATGTACCACCGGTCTAAGGGACATTGCAGAGTTAGAAATCGCAAAACTACTGCAAAAGAGCCATTCAGCCAGTTACAATAGACCATTCAGAGCCGGAATCTACTCAAGGTTCTTTTGGTCCCCAAAAGACGGGAGACTGGAGACCAATATTGGATCTCAGCAGACTCAACAAGTCTGTCAGGAAGACAAGATTCGAATGGTCACTCTTCAATCTATTCTGCCCTTCTTACAGAAGGACAACTGGATGTGCTCAATAGATCTTCAGGATGCGTACTATCACATCAAAATTCACAGACGCTCCAGGAGATTTCTCCGCTTCGGCTGGGGTCCAGTCATTTCCAGTTCAGAGCCCTGCCCTTTGGTCTCACTACAGCCCCAGAGTGTTCACCAAATGCATGGCAGTGGTCACGGCTCACCTGAGACGTCAAGGATTCCAGGTGTTTCCGTATCTCGACGACTGGCTCCTGTCAGCCACCACCAGGCATCAGCTTATACAAGCCAGGGATTACACAATAGACCTTTGTTCTCATTTGGGCATCTCAGTCAACTTCGAAAAGTCATCCTTATCGCCCTGCCAGTCTATTACCTTCATAGGCGCAAACTTAAACACTGTTCGGATGTCAGCTACCCTTATAGAACAAAGAGTTTCAGACATTCAGACTCATGTCAGGATCATTCTGGCCAGCAAGAAGGTACAGGCCAGAATGGTTCTAAAGGTATTAGGTCTCATGGCTGCGGCCATTACTCTTCTTCCCCTGGCTCGATTCTACATGTGCCTCCTTCAGTGGATGCTGTTCACACAGTGGTCATACCAGCAACTCCCAATACGTCACCAGATTCTGGTAACACAAACATGCAAAGAACATCTTGCTTGGTGGATCACATCGTCTCAGGTTCACCAAGGCAGGTGCTTTGTACCTCCGTCCCCGATAGCCACTGTCACCACGGATGCCTCCCTGATCGGGTGGGGGGGTCATTATCAGGGCAGGATGGTTCATGGGACGTGGCAACCGTTCGAGTACCATCTGCACATAAATGTCCTGGAGATGAGAGCAGTGCCTTTTAACGTTGCAAGCCCTCAACGACTTTCTTCCCGTAGGGACAATTGCAGTCCACACAGACAACATGTCTGTAGTTTGGTATATCAACAAACAGGGCGGAACCAAGTCCTACCCCTTGTGTCGAAGCGCTCAGACTATGGCAATGGGCGATCTCCTCTCATCGGTTTCTGGTAGCAACGCATATCCCTGGGAAAACCAACATTATAGCGGACAGATTGAGCAGAGCTATTCTCATGCCTCACGAGTGGTCTCTCAAGCAATCCATAGCGGAAGAGATTTTTCTGGAATGGGGTCGTCCATGTTGCGATCTTTTTGCTACTCCCCAAAACAGCAAATGTCCAGACTTCTTCAGCGTCTTTCCTCTATCAGGCCATCCCCCCAGAGACGCTCTGACCCAGGATTGGCCCCAGGGACTTCTTTATGCCTTCCCTCCATTTCCTCTGATCCCTCAGGTGATCCAGAAAGCTACCGTTTTGAGAGCCAAATTGATTCTCATTGCCCCTTACTGGCCTCGACAAGTTTGGTTCCCGTTCCTCCATCGTCACCTTTTGGTGCAGCCGTGGCATCTGGACCCAGTGCCAGATCTACTGATTCACCAATCCGGTCAGCTGCACCGGTCAATCCCTTCTCTCAACCTCACAGCATGGTTGCTCCACTTCCTTCCTTAGCCAGGCTTCCTTTGATCTCTAACCCAGTTAGAGATATCATAGTAACTTCACTAAAATCCTCTACCAGGAGGATTTACACAAGCAAATGGAAGCGTTTCTCTTATTGGGCTAAGGCCCAAAATATTGATCCTTTTACTGCCCCTGTTCAGGCAGTTCTGGACTTCTTAGCAGAGATTTTTCATGCAGGCTCCTCTTCTTCCACAGTCAGAGTTCAGTTGGCTGCTATTTCTAATTTTCATGTCGGGATAGCAGATCATAATATTATGTCCCATAGGCTCTGCAGGGCCTTCTTGAAAGGAATTTTCCTACTAAAGCCTCCAATCAGGAATCCTCCTCCTCAGTGGGATCTAAATTTAGTGCTGACATCCTTGATTCTTCCCCTTCGAGCCAGCTGTTTCTTGTTCCCTGAAATATCTTTCTTGGAAAACGTTATTCCTAGTGGCTATTACATCTGCCAGGAGGGTGTCTGAACTTCATGCTCTTTCAGTTCGACCCCCCCCTATTTGATTTTTCACAAAGACAGAGTATCTTTGAGAACTAATCCATCCTTTTTACCTAAGGTCGCTTCAAAAAACAATCTGAATCAATCCATTGATCTCCCCGTATTTTTTCCTAACTATTCAGATAGAGCTGAACAAAAGCTACATTATCTTGACGTCCACCGTCAGCTTAGATATTATTTGGACAGAACAAAAAAATTTAGAAAATCTGATCAACTTTTTGTTTCCTATGCGGATAATAAAAAAGGCTTTCCTGTTTCTAAAGTGACTTTGTCCAGATGGCTTTCTTCGGTCATCACTGAAATTTATACGATCAGGGGAAAACAGCTGTGCTCAAAACCTAAAGCACATTCAACTAGGAGTTTAGCTACTTCTACAGCTTTTCAAGCTAGACTGCCTTTGGACACTATTTGTGCAGCGCCACTTGGGCCACTCCTCACACTTTTGTTTCCCATTACAAATTGGACTTGGCCTCCAGGGACAGAGCCAGTTTTGGCTCTACAGTCCTCAAGAGTTTGTTCCATTGAGCCACCCAGGATAGAGGTGCTAGGGACGCGGTCCCATCAAGCAAGAATGAAGGCGAGATTGACAACTTAACATTAAGAAGTTATGTACCTACCATAACGTTCCATGTTAGTTGTCTTCTCTCGCCTTCTTTCTTGCGACCCTCCCTCCTTCCCCCTGGCCTGGACAGACCTTGTATAAGAAACTATTATGCTAAAGACCATTCAGACCTGGTCCTTTTTCCATCTGTAGTTTCTTCTTCCTTTGGGAAGTTTTTTATGCTTGGTGTTATTGCCCTTTGTCAACAAACGAGATCTGGGTACTTCCTACCTTGCATCATGGGATATGGGGCTGCCTCGAGCTGGTAAAAGGAGTTCTCGAGCTAAAGCAAGTGCCGAGTTGGAGCCGAGGGATCGGCTCCGAACCCATCAAGCAAGAAAGAAGGCGAGAGAAGACAACTAACATGGAACGTTATGGTAGGTACATAACTTCTTATTCTAGTTGATGCCTTTCCAAGACCCTTTTACGACCTGGCTGCTTATTCTTGGTTATTTGCCTGAGTTAATGTCCTCTTGGCATTTCTTATTCTCTCAAATTTCATTTTTAGGCCATTGCAGCTTGCCTGCCTTTTTCTGCCTGTTCTGAAGTCAAGCAGTTTTTGAAAGGGGTTTTACAAATCCATCAATCTAGAAAACCAGTGGCTTCTCTCGGAATCTTAACTTTTTGTGCTTAAAAAGCTTACGCTCTTCCGTAAGTTATCAGGCAGATTTTAAGGTTAACATCACTAACTCCTGTTAGACTGGTATTTTGAGTTACAAGCTGTTATTGTGAGTCGACCTTACCCCATTTTCACAAGGACGGTGTTTCTTTCAGAACATATCTTTGTCGTACCTAAAGCAGTCTCTGAGTTTGCTTTAAACCCGTCTGTTGATCTCCCTTTCTTTTCTAAAACATAGAAACAAAGGAGAAGATATTCATCAAACTCTTGTCTACAAATATTTCCAATACTACCTAGACAAATCCCTATCTTTCAGGAAAGCTGATCAGCTGCTTTATCTTTTATGACGCTAAAAGAAAAGGACAACCAATGTCAAAGCAGGTAATTATGAGAGGGTTTTCTTTTGCTGTTTGTTTCTTATTCTCACTATAAGCCACTTTCAGGTAGGGTTAGGGGCTATTCCATCAGAGATTTGGCTTCTTTTGTGCGTTTCTGATAAGGTATGGATTTTAGAAGAATTCTAGAAGCAACAACTTTGTCCTCTGTGCTTACTTTCTCAAAGCAGTACAAACTGGATTCCTTCTCCAGGTCCAGAACAGGCTTGCTAAGACCATTCTCCAAGTATTCCTGGATTCTTAATTTTTCCTCTTCCCATTTTTTTTCTGTGTTTGGTAGTCTGTCCATATAGCTTAGGCTACTGCAACTGTAATATGATTTGAATGTAATGTAGTTATATAAATAAAGTTAACTGCAACAGTAGGTGTTCTACTAGATCACTGTTGCAGTTGCTTCTCCTCCCTGAGTCCCCATTTCTTGCATGTAATTATTATTCTTTTTTGCTAGGGTGTATCTGTGTCCACCGCATTTTTTGTATATAGTTATTGTGTGATGATCTTCGTGTTTCACTGTTGCAGTCATCACATTTGGGTTATCCTGCCAGAGGTAGCCTTCAGTCGGCCAGAATACCAGAGGCTTAGTATTTCTGCGCCAGTTGCTGTCGCTCCAGGACTGACGTCAGGTCGTCGTGGTTTAAAGTCAGGCAGCCGCCGCCATTACATCAGTCTTTCTTGCCGAGGAACCTGAAGCAGAAGCAGTTCGCATGAGTGCCGATCGGCCGCTACCTGAGTTTTTGTTTCGAATTGAAGTTGAAGTCTTCTAAAGCTAAGTACCCCATTGCGGATCCTTTTTTCGTGCTCTAACCGATGTCAGAAAAAGTTAATTGTCTCGCCTATGGAAAGCAAATACCACGCCGAGACTTCCATTCTTACTGCGTCACCTGTTTAGGCCCAGACCACGACATCCCTCACTGTCACTTTTGTGCTTGGTTCAACGCCAGAATTATACGTTGTTGGACCCTTATTGTAGTTAGATATTTTCGCTCTGTCCTCGAATTCCGATATGGCTTTGGGAAGCTATCAGACTACCGTTCTTCTGAAAAAACATAAGGATAAAGACAGTGAGAGACTGCACAGGTCCAAAACTGCTGACAACTCTTCCGCTAAGCTATTCGTCAGTTCTTTTGTCCTCAGGTGCTTTTGCAGCCTCTGATGCCCACTTCTGTGGATTCGCAGGCCACTACCAAGATCCTTTCGGAGTCTGGTATGCCGCAAGACTCTTCTTTGACTAAGGATTCTGCGGATGTCTCTACCTTGGATGGGTCCGGAGCCACTGAGCACTTACCAGCTTCTGAGGAAATACTTCGCACTACCTATACTCTACACAGACCGACTTCTTTCACGTCTTGAGTTCTTTCTAATATTACCGAGTTTCTAAGGCCCAGGGTACGAATTACACCAAAAAAAAAAAAGAAACGACCCAAACTCAGGCACCTGCTTCCTTGCTTCATTCTCAAATTCTTAAAATGGCAGAAGACCTTATTGCTTATTAGGGGAAGCCAGGCTACCCCTTCCAAAAGAAAGAGACTTGTCCCCTGTAGTTTTATCTGAACAGGAGTCCAATGACTGATGCTTCTGAATATGAAGACATGCAACTCCTCTCTGCTTATGAGGATTCTGATGCAGAGGACTCCGTTGTTTCTGCCTCTCCACCCGAGGATTTTTCATTGGGGGAAACCCTTCATACTTAAAAGAAGCATTTCCAATGGGAATGTCAGGACTAATCTCAGTCAAAAAATAGACTCAGGGAATTCTTAGATTTGCCACAGCACAGACCTTTGGCCATTCCTTTTGTCTTGGGTGTTGTGGATGATGTTTTTAAGGAATCCAGTTTGACTCCTGACACCCTTCCTCCTGCTCCCAGGAAACCTGACAGGTACTACAGAGTCCCTGACTCTTACAAATTCCTTTTCAAAAATCCTACTGCTGATCCAGAGGTCATCTCTCAGGGACCTAAAGAAATTGATGCAACCTCAGCTAAGAATCCCACCCCCTCAGACAGTGATTCCCGAGCTTTAGACAGATGGGGTAAAAAGGTATACACCTCTGCTACTCTTGCTATTAGAGCATTAAATTGTCATTTCCACATGCTGAAATTGCACCATACCATGAAACTCATCAAATAAAAAATATCTTCCTTTCCTGCTTGCGCAGAAAGTAAAGAATTACAAGAGCTTATGCATTCTGCAAGTCAAGTTACTAAGCACACCTTGCAATGTGGCTTTAACACCCTAGAAGCATCTTGCAGGGCAGCAGTCACTGGTTCTGTCCTTAGAAGGCATGCTTGGCTTAAGGAACAGACCTTGCCAGACCATGTCAAATCCAAATTATTGGACGCACCATTGAACAAAGACAATTTATTTGGCAGCAAGGCAAAAGAGGTCTTAAAAAAGATGGAAGAAAAAGCTAAACCTATGCAGACAGACTTCTTACAGGACCAGCCTCCGTGGTTCAGTAGGCACTGCCCCTCCAAGCACTGGTCATTTCCTTCCCCCTCCAGGCCCGCTCAGCCCAGACCCAGGGGAAGCAGACCCCCCTGACAGCCCCAGGGAATGCAGAGATCTAAGCAATGGAGTTCCTACTCTTCAAAAACAGGGAGTGCAAAGCCACGCCCTTAAGGTAAGAACTCACAATGACTTTACACCTCTACTCCTTAACTCTGCTCACTTGCTTGTGCCCTAGGAGGAAATGTCTCCTTCCATGCAAGCAACTGGGCCTCTATTACCAATGACCTGGTCCTCAACATAGTGTCCCAGGGATACAGATTTTATTTCCACACTCTTCCAACCCCAAAAGGGTTCCCAGATCTTCCTCCAAACAAGTGGGCAGAGGCCAAAAAGCAAGTCCTTTCCCTGCTTTCCATGATGGCAATACAGCATGTTACAGCCAAGCCAAGGTTTCTATTCCAGACTCTTCCTCGTACCCAGAAAAGAGAGCACCTAGCACCCAATCCTCAATCTATCCATTCTAAACACCTTTCTGATGATATAAAAATTCAAAATGCTCACCCTGCAGCAGCTTCTTCCTGTGCTTTCCAAGGATGCTTGGTTATCCACCTTAGACCTAAAAGAGGCCTACCTGTGGTTCCACTTGGAAACATCGAAATTCCAAAACATCGAATGTCATATGGTCGAGACCATATCATTGAAATTTCGGAACATTGAATCTTTCAAGTGAAACCAGAAAAAAACTTTTAAAACAAGTTTATGCAGGGGGCAAGCCCCCCTGCACCCCACACACCCCACACCCACTTTACTATACCAACTCAGAGATCGCACTACAGTGGGATAAAGGGAAATCTCTGTTTTAGCGCTATATGCAGAAGCGCTAAACAGGAAATTTCCTATAGCCTGTCTGCAGTGCCATCGCAGCGATGGCGCATTCACAGACAGAGTGTGCAGGGCACCTTCATGCCCTGCAGAAACACTAGCTTTTTCCCTTTTTTACTTACATTTTTCTTCCCATTGACATCATCGATGTTCTAAACACTCAATGATATGGTCTTGACCATATGAATTTTGATGTTTTAGAATTTCGATGTTTTCAAGGGGAACACTACCTACACATCCCAATCAGGGAATCTTGCAGGAAATATCTGTTTCAGGGCAGGTTCTATGCACTTTCAGTTCTCTGTGCTTCCCTTTGACTTATCCACTGCTCCCAGAGTTTTCACAAAATGTCTGGCTCCAGCCATTGCCTTTTGCAGACAGATATTCAAATTTACTCCTACTTGGATGACTGCCTGATTCAGGCAGACTGTCAGGAAAAGCTGTTACAGCACCTGACCTTTGTAAAGGACCGACTGACCTCCCTGGGGTATACTATCAATGAAAATAAATCAAAACTAGTCCCCACACAAAAAATTGTATTCCTGGGAGCAAGCCTGGACACAGCATTCCAGGTGACATTCCTTACTCCAGAAAAACAAGCCTACCTGACAGGCTACTTCTCTCAACTAGCCACCAGAACCTAGTTATCCGCAAGGAAAATCATGCAAGCTTTAGGGTTCATGGCCACCTGCATTCTACTCATTCCATGTGCCAGACTGCATATGTGGAAACTACAGTGGTACCTAAAAAGCCTTTGGTGTCAACACTCTCGAGCTGGAAACTATCATACCAATGATACCTTGTCTAAGGAAAGATTCTCTTTGGTGGGCAGCAGCATGCAACTAGAACAAGGGACTTCCCTTCTCACAACCCCACACCGCCCAAACCCTCACCACAGATGCATCAGACTATGCCTGGGGTGCACACCTGGATGGCAGGTGCATTCAGGGCCGTTGGAGCCCAAATCAAATACATCTGCACATCAACCAAAAAGAGATGCTAGCTATTAAGCACACCCTGACAGCTTTCAGACCCCTACTGACCCCGGGGCTTCTAGTGATCAAAACATACAACACCACAGTGATGTGGTATATCAACAAGCAGGGATAGACTCACTCTTATCCTCTCTGCAGGCTCGCCATGACCCTTTGACACACAGCCTCAGTCATGCAACTACACCTGCTGCTAGCACAATTCCTGCCAGGCTCCCTAAACTCTCTGGCAGACAACTTAAGCAGAAACCTGCTAGACCCACATGAGTGGCAGCTAGACCACAGAACCTTCACCCTTGTAACCCAGAAATGGGGCAACCCAAAGGTGGACCTCTCTGCCTCCCACTCCAATCGTCAGCTCTGCAAATTCTGCACCAGGGAACCTCACATCAAGGCTTGGAAAGTGGATGCACTATCCTTCCAGTGAGTTAAACCTCTGTCTATGCATTCCCCCCTCTACCACTCATTTCAAGGGTACTGCTCAAAATAAGGGAGGAAAAAACGAGTGCAATCCTGATTGCCCCAGACTGGCCATGCCAGCACTGGTACCCACTGCTGAGCAGCCTGTCACCCCCTGCCACCATTTCACCTATCTCAGATCCCAACAATCCTGACCCAGAGGAATGGAGAATTCATGCATCCCCAATTGCAGACCCTCAACTTGGAAGCTTGACTTATTCCCTGACCTCTCCTCAAGCTGCCAGCCTAAGCAAACAAGTCCTAAATGTTATACGTGAGGCCAGACGACTTAGCACTAGAAAGTCCTGTGGTGTCAATTGGAAAAGGTATTGCACCTGGATCCAGGTTAAGGGAGCCGGAACGGCAGAGCCCTCCCTACCTCTCATCCTGGATTACCTAGCAGACCTACTGCACAGGGGTCTATCTTTCTCTATTAAAATTCATGCCTCTGCCATCTCTGCTCATTACAGCACAGAGCCACCTCTCTTCTCCCACCCCCCTCATCAAGCAGTTCCTTAGAGGGGCTAACCACTTAAGGCCGCCCAGAAGAGCTTCTACCCCAGCTTGGGACCTTAACTTCATGTTGGAAAAGCTCACCCTATCCACCTTTGAACCTGCAGCTTCAGCAGAGTGAAAATTCCACTCTTGGAAGACAGCCTTGCTTCTGGCCATCATTTCAGCTACAAGAGTGTCAGAGCTACAAGCACTCATGGCTGTAGAGCCCTTCATCATTTTTTCATCCTGACAGGGTCTCCCTCAGGATTAACCCAACTTTCATGCCTAAAGTGGTGTCCAGTGTAGCTTTCAACCAGTCTCATTTGACCACCTTTTTCCCTAAGCCTCAAAATAAGGGGGAAAGGATCCTGCACTCTTTAGATGTGCACCGACAACTCAGATTCTACCTGGATAGGACTAAGCCCTTTAGGAAAACTGACCAGTTACTTGTCAGCTTTGCGGCAGGGGCAGAAGGCAAGGCCATATCCAGACAAACCATTTCCAAATGGATAGCACACACAGCATCCATTTCTGTTACAAACACCACGGGAAACTGCCCCCAAAGGGGGTCAGGAAATATTCCACCTGGGCAACTCCACCTCCGCAGTTGTTTTCAGAGGGGTTTCCACCAGGGACATCCTGGAGGTTGCAGCATGGACATCTGTTCATACCTTCACCAGGCATTACCACCGGCCTATCTTTTCCAAATCCAGGGCAGGCTTTGCAACTGCAGTCCTGCAGGGCATACTATCCAGCCCATACTATCCAGCCCCAACTCTTATTGACTGCCTCCACCCTTTACTTCAGCTTTGGGAATCAACCCAAGTGTGATGACTGCAACAGTGAAACACGAAGAACATAATACAGATGTTCTTTGTGCTTCACTGCTGCAGTCATAACATTTGGGTTAACTGCTTGCAGTAGCCCTCAGCTGTCCTGATTAACAAAGTCTTGGGTCCTGCGTTGGTTGCTGTCCCTTCTTCCGTGATGTCAGGTCGTTAGGGGTATAAAGCATGCAGCCGACGCCATTACACCAGTCTTTCTTACCGTGCGGTGCCTGAAGCAGAAGCTGTACGCAAGTGCCTGTCGGCCGACTCCTGAAATTTACGTTTTCGAGTTTCAGAACCAAAGTCTTCAACTAAAGCTAAGTACCCCATTGGGGAAACTTTTTCTTGCCCTTAACAGATGTCAATAAAAGTTAATAATTGTATTTTTTGTAGAAAGCAAATACCTCAAAGATTTTCATTCGTACTGTATTCCTTGCCTAGGCCCTGACCACGACGTACCTCGCTGTCGGTTTTGTGCCTTATTTAAACCATGAACTATCCGTCTGTATATTTAAGCTTTGAAATATTTTGGTACTCTGTTCAATTATCCCGATGTCTCTTCGGTAAGTCACCCGACTACCGACATTCGAAAAAACGCAAAGATAGAGAGACAGGCCGTTAAGGTCCAAAGCTGCTAACGATGCTTCTAAGCCATTCACCAGTTCGCCGGTACTCAGGTGCTTTCACAGCCCCTGATACCCGCTACTTCAGATTCGCAGGCCTCTTCTGAGACCTATTCGACTCTGGTATGCCGCTATATGCTTTAACTGTGGAACCTGCGGATGTCTCTACCTTGGACGGGTTCGGAGCCTTTGTGCAGGCACCGGCTTCTGAGGGTGTATTCAGGCCTACTGACTAAAGTATTAAACCGACTCCATATTCTTCTTCAAGGCCTAAAACTTGAACCATGCCTAGAAAACTGACGCCCAGACCGCATGGCCAGGCCTCTATGCCTAAAAAGACAAATAAGAATGACTGAAGACCTTATTACTTTAATCGGAGGAAGCCAACCTTCCCCCCTCTAAGAGACCTAGGACTGAGTTTGCTTATGATACTTCTGACCAGGATTCTGAATTTTCTGATGTTCATCGTACATACAGCTGCAGTCATAACAGATGGGTTATCCTGCCGTCAGGCGGGTCCTCGGTCGGACGAATTCCAAAGTCTATGTCCGGCGTCGGTTGTCGTCGCTTCTTCCCTGACGTCAGTGCGGCAGGGGTATAAAAGAGCCAGCCGATGCCATCTTCTTCAGTCTTTCTTGCCGCGTGGTGCCCGAAGCAGAAGCAGTTCGCAAGTGCTGGTCGGCCAGCTCCTGAGATTTACGAAAATATTTCAGCCGAAGTCTTCTTGAAAGCTAAGTACCCCGTTGGGGAAACTTTTCTTGCCTCTGACCGATGTCAGACAAAGTTAATAATTGCATTTCATGTGGGAAGCAAATACCGCATAAGGATTTACACTCTTTTTGTATTCCTTGCTTAGGCCCAGACCACGACGTCTCGGCCTGCCGTTTTTGTGCTAAATTCAACAAACGCACTATTAAAGGAAAACAACGGGATATCAAATCAAATATCTCTACCTGATGTCTCCCTAAAATCCTGTTATGTGATACAGCCTCAAAAAAACATAACCGCAGCTTTAAAAAAAAATTCACTATTCTCTTTTACTGCTTAGGCTTCATACTTTTCCATACTGCTTGACTTTCAGTTTTAAAACCAAGATGAAAACTGTCTAGTCGTCTCTTAAATAATGATGTCACATCTGCCATAGCTCTTGCTGAAGATCCTGGGAGGTTTCCTCCCCCAAAGTGACGTAAACACTGCCTTATTTGCATGCTGTACAGAATCCCTGTGATCCTCCCACATTGTGATGTCAACACTGCCTTTCCCAGCACACTGTTAACCTAATAAATGGACTAGGTGTTGTGTGGAACTCCTTTTCTGTGTTAGCAAATCTGGTCGACTCTATTCATGTGAAGCACTTCTTCTTCACCAGCGTTTTGCTACTTCATAAGTAAGGTAAGTCTTATTACTTCTTAATAGTGTATCCTAAATGTAATTTGTCCCTGTTTCTATGCCTCCCTAGCCCTGATATTGTGTCCTCCCAAGTTTTTAATTGCACATTAGTGGAGTTAATCTTTTTCTGTTTGTAAGGGTGCCTGCTTCCAGCTGCATTTTAGCTTGGCCTACTTATTTTCATTTTGATCCAGGGTTTATATTTCCCCAGTTATGTTTAATGCTTGATGAGTTATGGCGGATACTATTTGCTAACAGAAGGGAATAAGAGAAAGTGGAGTGTGTGTGTGTGTGTGTGTGTGTGTGTGTGTGTGTGTGGTGGGGGGGGGGGCTGCTTACAAGCCAAAGCAGAGTGCTCTCAAGGGGAAAATGAATATTGGCTCAAGCAGGTAGACACATACTCAAAGTTAACTGTAGCTGTTTGCAGACAGTTCAGACCCAGACTGCTTTTCGTTTGTGCCTTTGTCCCACTTCTATGTATGGCTTTGTCCTAATTTCTTGCGCTGAGGTTCATAGGTATTTCAGGATCAATTTATCCTTGCTTTTGAACCAGATTTCTCTGCTTGGTTAGTACACTGCTATAAAATGTAAAAATCTAAATCACTGTAGAAGTAAAGCAGTGTGTGTGTTCATGTATGTATGCACTACCATAATTTTTTTTAAATATTGACTCAAAAAAGCATGTGGGTGCTGTCATGCAAGTCTAAAATATTTCAAGTTTATAGTGCATCATTTGTTAGCTATTTAAACAGGATGGGAAAATAAGTGGCAGACTGCTTTGCAAATCAGGGATTATTGCCAGTGCTATGTTGCTTGGTTTTAAATTTGACAGGAGTAGTGCAACAAAAAAAGTCTCCCACTGTAAGGAGGAAAAGGCTGACAAGCAAACAGTACATTACTCTGGTCACCTGCTGTGACGTGCTGTCAATCACATGCAGATAATGGGTCAAATTACCCTTGGCTCTTTGACAGCTAGGGAAGGTAGGTGTGAAGTGGGAGGGGAGATTCCTTGAAGAGCTAGATTTCAGCCTTCACAAAAGAAAGCATTTAGCATTTGTAAGATGAAAGGGCTAGAAAATGCACCTTTCAGTTCTGTTCTGTAGCATTTGCACTGCTTGTGTTTCAAGTGGTCATTTAAAAAGGATAACATTTTAACCAAAATTAGGGGATTTTAAGACTGCAGTGAATGCCTGTTAAGTCAATGAAGTGACAGCAGCTTAAGGCAAAACGTGGCAGATCTGATGCAATTTTTGGGAGATTAAGTATCCCAGAATGCATTATTTGAGGCAGAGTAAACAGTCTGAATTTTTTCAATATGCCAGATCCCATGTGGTCAGAGTCAGAAATTGCATCTAAAAATATCTAAAAAGCTCAAAATAGTCTCAGAGTGCTATTAAAATGTAGGAAACATCAAACCATGATGAAATTAATATGTTTTTTGTCCTTTAAGCGTCAGGCGGAGTTCGCCCATCACTATTTTGGTAAAAAATGTAATTATATTATTTCGTCGGATACTCCGACTCCAGTTTTGAGTAAAAGACGCAAAGATAAGGACCGACATACGAGGTCCGCGACTTCTACTGACACCACGCTAAGGCCGACTACCGGTTCTCAGTGAGGTGCCTATGCAGCACCTGAGTACCGATGACACTTCATTACCGGTGTCTTCTGTGCCCGAGGTCGCAGGCTCCTCGGCCCCCATTCCGACTACAGATACCAACGCCACTCTTGGCGGGGAGACTCAGAGTTTAGACAGGCCTGCCATTTCTCAAGGTGTCTTCAGGCCTTCCTCCTTCTCTATTAAGGCTTTCACAAAATCTAAAGCAGCCATGAAAACTAAAAAAACAAGGACCACAGACCCCCTCTCAAGGCCCCATGCCTAAAAAACAGATGCTCAAAATGGCTGAGGATTTGATTACTCTTATCAGGGGTTCTCAACCCCCCTCGGACAAAAGGCCCAGATTAGAGGAAGACTACCCTTCCTCAGATCAAGCCTCTATTACCTCTGAACATTCTGAGGACCAGGAATATACATATTCTTTTTTTGAAGACTCTGATGCAGAGGAGTCTATTGCCTCGGTCTCCCCCCCTGAGGACTACTCTTTTGGGGAAACCCTACATACTTTGAGGGAACACTTTCACTGGGAAGGCCAAGATTACTCAGATTCCAAGAAAAGGCTCAGGGATTTTCTCTTGCTCCCCCAGCATAGGCCTCTGGCTATCCCTCCTGTCTTAGATATATTAGATGATGTGTACACAGAAGCCAGCCTCAACCCAGATTCTTTACCTCCAGCTCCTGTTAAACCAGACAGGTATTACCGGGTTCCTGATTCACACCAGTTCCTATACAAAAGCCATACTGCTGACCCAGAAACTATTTCACAGGGTCCCAAGGGAATTAAGGCCTCTACTGCTAAAAACCCGTTACCTTCAGAGAGAGATTCCAGATCTTTAGAAAGGTGGGGGAAAAAGGTGTATACCTCGGCCACTTTAACCATGAGGGCATTAAACTGTCAGTTCCATATGTTAAAGTATCAACAGTTTTTGTTATCTCAGTTGAAAAGCAAAATGACACAACCAGAGCAACCAGATTTAAAAGAGTTGCAGGATTTGTTGCATAGTGCAGAGCAAGTGGGTAAACATACCTTGCAGTGTGGTTTTGATGCTTTAGAGGCCTCATGTAGAGCTGCTGTTACAGGGTCTGTTATACGTAGACATGCTTGGTTCAGAGCAAACCTTACCAGATCATGTCAAAGCTAAATTACTAGATGCACCTCTTCAAAAAGATGTATTGTTTGGTGTTAAAGCTGAGGAGGTACTAAAAATGGAGGAAAAGGCAAGATCAATGCAAACAGTGAAAGATTTCCTGCAGGTACAACCTCCATGTTTCAGCAGAAACTGGCCTTCAAAAAATTGGTCCTTTCCAGCCACGGACAGACCTCAAAGAGGCAGATACAGGCGCCCGAGGGGTAGAGGGCAATCTCAAGGATCATTCAGAGCCAGACAATGGCAAGCACCAACCCCAAGAGGTGGAGAAGATAGATCACAGTCATTCAGAAAGCAGACACAACGACTTTCCCCTTTACCTGCCAAGCAAAGCTTTAATGGCAGCACCTTTAGGCGGAAAACTGGCATTATTCTCAAAAAATTAGCAAATTGTCACAAAAGACAAATGGATTCTGGACATTATAGATAGAGGCTACAGATTCCACTTTCACACCCTTCCAAAAATGAGAGGCATGCCAAACCTGCCGCAAAATTAAAGGGCAGAGGCACAAAAACAAATTTCAGCTCTCATGGACATGAAAGATATTCAAGAGGTACCTGCAAAAGAACAAGGTCAAGGGTTTTATTCCAGACTATTCCTGGTACCAAGGAAAGACAAAGATTGGAGACCTATTTTAGACCTATCCATCCTAAACACATATTTACAGGTACCAAAATTCAAGACGCTCACATTACAGCAGCTTCTTCCCATGCTGGGCAAGGAGTCTTGGCTGGTAACATTGGACCTCAAGGAGGCATACCTGCACATACCTATCAGACAAGATTGCAGAAGATACCTCAGATTTCTTGCAGGTTCAACCCATTATCAATTCTCTGCATTGCCCTTTGGCTTATCTACTGCGCCCAGAGTGTTTACGAAATGCCTGGCATCAGTAATTGCCTTCTGCAGACTTCAGGGAATACAAATATACCCATATCTGGACGACTGCCTGATCCAAGTGGACAGCAAGGACATACTTCTGAAACACCTGGCGTTTGTAATAAAACTGTTGAACTTTCTGGGATACAAAGTCAATAAAAAGAAATCAAAACTAATACCCTCTCAAACAATAATTTTCCTGGGTGCCAGCTTGAATACAAACACCCAGATGGCCTACCTCACGCCAGACAAACAAGAGCAACTATCTCAATACTTAAGCAAAATGGCAACCTTCACCAGGCTGACTGCAAGGAAAGTCCTGCAGGCTCTGGGGTTCATGGCATCTTGCATCCTGCTGATCCCATGTGCAAAGCTGCATATGAGGAAACTTCAGTGGTACCTAAAAAACTTATGGTCTCAACACAGCCACAGTTTGGAAACAATTATACCACTCATTGCATGTCTTCAAAAGGAATTTCTGTGGTGGGCTCAAGCATGCCAAAGAAACAGGTCTCCCTTTCTGCACACCTCAAGCAAATCAAATCATCACAACAGATGCCTCGGACTACGCCTGGGGGGGCACACATGACAGATCAGTGCATTCAGGGAAAATGGTCCCAAAAAGAGAAGCACCTACACATCAACCAAAAGGAAATGCTAGCAGTGCAAAATGCTATTATGGCCTTCAAAGACCTACTGCATCCAGGCCAGCTATGGATAAGGACAGACAACACCACAGTGATGTGATACATAAACAAACAGGGGAGAACTCATTCATACCCCCTGTGCAGACTAGCCATGACCCTTTGGAACACAGCTCTGGAATTGCAAATCCAACTTCAGGCACAATTCCTGCCAGGGAAGGAAAACACACTGGCAGACAGCCTAAGCAGAAATATGACAGATCCACACGAATGGAAGTTGCATCCTCAAGTTTTCGCAAAGATAACTCAGGCATGGGGACAGCCAGACATGGATCTCTTTGCTATCCACAGAAATTACAAATTGAAAAAATTTTGCTCAAGGACCTATCATTAACAGGCCTGGAAAGTGGACGCACTTTCTTTCAATTGGACAACATTGATAGTCTATGCCTTTCCGCCTCTCCCTCTGCTGCCCAAAGTTCTATTAAAAGCCAGAACAGAGAGGCCGAAAATGATTGCTCCAGACTGGCCAAGACAACACTGGTATCCACTCCTGAAGAGCCTGACGCATTCCCCACCTCGGATCCTACCTCTAGTGCCTCTTCTGTTGTCCCAGCACAACTTCAGAACTCTTCACAGCCAGCTCAAAACCCTAAATCTAGCCGCATGGAGAATCCCTTGATTTCCCAACAGACCCTCCTCTCCAAGGAGATGCAGGATGTCATCTTGGAGGCCAGAAGACTTTTTACTAGAAAAGCCTACTCCGCCAAATGGAAACGGTTTTGTGCCTGGAATCAGAAAAAGGGCCAGAATCCTTGGGTGATAAATTTACCTCAAATATTACAGTACCTAGCTGAGATGTTAAACAGTGGACTTTCCTTCTCCTCCATCAAAATCCATGCTTCAGCCATTTCTGCACAATACAACACAGATCCTCCTTTATTCTCTCATCCTCTCTTAAGACAATTCCTCAGAGGGGCTAAGAATATAAAACCCCCAAGGAAACCACCAGTCCCTGTTTGGGACCTCAACTTCATATTGGAAAAGCTGACCCTTCCTCCATTTGAGCCAGCTGCTTCAACAGAACTACAATACTTGTCATGAAAAACAGCCTTCCTTCTGGCTATCACCTCAGCACGCAGGGTTTCGGAACTACTGGCCCTCATGGCTGTGCAACCTTTCATCATTTTCCATCAGGACAGAATTTCCTTACGAACCAACCCTACCTTTATGCCAAAGGTAGTATCCAGTGTAGCCTTGAATCAGACTATCCACTTAACTACCTTTTACCCTAACCCACAAAACAAAGGGGAAAAACTACCGCATTCCTTGGACATTCACAGACCACTTCATTATTATTTGGACAGGACAAAGCCATTCAGGAAATCCGAGCAACTCTGTGTCCTATGCTACAGTTGCTCAAGGAAAGGCGATCTCCAAATAGACAATCTCAAAATGGATAGCCCACTGCATATGCTTTTGTTACTCATTTCATGGAAAAGCTGTGCCTTCAAGCATCAGATCCCACTCCACAAGGGCCACAGCTACCTCTGCAGCTTTCCTCAGGGGGGTTCCTACCAAGGACATTTTGGAAGCAGCCACTTGGAGTTCAGTGCACACTTTCTCCAAACACTATCACCTTCCACTTTACTCTAAATCTAGAGCGGTATTTGCCACAGCTATCTTGCAGGACATCCTTGCTCCTCCTAGTCCCACTTAGTGCCTGCCACCCCTACTTAGCTTTGGGATTCTACCCATCTGTTATGACTGCAGCTGTATGCACGATGAACATAGTACAGATGTCCTTCAAGAATGCAACTGCAGTCATAACATATGGGTTGTCCTGCCTCAGGCAGCCCTCGGTCGGCCGAATTCCAAAGTCTGGGTCCGGCGTCTGCTGGTGTCGCCTCCTCTCCGACGTCACAACGGCTGGAGTATAAAGGCATCGGCCGACTCCATCTTCAGTCTTTCTTGCCGCGCGGTGCCCGAAGCAGAAGCAGTTCGCAAGTGCTGGTCGGTCAGCTCCTGTGTTTTCAGTACCGATGTCATCTAAAAGCTAAGTACCCCGTTGGGGAACATTTTTTCTTGCCTCAGCCGATGTCAGAACAAATTGAGAAAGTTAATAATTGTTTGTCTTGTGGTAAACAAATACCTCATAAGGACTTCCATTCTTACTGTCTTCCTTGCCTGGGCCCAGACCACGACGTCTCGGCCTGTGCTGCCTGTGCTTTCTTTAATAAGTGCACTCTCAGGCGCCGGGCAGAATTTGCTGAAGACTTTTTTGGCGAATCCTTCGCGTATATCATGCCGTCGGATCAACTGGCAGCTCAATCTTCCAAAAAACGGAAGGGCCGGGACCGGCATCCTTTGCCCGCGTCCTCTACCGATACTACTCCTAGACCCTCCGCTAGTGCTTCTGTCCCTGCGGAAGCGATAATTCAGCCGCTCCAGGCCGACGACACAGCGTTATCCAGTCCTAAGGTCCCGGAGACCTCTCTGGTGCCGGTTGTTGATTTTCCTCCGGATACCGAAGTTCATGATTTACCCGACACCATTCCGGTGGACAAGGTCACTCCTGCACGTGGGGCTGCTAGACCTCCTGTGTCTATGTCCATCAAGGCTTTTGCACGTGCTAAGGCCGCCAGCCAGGCCAAGGCCCATCCTAAACCTGCTGTCCAGGCCCCCTCTTCTGATAAACAGATAATGTCTCTTGCTGCAGACCTTATTTCCCTTATCAGGGGGTCTCAGCCTCACCCAGACAGGGGTTCTCAGCCTCCTGCAGAGAAAAGGCCTAGAACTGAGCAGACTGAGAACCTCTCTTCAGATGAGGCCTCTGGGGATTCTGAGCATTCAGATATTCAAGAAGAATCCTTCCAGGCCTATGAGGACTCTGATGCTGAGGAATCAATCCCCTCTGCCTCTCCTCCAGAGGATTTCTCTTTTGGTGAAGTCCTGCACTCTGAGGGAACATTTCCAATAGCAGGGTCAGGAATTCTCTGATTCCAGGAAAAGGCTCCATACCTTCCTAAAGCCTCCCCAGCACAGACCTTTAGCTATTCCTCCTGTGATGGATGTTTTGGATGATGTTTTCTCCGATTCCAGTGCTAACCCTGACTCTCTCCCCCCTGCTCCTGTCAAGCCAGACAGATATTACAGAGTCCGTGACACTCACAAACATCTCTTTAAGGCCCACACCGTGGATTTAGAAACTATTTCACAGGGTCCCAAGGGAGTGGCTACCTCCACTGCCAAAAATCCTTTGCCAGCGGAGAGGGAAGCCAGGTCTGTGGAGAGATGGGGTAAAAAAGTTTATACCTCTACCACCCTAGCAATGAGGTCTCTTAACTGCCTTTTTCATATGTTTCAGTACCAGGATTTTTTACTGGATGATATACAGAAAATGTTAGCCTCCCCTGATCCTATTGACAGAAAGGCATTGCAGGATCACATATATAACACTCAGCAGGTTAACAATCATTTTCTTCAGTGTGGTTATGCTGCATTGGAAGCTTCATGTAGGGCAGCTATGACTGGGGCTGTGATACGTAGACATGCTTGGTTAAAAGATCAGCCACTGCCAGACCATGTCAAAGTAAAGTTACTTGATGCACCTCTGGAAAAACAGAAGCTTTTTGGCGCTAATGCACAAGATGTGTTGAAGTCCATTGAGGAAAAGCTAAGTCAGTACAGACCGTCAAGGATTTCCTCCAGGTTCAGCCACCCAGATTCAGTAGAAACTGGCCTTCAAAAAATTGGTCCTTCCCAGACTCGGACAGGTTTCAAAGGGGAAAGAACAGGTGTGGCCGAGGCCAATACCGAGGCTCCTACAGGGGACGCCAGTGGCAACCTACAAATCAAAGAAGTGCTGCAGCCAGTCCAGCTGCACCACAAGGACAATCACAATGACTTGACTTTCATACCGCCTACAAGGGCTCAGACAGAAGCACCCTTGGGCGGAAAATTATCCTTATTCTCAAAAAACTGGCATATCTTAACCAAGGACAGTTGGATTCTGGATTTAATAGACAAGGGTTACAGATTCCACTTCCATACTTTACCTACAAGACAATGCATGCCAAACCTGCCACACCATCAAAGGGCAGAGGCACTCATTCAAGTTTCAAAGCTATTAAGTATAAAAGCAATAGAAAAGGTACCTCCCCAGGAACAAGGCCATGAATTCTATTCAAGACTGTTCCTTGTTCCAAGAAAGGAAAATAAATGGAGGCCTATACTGGACTTGTCTACTCTAAATACCTTTCTCATTGTGCCAAAGTTCAAAATGCTAACGTTACAGCAACTCCTTCCCATGCTGGGCAAGGGGTCTTGGCTGGTCACTCTGGACCTCAAGGAGGCATACCTGCATGTCTCAGACAAAGCTGCAGAAGATACCTCAGATTTCTTGCAGGGACAGAGCACTATCAATTCTCAGCATTGCCGTTTGGCTTATCTACTGCGCCCAGAGTGTTCACGAAATGCCTGGCATCAGTAGTGGCACACTGCAGACTCCAGGGAATTCAAATATACCCCTACCTGGACGACTGCCTCATACAAGCAGACAACAGACAAACCTTAATAAAAAACTTGGACTATGTCATGCAATTACTACAGGCCTTGGGATACACAGTCAACATTAAAAAGTCAAGGCTACTGCCATCCCAACAGATTATTTTTCTAGGAGCCAAACTGGAGACACAAACACAAATGGCCTACCTCATAGAGGAAAAACAACAGCAGTTACCAGAGTACTTCAAAGGCCTAGCACAGCTCCCCCAGCTGACTGCAAGGAAACTCCTGCAGGCCCTGGGGTTCATGGCATCATGCATTCTCCTGATACCTTTGGCAAGACTTCATATGAGAAAGCTGCAATGGTATTTGAAAAGCTTATGGTCACAACACAGCCAAAGCCTACAGGACGTAATCCCACTTATTCCATGTCTGCAAAAGGAATTCTTGTGGTGGGCTCAAGCAAGTCAATTAAACAAAGGCATGTCTTTCAACAGACCTCAAGCAGGTCAAATAATTACAACAGACGCCTCAGATCATGGATGGGGCACATGGAGGGCAGATGCATTCAAGGTCAATGGACACCAAAGGAAAGACATCTGCACATAAACCAAAAAGAGATGCTGGCAGTGATACATGCAATCGAGAGTTTCGAAAAATCACTGCAGCAAGGACATTTACTAATAAGGACAGACAACACCACTGTCATGTGGTATATAAACAAGCAGGGAGGGACTCATTCATACCCCCTCTGCAGACTAACAATGATTCTCTGAGGAAAAAGCACTGAGTTGGGAGATAAACCTGCAATCCCGGTTTCTGCCAGGCAAGGACAATGTACTGGCGGACAAGTTGAGCGGAAATTTCTTGGATCCACACGAATGGATACTGCATCCACACATGTTCTCACAAATAACAAAGACATGGGGAAGACCGGACATAGATCTATTTGCGTCTCACACGAATCCTCACCTGGAAAAGTTCTGTACCAGGACCCACCATGCACTAGCCTGGGCAACGGATGCTCTCTCCTTCAGCTGGAATTCCCTAAAAATGTATGCATTTCTCCCTCTGCCACTGTTGACCAAGGTGATCCTGAAGATCAAAGCAGAACAACCAACAGGCATTTTGATAGCTCCAGACTGGCCAAAGCAACACTGGTACCCATTGCTATTGAGCATAACTCTGACCAAACCGTGGCCTCTGCCCCTATGGCCCCTGCTCCTAACACAACACAACTACAGGACTGTTCACCAAAACCTGAAAACATTACATCTGACAGCCTGGAGGTTACTTTAACTCCTTCCGCTTCCAATCTTTCCAAGGCAGTTCAGGACATCTTATTGGAAGCACGCAGACCATCCACCAGAAAAGCCTATTCAGCCAAGTGGAAGAGATTCAGCATCTGGGCTGCCAACAGGGGTCAGGATACAACAGTACTGAGTATACCTCAGATATTGGAATACTTGGCAGAAATGTTTCATTCTGGACTCTCATATTCTTCCATAAAGATTCATGCCTCAGCAATCTCAGCAAGATACAATTGTGATCCACCAGTGTTCTCACATCCTTTGCTAAGACCGTTCCTGAGAGGAATAAAGAATATCAAGCCTTCCAGAAAACCACCTGTACCTGCATGGGACCTCAATTTTGTACTGGAAAAATTATCTCTGCCTCCCTTTGAGCCAGCAGCAACCTCGGAGATGCAATTTCTATCATGGAAAACGTTTTTTTTTTCTATTGGCAGTCACATCAGCAAGAAGAGTCTCGGAGATACAGGCACTCATGGCAGTACCTCCTTTCCTCATTTTCCATCAGGACAGAGTCTCTCTAAGAACAGATCCTTCTTTCATGCCAAAGGTGATTTCCAGGGTGTCTCTAAATCAAGCTATTCACCTTCCTACCTTCTTCCCCAATCCTCAAAATAGAGGGGAAAGACTGCTGCATACCTTGGACATACACAGGCAACTACGCTACTACTTGGACAGAACTAAGGCCACCAGAAAGTCTGACCAGCTGTTTGTAGCCTATGTTGCTGGAATACAAGGAAAAGCAATCTCCAAGCAAACAATTTCAAAATGGATTGGACACTGCATCAGATTCTGCTATTCTCACCATGGAAAAAGTGTGCCAGCCAATATTAGGCCACATTCCACCAGAGCTATAGCCACATCCACAGCTTTCCTAAGAGGAGTGGCTACAAAGGACATTCTAGAGGCTGCTACATGGAGCTCCGTGCATACATTTACCAAACACTACAACCTGCCTTTATACTCCAGATCCCGAGCAGGCTTTGCTTCGGCAGTCCTGCAGGGCATTTTAGCTACACCATCTTTTTCTTAGCTCCATCCACCCCCAGCTTGGCTATGGTATTCAACCCATATGTTATGACTGCAGTTGCATTCTTGAAGGACATAGTGCAGTTTTGTACCTACCATAAATGTAGATGTCCGATAGATATGCAACTGCAGTCGGATTTTCCCTCCCTCCTTCCCCTCTTTTCCTTCATTTGGGTCCAATCCCCCCTGTTCCCTTTAGCTGGGGGTATCTCCTATGGTGCATCTGTTTATTACTGTTGTGCATGTCTGGAATTGTTTATCCATTCACCAAATTTAGCCTTCCTAGGAGGGCACCTGGCATCTAGGGCAAGAAACACTGAAGAAGATGGCATCGGCCGATGCCTTTATACTCCAGCCGTTGTGACGTCGGAGAGGAGGCGACACCTGCCGACACCGGACCCAGACTTTGGAATTTGGCCGACCGAGGGCTGCCTGAGGCAGGACAACCCATAAGTTGATCCTTGAAGGCGAATTGCCGAGGTACCAGGTCGTTGATAATAAAGGAGAATTGCTGGAGAAGTACTGGCTGTTTGGTGTGCTACTTGGTTTTGTGCTCTTTATATCGTTGTGTTTTTTCAACCCATAAGTTATGACTGCAGTTGCATATCTATCGGACATCTACATTTATGGTAGGTACAAAACTGTACTTTTTGTACCTACCATAAATGTAGATGTTTGAGTGCTCATACAGCTGCAGTCCAGGTTTCCCTCCCTCCATCCCCTCTTAGGACAGGCCTTATGACAAACACCTTCTCATACAACCTATTTGGGGTATTCTTTTATGGTGTATTTGCTTGCAAACTACTGTTTTTTGATTATTCTATATTGCATGATTACATAAGTTTATGTTTTGCCTTCCTTCTGGGGGCAACTGACATCTAGGGCAAGAAAAACTGAAGATGATGGTGTCGGCTGGCTCTCTTATACCCCTGCCGCACTGACGTCAGGGAAGAAACGACGACAACCGACGCCAGACGTAGACTTTGGAATTCGGCCGACCGAGGACCCGCCTGACGGCAGGATAACCCATCTGTTATGACTGCAGCTGTATGAGCACTCAAACATCTACATTTATGGTAGGTACAAAACTGTACTTTTCCTCTGATGACCAGGATTTACCCCCATCTGCCTTTGAGGATTCTGATGCTGAGGACTCTATTCCCTCTGCACCCCCCCCCCCTCGAGGATTTTTCTTTTGGTGTAACCTTGTATACCCTCAAGGAGCATTTTCATTGGGAAAGTCAGGATTTTTCTGATTCTAAAAAGAGCCTTAGGGATTTCTTACTCCTGCCCCACCTCCTGTACTAGACATTGTTGAGGATGCCTTTTCGGAATCTAGCTTTGCCCCTGACTCTCTACCTCCTGCTCCCAGAAAACCTAATAGATTTTACAGGGTCCCTGACTCTCATAAGTTCCTTTTTAAAAATCCTACTGCTGATCCTGAGACCATTTCACAGGGACCCAAGGGCATTAAAGCTACTACTGCCAAAAATCCTTCCCCCTCTGATAGAGACTCCAGGGCACTGGATAGATGGGGTAAGAAGGTATGCACTTCTGCAACTTTGTCCATTAGGGCCTTAAACTGCCAGTTTCATATGTTAAAGTATCAGCAGCATACTATTGGATTGCTTAAACAGAAAATTATGTTGATTCCTGATTGTGCTGAAAATAAGGATTTACAGGATTTACTGCATTCAGCTGAACAAGTTGGAAAACATACTTTGCAATGTGGCTTTGATTCACTAGAGGCATCTTGCAGGGCTGCTGTAACTGGGTCTGTACTGAGAAAGCATGCTTGGCTTAAGGAACAATCCTTACCAGATCATGTTAAAGCGAAATTACTGGATACTCCCTTAAACCAGGACTGCCTGTTTGGCAGCAAGGCAGAAGTTTTTCTTAAAAAGATGGAGGAAAAAGCTAAGTCTATGCAAACTGTTAGATTTTTTACAAGTACAACCTCCAAGGTTTAGTAGGCATTGGCCTTCCAAGCATTGGTCCTTGCCTGCCTCTTCCAGCCCTTCTCAGTCCAAACCCAGAACCAGCAGAGCTCCCAGGCTTCAGTCCCAGGGTACGCACAGGGTTAAGCAGTGGGGGGCCTCCACTTCCAAACCTGGGGGTAGTAAAACTCCCCCTTATGGTAAACTGTCTCAATGACTTATTTTTAAAACTGCTAAGCACTTCTCAACTGACTGCTCCTTTGGGGGGGGGGGGGGGGGGAGATTGTTCTTCATGCAAAGAACTGGGAACTCATTACCCAGGACAAATGGGTTTTAAATATAGTGTCCCAGGGATACAGATTTCACTTCCACACATCATCAACACCAAGCGGGTGGCCAGATCTACCCCCAAATCAGTGGGCAGCGGCCCAAAAGCAAGTACTTTCTCTCCTAAGCATGGGGGGGCTATTCAGTTTGTACCAGAAGAGGAAAATGGACAAGGTTTCTACTCGAGACTTTTCCTGGTACCCAGAAAATACAATTCATGGCGTCCTATCCTGGACCTGTCTACTCCAAACACATTTTTAATGATTCCAAAATTCAGGATACTGACTCTTCACCAGTTACAACCTATGCTAGGCAAAGACGCCTGGTTGGCAACACTAGATTTAAAGGAAGCATACCTGCACATCCCAATCAGGGAATCTTGCAAAAGGATACTGACTCTTCACCAGTTACAACCTATGCTAGGCAAAGACGCCTGGTTGGCAATACTAGATTTAAAGGAAGCATACCTGCACATCCCAATCAGGGAATCTTGCAAAAGATAGCTACGCTTTAAAGCAGGCTACATGCACTATCAGTTTTCTGCACTGCCCTTTGTGAATACCTTGGGCGCAGTAGATAAACCAAAGTGCCTAGCTCCAGTCATTGCATTTTGCAGGTAAAGAAATATTCAAATATACCCATACCTGGACGATTGTCTAATTCAGGCAGAAAGCCAGGTCATACTTTTGAACCATCTGGCCTTTGTACAAAGGTTGCTAACTTGTCTGGGGTACACCATGAACGAAAATAAGTCGCACCTGGTACCCTGTCAACAAATTATATTCTGAGAGCAAGCTTGAATACCAACTTCCCAGATGGCTTTCCTTACACCAGAGAAACAAATTAATTTGACAACCTACTTCAAACAAGTGGCCGCAAAAGCTCTGCTATTTGCAAGGCAAATACTACAAGCCTTGAGGTTCATGGCCTCCTGCATTCTTCTAATTCCATATGCAAGACTGCATATGAGGAAACTACAGTGGTATCTAAAAAGCCTGTAGTGTCAACATTCTTAGGATCAAGAAGCAATGATTGCCATAATACCTTGCCTAGAGTTTCTTGTATGGGCAAAGGCCTGCCACCAAAACAAAGGATTACCATTCACACTACCCCCCTGCAGCCCAAACCCTAATAACAGACTCATCAGACTATGCATGGGGGGGCTCACCTGGCAGGTAAGGGCATTCAGTGCAAATGGAACCCAAGTCAAATTGCATCTGCATATCAATCAAAAAGAAATAGCTGTACAGAATGCTCTGACAGCCTTCAAGGACCACATCCTTCAAGGACCACGTTCTTCAAGGACAATTAATGGTAAAGACGGACAACACCACTGTTATGTGGTACATAAACAAGCAGGGGGTGCACATTCTTATCCCCTCTGCAGACTAGCCATGGCATTTTGGAACACAGCCTTGAGCTACCAAGTGCATCTACAAGCTCAATTCCTGCCAGGAAAACTAAATACACTGGCAGACGAACTAAGCAGAAACCTCATGGACCCACACGAGTGGATACTGGAACCAAGGATTTTCAACATGTTGACAAGCAAATGGGGAGCCCAGATATAGACCTGTTTGCCTCTCCCCAGAACTATCAATTGGACTAATTTTGCACAAGGACTCCCCACAAACAAGCTTGGAAAGTGGATGCTCTGTCCTTCAACTGGAAAAACCTATCACTTTATGCCTTTCCTTCTCTGCCTCTGCTCTCCAAAGTACTATTAAAGATCAAACAAGACAAACCAAGGACGATTTTGATTGCACCAGACTGGCCACGCCAACACTGGGTACCCCTTCTTGCGCAGTGTCACTGTTGGCCCCATGGCACCTGCCTCAGATTCCTACCCTACTGTCTCAGTAGGAGAACCAGATTCTGCACCCTCAGCTTTTAACACTGAACCTAGCAGCCTGGCTAATTACGTAATCTCTCCTTCACCATCCCTCAGTAAACCAGTGATGGATATCATTTTAGAGGTAAGGAGGCCTCGTACTAGAAAATCTTATGCTGAAAAATGGAAAAGATTCTGTGTCTGGAACCAATCTCAAGGGATGAGCACAGCAGTGCCCAATTTACCTCAGATTTTACAATACTTAACTGAGATGCTTCACAAGGGCCTGTCCTTCTCATTCAAAATTCACGCCTCAGCCATTTCAGCTCACTATAACACAGAACCTCCCCTCTTCTCTCATCCACTCTTTCGAGCCAGCTGCTACCGCAGACTTGAAGTTCCTTTCTTGGAAAACAGCTTTCCTTTTAGCAATCACTTCAGCAAGAAGGGTATCTGAATTACAGGCCCTTATGGCAGTGGAGCCTTTCATCATTCATGCGGTCAGGATGTCCCTCAGGACCAATCCTTCCTTCATGCCCAAGGTGGTATCCAGTGTGGCCCTTAATCAGTCCATTCATTTGCCAACCTTCTTTCCTAATCCACAGAACAAAGGGGAACGGATACTGCACTCATTAGATGTGCACAGACAACTTAGATTCTACTTGGACAGGATTAAACCTCAAAGGAAATCTGAACAACTGCTGGTGGCATTTGCTGCAGGGGCAGAGGGGAAGGCTATTTCAATGCAAACCATTTCCAAATGGATAGGCCATTGCATTAATTTCTGCTAAAAGCACCATGGAAAAACCTATCCCACAGTGGATCAGACCCCACTCAACCAGGGCTGCATTTACCTCTGCAGCCTTTCTCAGAGGTGTCCCTACCAGGGACATCCTAGAAGCTGCTGTCGGGAGTTCTGTATATACTTTCACTAAGCATTACCATCTGCCAGTTTTCTGTAAATCCAGAGCTGGCTTTGCCACTGCAGTCTTTGCAGAGCCTTATAGCTGGTCCTCATGCTATCTAAATTCCTCCTCCCATCCTTAGCTTTTGGAATCTACCCAAATGTGATGACTGCAACAGTGAAACACGAAGAACATATTACAGTTGTGTATACTTACCATAAATGTAGATGTTCGAGTGTATTCACTGTTGCACTCCTGGTTTCCCACCCTCCGTCCCCTTTGTCTCTCACTCTCTCTATTCCTCACTCATTACAGTGCTTTTTGCTATTTACTTTCTACTGGTGGTGCTTTTCCGCCATAACCTAGCTCCCTATTTGGGGGCTCCTGAGATTTGGGGCAAGAAAAGTTGATGTAATGGTGTCGGCTGCCTGATTTTATACCACTGACGACTTGACATTAGTGCTGGAGCGACAGCAACTGACGTAAGCCTATGGTATTCAGGCCGAATGACTGCTCCCCCTGGCAGGATAACCCAAGTGTGAGGACTGCAACAGTGAATACACTCCCAACTTCTACATTTATGGTAAGTGTACACAACTGTACTTTTCTTATTCTACACCCCCACCTCCCCCTGTTAGAGCCTCAAGTATTGGACTCGCTAGTCAAGGACTCCCAACATCTGTGCCACAGAACTGATGCTCCTAAGCAGCTCATCTTCTGTAAGTTCGGGCTCTGTGGGTGCTATGTGTAGTAGTGCTCCCTTCTAGTTGTCACCATTTACCTATTGTGAGTGAGAAGCTCAGCAAATCACTTAACCAGACAGTGATCTGGAGCAATTTGTAAACCAGGCTGGGCTCCTCAAGGGTCTCCTGAACCGCATCGAATGTCTGGCAACTTCCTGTGAGCCTAAAGTATTCATTTAGTGATGCTGCTTATTCCCACTCTATCACTTTGTCATCTTTGCTTAACTTCACAGTTGCTTTCCTGGCCACTGGTCAATATATGTAGTATGTGTCCAAAACTTATGATGTTCATCGTGCATACAGCTGCAGTCATAACAGATGGGTTCTCCTGCCGTCAAGCGGGTCCTCGGTCGGCCGAATTCCAAAGTCTAGGTCCGGCGTCTGTTGTCGTCGCTTCTTCCCAGTGCGACAGGGGTATAAAAGAACCAGCCAACGCCATTTTCTTCAGTCTTTTTTGCCGCAGTGTGCCCGAAGCAGAAGCAGTTCGCAAGTGCCGGTCGGCCAGCTACTGAGATTACAAAAAATTTGGAACCGAAGTCTTCTTATAAGCTAAGTACCCAGTTGGGGAAACTTTTTCTTGCCTCAGACCGATGTCAGACAAAGTTAATAATTGTATTTCTTGTTGGAAGCAAATACCGCATAACGATTTCCATTCCCTCTGTATACCTTGTTTAGGCCCAGACCACAACGTCTCGGTCTGTCGCTTTTGTGCTACATTCAACAAATGCACTATTAAGCGTCTGGCGGAGTTCGCCCAGCATTATTTTGGGAAAGCATTTAACTATACTATGTCGTCGGATACTCCGACTCCGGTTTTGTCTAAAAAACGCAAAGACAAGGACCGACACTCGAGGTCCGCGGCCTCTACAGACACCACGCCAAAGCCGACTACACGTGGTCCAGTTCTCAGCGAGGCCTCGCAGCCCCTGATTACCGACGACACATCTTTGGCGGTGTCTCCTGTACCCGAGGTCGCAGGCTCCTCGGCCCACACCCTGACTACAGATATCGAAGCCATGCTTGGCATTGAAACACAGAATGTGGACAGGTCCACCTCCACTCAAGGCGTCTTCAGACCTTCCTCTTCTTTCTCCATCAAGGCTTTCACCAAGTCTAAAGCTACCATGCACCCTAAGAGACCAGCTACACAGGGCCCATCTCCAGGCCCCATGCCTAAGAAACAGATGCTTAAAATGGCTGAGGATTTAATTACTCTAATCAGAGGTTCTCCGCCACCTCCGGACAAAAGACCCAGAGTGGAGGAAGATTCCCCCTCCTCTGATCAGGGCTCCATTATTTCAGAGCACTCTGATTATCAAGAACAGTCTTACTCTCCTTTTGAAGACTCTGATGCAGAGGAATCTATTCCTTCTGTATCCCCCCCTGAGGATTACTCATTTGGTGAAACTCTCCATACCTTAAGGGAACACTTCCACTGGGAAGGCCAGGATTATTCAGATTCCAAGAAAAGGCTCAGGAAATTTCTTTTGTTGCCCCAGCACAGGCCTCTGGCTATACCTCCTGTCCTGGACATCCTAGATGATGTTTACTCGGAGGCCTGCCTTAACCCGGACTCTCTCCCTCCAGCTCCAGTTAAGCCTGACAGGTACTACAGGGTTCCTGACTCGCACCAATTTCTATACAAAAGCCATGCTGCTGATCTAGAAACCATCTCACAGGGGCCCAAGGGAGATAAGGCCTCCATTGCCAAAAACCCATTGCCTTCCGAGAGAGATTCCAGATCCTTAGAAAGGTGGGGAAAAAAGGTATATACCTTGGCTACCTTATCCACGAGGGCCTTAAACTGTCAGTTTCATATGCTAAAATACCAACAGTTTCTGTTATCTCAATTGAAAAGTAAAATGTCGCAACCTGAACAACCAGACATGAAGGAGTTGCAGGATTTGATGCATAGTGCAGAACAAGTGGGTAAACATACCTTACAATGTGGTTTTGATACTCTAGAGGCCTCATGTAGAGCTGCTGTTACAGGCTCAGTCATACGTAGGCATGCCTGGCTCAAGGAACAAGCCTTGCCTGATCATGTCAAAGCTAAATTACTGGACGCCCCTCTTCAAAAGGATGTACTATTTGGGGCAAATGCTGAGGAAGTATTACGGAAAATGGAGGAAAAGGCTAAATCAATGCAAACTGTGAAAGAATTTCTGCAGGTTCAACCCCCACGTTTTAGTAGAAATTGGCCTTCCAAAAACTGGTCCTTTCCTGCCACAGACAAATCCCAAAGAGGCAGATACAGGCGCCCGAGGGGCAGAGGACAAACACAAGGCTCGTACAGAGGCAGACAATGGCAAGCTCCTACACAAAGAGGTGGTGAGGACAACTCGCAATCTTTCAGAAGGCAAAACCAATGACTTCCCCTTTGCATGCCAACCAGGTCTCAAATGGCAGCACCCTTAGGAGGAAAGCTGGCACTATTCTCAAAAAATTGGCATATTGTCACAAAGGACAAATGGATCCTGAACATTATAAACAGAGGCTACAAATTCCATTTTCATACCCTTCCAAAAATGAAAGGCATGCCAAACCTGCCACACAATCAAAGGGCAGAGGCACAAAAGCAAATTTCAGATCTTATAAACATGAAAGCTATTCAAGAGGTACCTACACACGAACAAGGTCAAGGTTTTTATTCCAGGCTATTTCTGGTGCCAAGGAAGGGCAAAGATTGGAGACCTATTTTGGATCTTTCCATCCTAAACACATCGTACCAAAATTCAAGATGCTCACTCTACAGCAACTTCTTCCCATGCTGGGCAAGGAGTCTTGGCTGGTAACATTGGACCTCAAGGAGGCATACCTGCATTTCCCAATCAGACAAAATTGCAGAAGATACCTCCGATTTCTTGCAGGTTCAATACATTATCAATTCTCTGCATTGCCCTTTGGTTTATCTACTGCGCCCAGAGTATTCACGAAATGCCTGGCATCAGTAATTGCCTACTGCTGACTTCAAGTGATACAAATATACCCTTATTTGGACGACTGCCTGATCCAAGTGGACAGCAAGCACATTCTTCTGAAACATCTGGCTTATGTAATAATGTTATTAAGCTCTCTAGGATACACAGTCAACAGAGAAATCAAGACTAATACCCTCTCGGAAGATAATTTTCCTGGGTGCCAATTTGGACACAAACACCCAGATGGCCTACCTCACGCCAGAGAAGCAGGGGCAACAAATTCAATATTTCAGAACACTGGCAAATTGCACCAGGCTGACTGCAAGGAAAATCCTGCAGGCTCTGGGATTCATGGCATCTTGCATCTTACTAATCCCATGTGCAAAGCTGCATATGAGAAAACTACAATGGTACCTAAAAAACATATGGTCTCAACGCAGCCACAGTTTGGAAACAATGATACCACTAATTCCATGTCTGCAAAAGGAATTTCTGTAGTGGGCTCAAGCATGCCAAACAAACACAGGTCTTCCATTCAGCAAGCCTCAAGCAAATCAAGTCATCACAACAGACGCCTCGGACTACGCCTGGGGGGCGCACATGACAGACCGGTGCATTCAGGGCAAATGGACCCAGAAAGAAAAGCACCTTCACATCAATCAAAAGGAAATGCTAGCAGTGATAAATGCTATTACAGCCTTCAAGGACCTTATACAACCAGGTCAGCTATTGATAAGAACAGACAACACCACAGTTATGTGGTACATAAACAAGCAGGGAGGAACACATTCTTATCCCCTATGCAGACTGGCCATGTCACTTTGGAACATGGCCATGGACTTACAAATGGAGCTACAAGCACAGTACTTGCCAGGCAAGGAAAACACGCTGGCAGACAACCTAAGCAGGAATATGACAGATCCACACGAATGGAAGTTGCATCCAAAAGTTTTTACAGAAATAATCCAAGAATGGGGAAGGCCAGACATAGATCTCTTTGCCCCCCACAAAAATCATCAATTGACAAAATTCTGCTCAAGGAGCTTCCATCCAAAAGCCTGGAGAGTGGACGCTATCTCTTTCAGTTGGACATCAATGACAGTTTATGCCTTCCCACCTCTTCCTCTGCTGCCCAAAGTCCTATTGAAGACCAGAGTAGACAGACCAAAGATGATCCTCATTGCTCTGGACTGGCCAAGGCAACAGTGGTACCCACTACTAAGGAGCCTGACGCATTCCCCACCATGGACCCTGCCTCTAATGCCTCTTCTTCTGACTCAGCACAGCTTCAAAACTCTTCACAGTCAGCTGAAGACACTCAATCTAGCCGCATGGAAGATTCCTTAGCATCACAGCAGGCCCTGCTCTCCAAGGAGGTGCAGGATGTCATTTTGGAGGCCAGAAGGCCATCCACTAGAAAAGCTTACTCTGCAAAATGGAAACATTTTTGTTTGGAATGAGAAAAAGGGCCAGTGCCCTGGAAAACTGAATTTACCTCAAATACTACAATATTTGGCTGAACTGCTAAGCAGTGGACTTTCGTTCTCCTCCATCAAAATCCATGCCTCAGCCATTTCTGCAGAATACAACATCCACCTTTATTCTCTCACCCTCTATTAAGACAGTTCCTCATAGGGGCTAAGAATTTAAGACCTCCAAGAATACAACCAATACCTGCTTGGGATCTTAATTTCATTCTGGAAAAACTGACTTTGCCCCCTTTTGAACCAGCTGCCTCATCAGATTTGCAATATTTGTCCTGGAAAACAGATTTCCTTCTGGCTATCACTTCAGCTCGTAGAGTTTCAGAACTACAGGCTCTTATGGCTGTCCAGCCTTTCATCATCTTCCATCAGGGCAGAGTTTCATTACGTACCAACCCGTCCTTTATGCCTAAAGTGGTATCCAGGGTAGCTTTAAATCAGGCCATATATTTACCTACTTTTTATCTTAATCCTCAAAACAAAGGGGAGAGATTACTGCATTCCTTGGACATCCACAGACAACTGCATTATTATTTGGACAGAACAAAGCCTTTCAGAAAATCAGAACAGCTTTTTGTGGCCTATGCGGTAGGAGCTCAAGGAAAGTCAATATCCAAACAGACAATCTCAAAATGGATAGCCCACTGCATACGCTTTTGCTATTCCTTTCATGGCAAAACTGTCCCTACAGACATTAGAACTCATTCCACCAGGGCCACAGCCACCTCTGCAGCCTTCCTTTGAGGAGTTCCTACCAAGGATATTTTAGAAGCAGCCACTTGGAGTTCTGTGCATACCTTCTCTAAGCACTACAACCTACCATTATACTCCAGGTCTAGAGCAGGCTTTGCCACTGCAGTCTTGCAGGGCATTTTGGCTCCTCCTAGCTCCACCTAGTGCCTACCACCCCTTTCTTAGCTTTGGAATTCTACCCATCTGTTATGACTGCAGCTGTATGCATGATGAACATAGTACAGTTTTGTACCTACCATAAATGTAGATTTTCGAGTGCTAATACAGCTGCAGTCCAGGTTTCCCTCGCACCTTCCCCTCTAGGGGTATTCTTTTATGATGTATTTGCTTGCAACTACTGGTTTTTGATTATATTGCATTGCATTATTACATTATTTTATGTATTGCCTTCCTTCTGTGGGCACCTGACATCTGGGGCAAGAAAGACTGAAGAAAATGGCGTCGGCTGGTTCTTTTATACCCCTGTCGCACTGACGTCAGGGAAGAAGCGACGACAACCGACGCCGGACCTAGACTTTGGAATTCAGCCGACCGAGGACCCGCCTGACGGCAGGAGAACCCATCTGTTATGACTGCAGCTGTATTGGCACTCTAACATCTACATTTATGGTAGGTACAAAACTGTACTTTTCTGAAAGTCTTTTTTATTCTTGTACTATCATATCATCGCATTAAGTAATATCTAAAAATACTGAACTCTTGTCACAGAAAGCTAAAAGAGAAAACGTAAGAATGAGCTGTTTTGCATAGATCCACTGACTGCCATTCACAGTGTATAGTGTAAACCTAAACTACCCATCTGCCTTTGTGTGAAAACTTTCAAATGAGTTGTACAAAATCTCACCAATGTATTGGATCTTATAACATTTTTGTACAAACAGTACATGAACGTAGAGAAGATTTTCTAAGTGAGGGTAAGCATTCCTGCACTCTCTCACTTTGAGGTCAGTGCACCTTGGAAACAGAGTAGTAAATAAAATGGAACTTCACTATCTCATTGTTTTTCTTGGAAGCTTCAATCTCTTGTTCAAACAATTGAATAGAGTTGAAGGAGAAAAACCTGTATGGATTGTGCAAGCATGTCTGAGCAGTTGCATCCTGATCATTTTAGTACTAAGCAACAGAAGGCCACCTGTTTTTCACCATGTTACCACAGTGGTATAGTTGCCTGCATATGATGAATATTTGGTCAAAGCCATCCTTTGAAATATTTTTTCTGTGTGTTGTAATCTGACATTCAGTGCCCTGTACCATTTTTTTAAAATGTTATTTGTGTTGGAATGAGAAGTTAATCATATTGCTTTGTAGAACTGATGTAATAATATGTTGTAAAGAGATGATGTAGTATATTGTAGACATATATGAGGTCTAGAGAAATTATTTAAAGTCAGTGACATGGCCTGTCTTGTGGCTCCCATTTATGAGTTGCTGTGAGACTTGCTGACCATAGAAACAAATCTAATCTACAAGCGATCATTGGTGCTTCTGTTTGATCCATCAACACCATTTGAAGTATAGAATTTCAACATAAAGTATATAGCAAACTTTGGACTCAAATTCAGACATCACAATAACATTGTGCATTGCTAGAAATGAAAATAGAAAGATGCCAACAACTGAGGTTCTCCTGCAACTCAGATGGATTTGTATTAGTGTAGTTTCTGAAACATTGTTTCAGTTTAGTGGTAGCCCTTCCTTTGTACCGGGGTTTAGAGTGTGTCACGTCTTTGTGCCCATGAGTAACTGCAGGGGGTGGGGGTGTATAGTATATGTATTTGTCAAAAACAGCACCACTTTATATTACCAATGACCGACATGCAAATTACCTGTAACAAATTCAGCTGTAGTATGTTCATAGGTCGGTACTAGGCTATCGGTCCTAGGGGCCTCTACAAGCCTAGCCAAAAAGGTACCATAGCTTTCGCCACCCAAGAAAATTATTTTCCTGTGCCCCTGTCGAGCAGTGCCACAGAGGTGATCCCCGGGGATAATTTTCTATTTCCCATCCAATCATCAAGATTTTTCTTGAAGAGTGCTAATGAGGAGCTTTGTTTGATATAGATAGGTAGTTTGTTCCAGAGTATGGGAAGTCTTGGGACAGGAATCTATCCCTCCAGCATGTTCTGTTTATTGTGCTGACAAGGTTTAGGTTCCTAGAGCGTGTAGCTCGGAAGGATTGGGATTTCTTTAATTTGAGCGTGTCCAACAGCTCTGTGTTTGACATGGCTTTGTATGTTAGGCAGAGATTGCCTCTGAGTAGGCGATATGCGATGGAGTAAAGCTGAAGTTTTTTGAGACGGTCTGCATAAGGCATCTGTTTGAGGCCAGTAATCCTCTTTGTGAGGTATTTCTGTGGCCTTTCCAGTTGTTGTAGATGTCTTGAGGTACATACCAAAAGGGGTGCTGTACTCTATAATGGGTCTAATGAGTGATGAGTAGAGGGGAACAATGATCTCTCTTTTTCGGGGATGGGAAACCTTTTGTGATGGTGTGCCATGTAGAAGAATTTCCTGACTGCTGTGGCGATGTGATATCAAAGGAAAGACTACTGTCCACCTGTATCCCAAGGTCTCATCATATTTTTGGTATTAAGTAGACTACCACCTATGTGGTAGCTCATGGGTACAGAGTTTTTACCAGAGGGGATGACGATGCACTTTTTGGCATTGAGCTTGAGGCCATGGCTTTGACACCAGGCATCTGTCTCAGTGAGGCTATTTTGTAGGATGTCCACATCGTTAGGAGTTTGTTATGGCTCCTAGTTTGCAGTCATCTGTGAACTTTGTTAGCCAAAGACCTTCTGTGTTAGCCTGTACTTCAGAAAAGTAGATAAACAGGAGAGGACGCAGGACTGAACGCTGTGGTACTCCACTTGTTGCTGGTAAGGATCCCCTTGGTGTCCCCCTAAGGGCCATGGAAATTGACCCCATCACTGAGTGATTAAATATCAAGCCATACGTCTTCTTACTAGGGGACTTCAGTTACCCAGTCATTGGCACATTCACACCTCTGAAAGTGGGATATATTCTTCATTTTCTAGACTTTAATGTCAGTGACCTGCTGCAAATTCTCAAACTACCTGCTAAAGGCTGCAGTGTCCTTGACATGTTTCTTAATGATCTAGTCCCAGCCTTGTACCTACCTTGCATCTCCTCATCCTTGGTTAAATCTGACCACAAATCCTTTACCTTTTTTGTCAGGCCAGTTGTACCATCCTGCCTTCAAATGACTGTCTTTAGAGATCTTTCCAGCGCAGACCTAGTTCAGGTTGTATAAGGCCTTTGCCAGACTCCCAACAATACCCCTCAAATGGATCCAGCTGAGAGGGCTATCAAATTTGCGTCCATATTTTAACAGCAACTAAACAGCTGCAAAGATTAGAACTGGTGCTATCCGTGTCATCATTGATCACGGATGGGTATAGGATCTGACCTCTGATCTGAGCTGGCACTAGACCGCTCCTGAGCTCAAGGTCCTCTTCTTCCCAAGATCCCTTGCTACCCTCAACCCTCAGATCTTGTTTGCCACAATTTGCAAATAGACGTGCTTCCTGAAGTTTTCGCTCATCTCTACAGACAAGTGCCTTTATTTTAGTTTTTTAGGGTCTGTCTCTTTCCCATTCTTAGTTTCCTACCTTTCTACATCTTTGCAGTAGCTCTCCCCCCCCCCTAGCAGTTTAGTATAGATGTTCTTTGTGTTTCACTGTTCCAATCATCACATTTGGGTTATCTGCCTGCAGGTAGCCCTCGTTCGACCTGAATACCAGAGTATTGGGATTTCTGCGTCGGATGCTGTCAACTCTTCCATGACGTCTGGTATAAAACATGCAGCTGATGCCATTACATCATCTTTTCTTGCCGCGCGGGTGCCCGAAGTAGAAGCAGTTCGCAAGTGCCAGTCGGTCTCTACCTGAAATTTTTGTTTTTCATGTTTCAAAACTGAAGTCTTAAAGCTAAGTATCCCGTTGGGGATCCTTTTTTCTTGCTCTAACCGATGTCAGAAAAAGTTAACAATCGTCTTGCCTGTGGAAAGCAGATACCTCACAGAGATTTTTTCACTCTTGCAGCGTCACCTGTTTAGGCCCAGACCATGACGTTCCTCACTGTCTGTTTTGTGCCTTGTTCAATGCCCGAAGTATTCCTTGTCGGGCTATCTTTGTTGCTAAATTCTTTCGCTCTTTATGTTCTTCGTGGTTCACTGTTGCAGTCATCACCCTTGGTTATCTGCCTGCAGGTAGTCCTCAGCCGGCCTGAATACCAGAGTCTTCGGATTTCTGCGTCAGATGCTGTCTCTTCTTCCATGATGTCACGTTGTCAGGGGTATAAAACATGCAGCTGATGCCATTACATCAGTCTTTCTTGCAGTGTGGTGCCCGAAGCAGAAGCAGTTCACAAGTGCCGGTCGTCTGTTTCCTGATATTTTCATTTTCGAGTTTCAGACCCGAAGTCTTCAAAAAAGATAAGTACCCAGTTGGGGATCCTTTTTCTTGCTCTAACAGATGTCACTAAAAGTTAACAATTGTCTTACCTGTGGAAATCAAATACGTCTTAGAGATTTTCATTCGTACTGTATCACCTGTTTAGGCCCAGACCATGACATCCCTCGCTGTTGGTTTTGTGCCTTGTTCATCCCCCAAACTATTCGTCGTCTGGCTATTTTTGCAGCCAATTACTTTCGTACTCGATCTGTGTACTCCGAAATGGCTTTGTTAAGCTATCCGAATATGATCTTCTGAAAAAAACGTAAGGATAAAGACCGACTGCATAACTCCAAAACTGCCGACAACGCTTCCGTTAAGCTAGGCGCCAGTCCATCTGTACTCAGTGAGGCGCTTTCGCAGCCCCTGATACCAGCTACTTCAGATTCACAAGCCTCTACTGAGACCCATTCGGAGTCCAGTATGCCTCAAGATGCTTCTTCGACTGTGGAACCTGCGGAAGTCTGTACTTTGGATGGGTCCGGAGCTACTGTGCATTCACCGGCTTCTGAGGGTGTATTCAGGCCTACGGACATTCATATTAAACAGACGCCATTGTTTTCATCCAGGCCAAAAACTCGCACTATGCCTAGAAAACTGACCATACTGCAGGCTCAGGCCCATATGTCTCAAAAACAAATGCTTAGCATGGCTGACGACTGTATTACCTTAATTAGAGGAAACCAGCCTTCCCCCCTCTAAGAGACGTAGAACTGATTTTCTTTCTGATTCTTCTGATCAGGTTAAGAAAAACCACAAAGCTGGAACACAGCAACACTTTATTCCGGTACCTCGGCAGAACGCCTTCAAAGGAATAAATTACAGTCACATGTTTCATCTATTTATACTATACATAATATAATTAATCAATTAACATGGTTTAATTACAAGAAAAAACTGTAGTAGTAGTAATCTTCTGATCAGGTGTCTGATATTTTTGCTCCTTCTGATTACCAGGATTTGCCCTCATCTACTTATGAGGATTTTGATGCAGAGAATTCCATTCCCTCTGATTCCCCTCCAGAAGATCTTTCTTTCAGTGAAACCTTGCATACTCTTAGGGAGCATTTCCGTTGGACAAGCCAGGATTACTCTGAGTCCAAAAAGAAACTTAGGGAATTCTTACTCCTGCCTTAACACAGGCCTTTAGCTATCCCTCCTGTTCTGGACATTGTAGATGATGCTTTCTTGGAATCTAGCCTTACCCCAGACACTTTACCTCCAGCTCCCAGAAAACCTGACACGTACTACAGAGTATCTGACACTCACAAGTTCCTCTTCAAGAATCCTTCTGCGGATCCAGAGACCATTTCCCAAGGACCAAAAGGCATTAAGGCTACTGCTGCCAAAAATCCTACCACTTCTGATAGAGATTTTAGACCCTTAGACAGATGGGGTAAGAAGGTATACACTTCTGCTACTTTGGCCATTAGGGCTTTAAATTGCCAGTTTCATATGTTAAAGTATCAGCAGCATATCATGGGACTACTTAAACAGAAAATTATGTTGATTCCTCACTTTTCTGAACACAAAGAATTGCAAGTTTTTTATTTTTATTTATTTTTTTATTTTACATTTGTTAACCGGGCTAGTCCAACTGGATACATGTCCATTTTCAGTGGAGGCCCGAGGAGAAAAGCTCCGCTATCTAATACATGGTTAAAAAATAGTAAATACACTACAAACAAAAAACAGTAAATACACTACAAACAATGTTTGTAAATCAAAAAAAAGGCAAGAAATGGTAGTAGGAAAGTTACATAAGAGGGGGATAGAGAGGCAAGGGAGATATGTAGGAAGAGCTATGGAGAAAGAAGGAGAGAAGAATTAAGATAAATAGGAAATTTAGCACGAGTGTTATTTGTGAAGTGTGTAATATAGTAGAGATAGCCATATCTCAGGTGGAAAGAAAAAATAAGTAGTAAGTAAAAAGGTTATAGCAGGAGAGTGGGAGGTCAAAGAGGAGCAAGATCAACTTGGATTGATGCAAGAGCAAAGCCAGTGTTTAGTAAGAAAGAGTTTCAATTTGGTCTTGAAAAGAGAAATGGAAGTCAGGGCAGTAAGGTCTGGTGGAAGTTGGTTCCAGATTTTACCAACTGAGTTAGAAAATATGGAGTCCCCTGCTGTATTCTTTGAAAGAGCAGTTTGAATCTGAATTTTGTTAGAGCGTAGAGCTTTTAAGTTGTTGTAGGGTTTTATAAGGGTAGAGAGCATAGGTATGTTATAAGGGTGGTAAAGGGCAAGTTTTAATGCATTCTGCAGAACAAGTTGGTAAACATACTTTGTGGTTTTGACACTTTAGAAGCATCTTGCAGGGCTGCTGTCACTGGGTCTGTATTTAGAAGGCATGCTTGGCATAAGGAACAAAACTTGCCATATGTTGAAGCTAAATTACTGGATGCTCCCTTAAACCAAGACCGCCTTTTTGGCAACAAAGCAGAAGTCGTCCTCAAAAGGATGGAGGAAAAAGCTAAATCTATGCAAACTGTTAAATATTTCCTACAAGTACAGCCTCCTAGATTGAGTAAGCATTGGCCTTCAAAGAACTGGTCCTTTCCAGTCCCTTCCAGGCCTTTTAAGTCCAAACCCAGAAACAGCAGACCAAATAGACTATAGTCTCAGGCTATGCACAGACCTAAGCAGTGGGGGGGGTTCCCATTTCCAAAGCAAGGAGTAGTAAGCCACCCCCCTATGGAAAAATGGCACAATGACTTAACTTTAACCCTTCCAAGTCCTGCTCAGGTACCTGCTCCCTTAGGAGGAAAGCTCGCCCTGCATACAAAAAACTGGGATCTCATTACCCATGACAAATGGGTTTTGAGCATAGTTTCCCAAGGATACAGATTCCACTTCCACACACTACTACCCCCAAATGGTTGGTCAGACCTACCCCCAAATCAATGGGCTATTCAACCTGTCCCAGCAGAACAAAGGGGACAAGGTTTTTATTCAAGGCTTTATCTGGTACCCAGAAAAGACATCTCCTGGCGTCCTATCCTGGACCTCTCTCTTCTCAACACCTTTTCTGGTAGTTGCAAAATTCAAAATGCTAACTCTTAAACATCTTCTTCCTATGTTAGCCAAGGATGCCTGGCTGGAACCCTGGACTTAAAGGAAGCTTATCTGCACATCCCAATAAGGGAATCTTGCAGGAAATACCTACGCTTCAGGGCAGGCTCCATGCACTATCAGTTCTCTTCACTTCCCTTTGGCTTATCTACTGTGCCCAGGGTATTCACAAAGTGTCTAGCTCCAGCCATTGCATTTTGCAGGCAGAGAAATTTTCAAATTTACCCATACTTGGACAATTGTCTGATTCAGGCAGAAAGCCAGGACTTCATTTACAACACCTGGCATTTGTAAACAAACTTCTAACCTCACTGGGGTACACTGTCCACAAAAAGAAATTTCACCTACTACCCTGCCAACATATTGTATTCCTGGGAGCAAGCTTGAACACAACTTCCAGATGGCATTTCTCACTCCGGAAAGACAAGTTTGACAACCTACTTCAAATTATTGGCCACAAAACCCCATCTAACTGCAAGGAAAATACTGCAAGCCCTGTGGTTCATGGCCTCTTACATTCTACTAATTCCATATGCAAGACTGCATATGAGGAAACTACAGTGGTATCTAAAAAGCCTATGGTGTCAACATTCTCAAGACCTAGAAACAATGAATGTTAAGTTGTCAATCTCGCCTTCATTCTTGCTTGATGGGTTCTGAGCCGATCTCTCGGCTCCGACTCGGCACTTGCTAAGCTCGAGAGTCATTTTTACCAGCTCGAGGCAGCCCCATATCCCATGATGCAAGGCGGTAAGTACCCAGATCTCGTTTGCCGCTTCGCTTATGAGGTCCTCCTTTTACCAGCTCCTGGTAAGTGATTCACTTTTTGGATATTTAAGCCCCTTTTTGTTAAAAAACCCTTAATTGTTAGTTATTAGTTAATTATTTACATTTTGTGACAGAAATTCCCTGTCTCTTCTAATTTTTTTTAGTCAAACTTTACCCATCCCATCCCCTCCCTGTTAGGGTGTGTGTGTTTGTTTATAGAAATACCTTTTGGTATTTTATTTAAGTTAATTTTTTGACTGGTGTGTGTGTGTGTTTTTTTGTAAAGCACCATGTCAAAGGAGAGGGTCTCAGGTTTTAAGAAGTGTGACTCGTGCTGTCAGAAGATGTCTCTGACAGACGGTCACACTTCTTGCCTGTATTGCCTGGGGCCTCTTCACCTGCAGGACTCCTGTGCTATTTGTCATTCCTTCAGCCAGAGAGTCCTGCAGGAAAGTAACAAGCTGATCCTTAGGGGCCTTCTTAAGCCGGAGGGCTCTCCGGCTAAGTCGGCTCCATCTAAATCAGCTAAATCTTCCAAGGCCCAGGCTTCTGTGTCTAAGCCTGCGGCCTCGGCTCCGACTTCGTTCAGTCGAGATCGGCTCGGCTGGAGCCGATTCTGGCTGACAAAGCCCGGCACCGATGGCTATCGGTGCGAATCTGTATCGACCGCCGGTGTCGGCTCCGATCGGTTCCGACACCCACGTGGCACAGGCATCGGTGTCGGCTCCGATCGGCTCCGACACCGTTACTTTGGTGGCTGTATCAGCTCCGGCTGGAGCCGATGCATCGAGGCTTCCTGTCGGCTCCGATAAGTCGGCTCCGACAGGATCTATAGTATCAGTTCCGATGGCTCATTCCAGGAAGAGGTCGAGGTCTCCTTCCTTGGAGCCGATACTTTCGGCTCCGGCTTCACCTCTCCTTTCGGAACGGAGCCATTGGAGCCGATCTTCAAGGTCATCCAGACTGTCAGATCATGACCTAGAGAGAGTGGTCAGTAGATTACTTAAGTCACAGGTACTGGCCCAAATGTTACATAGTCCGTCTCAACAGACGACTGTTGGTCCACACCCCGTTACAGTTCCTCCTTCAACTCTACCCCAGAGCTTGGAGTTGGAGTCTTCGGGAATGGTTACTGCTACGGCTGGAGGGCGGATACCCCTTCTGTTCCTTCAGCCTCTACTCTTATCTCCTCTTGAGACCTTCCTTAGAGGGATTCGGTGGTCGGGCTTCCATGGTCTCCTCCGAGGGGTGAGTGGCATCGGACCCTTGTCGAACCAGCTCTTCCCCTTGGAGCCTCGGCCTTGGTGAGCTCGGCTCCGACATCTGCCTCGGAGACTTCCCTTCGGTGGTCCCTGGGTTCCTAGCTCTTGGCGGGTTCTCTCGGACCTGCCTGGGAGGAGCATTCGAGGTGATGAAGAGTGTACTGGCCACTGGTATCAGTCAGCAGTCTGTTCCCGTAGCTCCTCCCTCTATAGTACCTGTTGACATCTCTGCCACTTCTCTTGCTACAGGACCCAGAGATCCTCCGCCTCAGGTTTCCCCATTGGGAATTTCCCCTCTTCGAGGATTCTCCTGATGTTTGGAGATCCTCCTAGGAAGAGGACTTGTAAGAGGAAGCATGTAGACTCCCGAGTCTGTCACTTGGATACTGACTTTGATGAGTCAGAGGGATCCCTAGATCCCCTCTGAGGATGTCTCCTTCTCAGACATCCTAGAACTTCTGAAACAGAGGGAAACTGGCCCACCAACAATCCCTCTGAGGATGAGTCAGTATACCTAGAGGCGTTTGGATCTCGGCCCTCCACCTCCTGGGTGTCTCCGCCTTCGACCCCCTTATGCAGGTTATTGCACGAAGGCGTGGGCAGCTCCTGACTCTGTAGAGCCAGTCCCTAGGAGGCCTTCAAAATTTATCACTGCCCGTGTGACAAGCAATTCCTCACTAAGGGTGTCCCGCTGATGCCATGGTGGTGGCTGCGGCCACCAAAAAGGTACTTGCAGATCCTTCCGTGCCCGTCCATCCTCCTAATAAGGACTCTAGGACCATGGATAGATGCAGTGGCGGATGTTTTCCTCAGCGACCTTTGCTATGCGTTCGCTGAATTACCTTTGTCACTTCACCAGACTCCAGAGGGATATCCTTAAGGAGCTGGGTGAAGTAGTAAAGGATCCTACAGCTGCAGGGGCTCAAGAAAAAATTGCTTCGCAGCTAGGAACCCTCAATTCCATTGCAAACTTCTCCATGCGGCTAATATCGTATGCTGCGGATGGAGCGAGTAGAGCCGCAGGTACAGGTGTGGCTCTTAGACGCCAAGCCTGGATGCGGCTATGTGATTTTGCGGATCCCTTTAAGGCGTCCTTCACAAATTCTCCCTTTGATGGGTCAGCTTTGTTTGGCCCTCAGGTGAAGGAAACCTTGACCAGGTGTGAACAGGACGGCAAGACTCTTTCTGCTGTTGGAGTCCGTTTTTCCACCCCTTCTAGACCTTATCCCAAAGGACAGAAAGGTGGGAAAATGTGGTTCCGTAAATCCCAAGGAGTCACGCCCGATTCACGTGGTCAGTTTACCCCTAGAGGCAGAGGGGTAACAACAACAGACGCCGCTCTAGAGGCAGAGGGGTCCGAAAACCAGGGAAACAGAGAGCCTCTGTCTGACAAACCCTTACAGCATCTCTGAGATGTTGCCCGGCTGTCCCTCCTTGGAGGCAGTTGGGGGAAGATTATCACTGTACTCAGAAGCCTGGCATTCCCTCACTCAAGACAGATGGGTACAGTCGATCATATCCAAGGGTTACATAATTCCTTTCAAGGAAAGTCCCTTCCCTCAAATTCCCTTCCAGATGTACCACCGGTCTAAGGAAATTGCAGAGTTAGAAGTCTCAAAACTACTGCAAAAAGAGCCATTCAGCCAGTTACAATAGACCATTCAGAGCCGGAATCTACTCAAGGTTCTTTTGGTCCCCAAAAGACGGGAGACTGGAGACCAATATTGGATCTCAGCAGACTCAACAAGTCTGTCAGGAAGACAAGATTCGAATGGTCACTCTTCAGTCAATTCTCCCCTTCTTACAGAAGGACAACTGGATGTGCTCAATAGATCTTCAGGATGCGTACTATCACATCAAAATTCACAGCCGCTCCAGGAGATTTCTCCGCTTTCGGCTGGGGTCCAGTCATTTCCAGTTCAGAGCCCTGCCCTTTGGTCTCACTCCAGCCCCAGAGTGTTCACCAAATGCATGGCAGTGGTCACGGCTCACCTGAGACGTCAAGGATTCCAGGTGTTTCCGTATCTCGACGACTGGCTCCTGTCAGCCACCACCAGGCATCAGCTTATACAAGCCAGGGATTACACAATAAACCTTTGTTCTCATTTGGGCATCTCAATCAACTTTGAAAAGTCATCCTTATCGCCCTGCCAGTCTATTACCTTCATAGGCAAACTTAAACACTGTTAGGATGTCAGCTACTCTTACAGATCAAAGAGTTTCAGACATTCAGAGTCATGTCAGGATCATTCTGGCCAACAAGAAAGTACAGGCCAGAATGGTTCTAAAGGTATTAGGTCTCATGGCTGCGGCCATTACTCTTCTTCCCTGGCTCGATTCTACATGCGCCTTCTTCAGTGGATGCTGTTCACACAATGGTCATACCAGCAACTTCCAATGCGTCACCAGATTCTGGTGACACAGACATGCAAAGAGCATCTTGCTTGGTGGATCACATCTCCTCAGGTTCACCAAGGCAGGTACTTTGTACCCCCATTCCCGATAGCCACTGTCACCATGGATGCCTCCCTGATCGGGTGGGGGTCATTATCAGGGCAGGATGGTTCATGGGACGTTGCAGCCGTTCGAGTACCATCTGCACATAAATGTCCTGGAGATGAGAGCAGTGCTTTTAACGTTGCAAGCCCTCAACGACTTTCTTCCCGTAGGGACAATTGCAGTCCACACAGACAACATGTCTGTAGTTTGGTATATCAACAAACAGGGCGGAACCAAGTCCTACCCCTTGTGTCGAGAAGCGCTCAGACTATGGCAATGGGCGATCTCCTCTCATCGGTTTCTGGTAGCAACGCATATCCCTGGGAAAACCAACATTGTAGCGGACAGATTGAGCAGAGCTATTCTCATGCCTCACGAGTGGTCTCTCAAGCAATCTATAGCGGAAGAGATTTTTCTGGAATGGGGTCGTCCATGTTGCGATCTTTTTGCTACTCCCCAAAACAGCAAATTTCCAGACTTCTTCAGCTTCTTCCCTCTATCGGGCCATCCCCCCAGAGACGCTCTGACCCAGGATTGGCCCCAGGGACTTCTTTATGCCTTCCCTCCATTTCCTCTGATCCCTCAGGTTATCCAGAAAGCTACCGTTTTGAGAGCCAAATTGATTCTCATTGCCCCTTACTGGCCTCGACAGGTTTGGTTCCCGTTCCTCCATCATCACCTTTTGGTGCAGCCGTGGCATCTGGACCCAGTGCCAGATCTTCTGATACACCAATCGGGTCAGCTGCACCGGTCAGTCCCTTCTCTCAACCTCACAGCATGGTTGCTCCACTTCCTTCCTTAGCCAGGCTTCCTTTGATCTCTAACCCAGTTAGAGACATCATAGTAACCGCTAAAATCCTCTACCAGGAGGATTCATACAAGCAAATGGAAACGTTTCTCTTATTGGGCTAAGGCCAAGAATATCGATCCTTTTACTGCCCCTGTTCAGGCAGTCCCGGACTTCTTAGCAGAGATTTTTCATGCAGGTTCCTCTTCTTCCACAGTCAGAGTTCAATTGGCTGCTATTTCCAATTTTCATGTCGGGATAGCAGATCATAATATTATGTCCCATAGGCTCTGCAGAGCCTTCTTGAAAGGAATTTTCCTACTAAAACCTCCAATCAGGAATCCTCCTCCTCAGTGGGATCTAAATTTAGTGCTGACATCCTTGATTCTTCCCCTTGAGCCAGCTGCTTCTTGTTCCCTGAAATATCTTTCTTGGAAAACTTTATTCCTAGTGGCTATTACATCGGCCAGGAGGGTGTCTGAACTTCATGCTCTTCGGTTCGACCCCTATTTGGTTTTCACAAAGACAGAGTATCTTTGAGAACTAACCCAACCTTTTTGCCTAAGGTCGCTTCAAAAACAATTTGAATCAATCCATTGATCTCCCTGTATTTTTCCTAACTATTCAGATAGAGCTGAACAAAAGCTACATTATCTTGATGTCCACCGTCAACTTAGATATTATTTGGACAGAACAAAAAATTTAGAAAATCTGATCAACTTTTGTTTCCTATGCGGATAATAAAAAGGCCTTCCTGTTTCTAAAGTGACTTTGTCTAGATGGCTTTCTTGGTCATCTCTGAAATTTATCTGCTCAGGGGAAAACAGCTGTGCTCAAAACCTAAAGCACATTCAACTAGGAGCTTAGCTACTTCTACAGCTTTTCAAGCTAGACTTCCTTTAGACACTATTTGTGCAGCGCCACTTGGGCCACTCCTCACACTTTTGTTTCCCATTACAAATTGGACTTGGCCTCCAGGGACAGAGCCAGTTTTGTCTCTACAGTCCTCAAGAGTTTGTTCCATTGAGCCACCCAGGATAGAGGTGCTAGGGACGCGGTCCCATCAAGCAAGAATGAAGGCGAGATTGACAACTTAACATTAAGAAGTTATGTACATACCATAACGTTCCATGTTAGTTGTCTTCTCTGCCTTCTTTCTTGACCTCCCTCCTTCCCCCTGGCCTGGACAGACCTTGTTATAAGAAACTGTTATGCTGAAGACCATTCAGACCTGGTCCTTCTTCCATCTGTAAGTTTTTCTTTCTTCCTTTGGGAAGTATTTTATGCTTGGTGCTATTGCCCTTTGTCATCAAACGAGATCTGGGTACTTACCGCCTTGCATCATGGGATATGGGGCTGCCTCGAGCTGGTAAAAGTGACTCTCGAGCTTAGCAAGTGCCGAGTCGGAGCCGAGGGATCGGCTCCGAACCCATCAAGCAAGAAAGAAGGCGAGAGAAGACAACTAACATGGAACGTTATGGTATGTACATAACTTCTTATTCCTATCGTACCTTGCGTACGCCTAGAGTTCCTTTGGTGGGCAGAGGCCTGCCACCAAAACAAGGGGCTACCTTTCACACCACCCCCTGCTCCCAGAAAACCTGACCGATATTACAGGGTCCCTGAGTCCCACACGTTCCTTTTCAAAAATCCTATTGCAGATCCAGCCACTATTTCACAGGGGCCCAAGGGCATTCAGACCTCTACTGCTTCTGATAGAGACTCCAGGGCACTGGATAGATGGGGTAAGAAAGTTTACACTTCTGCAACCTTGGCCATTAGGGCTTTAAACTGCCAGTTTCATATGCTTAAGTATTAGCAATATGTTATTGGACTGCTTAAACAGAAAATTATGTTGGTTCCTGATTGTGTGGAAAATAAAGAATTACAGAATTTAATGCATTCTGCTGAACAAACTGGAAAACCTACTTTGCAATGTGGTTTTGATTTATTAGAGGCCTTTTACAGGGCTGCTGTTATTGGGTCTGTGCTCAGAAGGCATGCTTAGCTAAAGAGCAATCTTTGCATGATCATGTTAACGCTAAATTGTTGGATGCTCCTTTAAGTCAGGAACACCTGTTTGGCAACAAGGCTGAGGAAGTTCTTAAAAAGATGGAAGATAAAGCTAAGTCTGTACAAACTGTTAAAGATTTTTTACAAGTTCAGCCTCCTAGATTTAGTAGGTACTGACCCTCTAAGAATTGGTCCTTTCCAGCCCCTTCCAGGTCTTCTCAAGCCAAACCCAGGCACAGCAAAAAACCCAGGTTTCAGTCCCAGGGGGCACACACAACTAAGCAGTGGGGGGCCTCCACTTCATATCTGTGAATAAGACTCTCCCCTATGGTAAACTGTCTCAATGACTTCCTTTTAAAATTTCCAAGCACTTATCAACTGACTGCCCCTTTGGGGGGAAAGATTGCTCTTCATGCAAAGAATTGGGAACTCATTACCCAGGACAAATGGGTTTTAAGTATAGTGTCCCAGGGATACAGATTTCACTTCCACACGTTGCCAACACCAAGTGGGTGGCTTGACCTACCCCCAAATCGGTGGGCAGAGGCCCAAAAACAAGTACTTTCTCTGTTAAGCATGAGGGCAATTCAACTGGTACCAGAAGAGAAAAAGGGACAAGGTTTCTACTCGAGACTTTTCCTGGTACCCAGAAAATGCAATTCATGGCGTCCTATCCTGGACCTGTCTACTCTAAACACCTTTTTGGAGATTACAAAATTCAAGATGCTGACTCTTCACCAGTTATTACTTCCTATGCTAGGCAAAGATGCCTGGTTGGCAACACTATATTTAAAAGAAGCATACCTGCACATCCCAATCAGGGAATTTTGCAGAAGATACTTGAGCTTTAAAGCAAGGCTACGTGCACTGTCAGTTCTCTGCACTGCCCTTTGGCTTATCTACTGTGCCCAGGGTATTCACAAAGTGCCTAGCTCCAGTTATTGCATTTTGCAGGCAAAGAAATATTCAAATATACCCATACCCGGACAATTGTCTAATTCAGGCAGAAAGCCAGGACATACTTTTGAATCATCTGGCCTATGCAAAAAGGGTTCTAACTTGTTTGGGGTACACCATAAACGAAAATAAATCACACCTGGTACCCTGTCAACAAATTATATTCCTGGGAGCAAGCTTGAATACAACTTCCCAGATGGCTTACCTCACGCCAGAGAAACAAATTCATTTGACAACCTACTTCAAGCAAGTGGCCACAAAAACCCTGCTATCTGCAAGACAAATACTGCAAGCCTTGGGGTTCATGGCCTCCTGCATTCTTCTAATTCCATATGCAAGACTGCATGAGGAAACTACAGTGGTATCTAAAAAGCCTATGCTGTCAACATTCTCAAGACCTAGAAACAATGATTCCTATCATACCTTGCCTACGCCTAGAGTTCCTTTGGTGGGCAGAGGCCTGCCACCAAAACAAGGGACTACCTTTCACACCACCCCCTGCCGCCCAAACCCAAATAACAGACTATGCATGGGGGGCTCACCTGTCAGGGAAGTACATTCAGGTCAAATCGAACCCAAGTCAAATGCACCTGCATGTCACTCGAAAAGAAATGTTAGCGGTACAGAGTGCTCCAACAGCTTTCAAGGACCACATTCTTCCAGGACATCTAATGGCAAAGATGGACTACACCACTGTTATGTGGTACATAAACAGGGGGGTACACATTCTTATCCCCTCTGCAGACTAGCCATGGCACTGTGGAGCACAGCCTTGAGCTATCAAGTGCACCTACAAGCTCAATTCCTGCCAGGAAAATTAAATACACTGGCAGACAGACTAAGCAGAAACCTCATGGACCCACATGAGTGGAAACTGGAACCAAGGATTTTCAACATGTTGACAAGTAAATGGGGGAGTCCAGATATAGACCTGTTTGCCTCTCCCCAGAACTACCAATTGGACAAATTTTGCACCAGGACTCCCCACAAACAAGCCTGGAAAGTGGATGGCTCTGTTCTTCAGCTGGAAAAACCTATCAGTCTATGCTTTCTCCCCCTCTGCTTCTGCTTTCCAAAGTACTACTAAAAATCAAACGGGACAAACAAAGGATGATCTTGATTGCTCCAGACTGGCCGCGCCAACACTGGTGTACCCCTTGCTGCGCAGTGTCACGGTTATCTCCAATTGCACCTGCCCCAGACTCCTTCCCTGCTGTCTAAGCAGGAGAACGAGATTCTGCACCCTCAGCTTTTAACACTGAACCTTGCAGCCTGGTTAATTACTTAATCTCTCCTTTACCATCCCTCAGCAAATCTGTGATGGATATCATTTTAGAGGCAAGGAGAACTCGTATTAGAAAATCTTATGCTGAAAAATGGAAGAGATTCTGTCTCTGGAACCAATCTCAAGGGATGAGCACAGCAGTGCCCAATTTACCCCAGATTTTGCAGTGCTTAACTGAGATGCTTCACAAAGACCTGTCTTTTTCCTCCATTAAAATCCACGCCTCAGCCATTTCAGCTCATTTTAACACAGAACCTCCCCTCTTCTCTCATCCACTGCTCAAGCCGTTCCTCAGAGGGGCCAAAAATTTGAGACCACCCAGGAGAGCTCCAACCTCAGTCTGGGATCTTAACTTTGTTTTGGAGAAACTCACTCTACCTCCTTTAGAGCCAGCTGCTAATGCATACTTAAAATTTCTTTCTTGGAAAACAGCTTTCCTTTTAGCAATAACTTCAGCAAGAAGGGTATCTGAATTACAGGCCCTTATGGCAGTGGAGCCTTTCATAATCTTTCATGCGGACAGGGTGTCCTTCAGAAGCAATCCATCCTTCATGCCCAAGGGTGGCACCCAGTGTAGCTCTTAATCAGTCCATTCATTTACCAACCTTCTTTCCAAATCCACAGAATAAAGGAGAACGGATACTACATTCCTTAGATGTGCACAGATAACTTAGATTCTACTTGGACAGGACTAAACCTCAAAGGAAATCTGAACAACTGCTGATGGTATTTGCTGCAGGGGCAGAGGGGAAGGCTATTTCAAAGCAAGCCATTTCTAAATGGATAAGCCATTGCATTCTTTTCTGCTGTAAGCACCATGGAAAACCTATCCCCCAGGGGATCAGACCTCACTCTGCCAGGGCTGCATCTACCTCTACAGCTTTTCTCAGAGGCGTCCCTACCAGGGACATCATAGAAGCTGCTACCTGGAGTTCTGTACATACTTTCACCAAGCATTATCATTTGCCAATTTTTCTCTAAATCCAGAGCTGGCTTTGCCACTGCTCTCTTGCAGGGCCTTATAGGTGGCCCTAATGCTATCTGAATTCCTCCTCCCAACCATAGCTTTGGGAATCTACCCAAATGTAATGACTGCAGCAGTGAAACACGAAGAACATATTACAGTTGTGTACACTTAGCATAAATGTAGATTTTCGAGTGTATACACTGTTGCAGACCTGGTTACCCTCCCTCCAGCCCCCTAACTTCTTTTGGTTATATCTCTACTTTCCTTTGCTATGCTTAAAAGATTTTTGGTGTATTTGCTTTTTTTGTTGTAGGTATATCCTTGTACTTTTATATTTGCTTCCCATTAGGGGGACACCTGACCTCTGGGTCAAGAAAAACTGATGTAATGGCGTCAACAGTGAATACACTCGAACATCTACATTTATGGTAAGTGTACACAACTGTACTTTACGTCAAGTAGTCAAGAGTATAAAGCATGCAGCCGACGCCATTACATCAGTCTTTCTTGCCGTGCGGTGCCCGAAGCAGAAGCAGTTCGCAAGTGCTGGTCAGCCGACTCCTGAAATTTTCATTTTCGAGTTTCAGAACCGAAGTCTTCAATTAAAGCTAAGTACCCCGTTGGGGAAACTTTTTCTTGCTCTAAACTGATGTCAATAAAAATAAATGCATTTCTTGTGGTAAACAAATACCTCATAAAGATTTCCATTTGTACTGTATTTCTTGCCTAGGCCCTGACCACGACGTACCTCGCTGTCGGTTTTGTGCCTTATTTAAACAACAAACTATTCGTCATCGGTATATTTATGCTTCTAAATATTTTGGTACTCAGTTCAGTTATCCAGATATGTCTTCGGTAAGCCATCGAACTCGACATTCCGAAAAAACGCAAGGATAGACAGACAGGCTGCCTAGGTCCAAAGCTGCCGATGATGCTCCTAAGCCAGTCGCCAGTTCGCTGGTGTTCAGTGAGGTGCTTTCACAGCCCCTGATAGCCGCAATTTCAGATTCGTAGGCCTCTACTGAGACCCATTCGGAGTCCGGTATGCCACGAGATGCTTCAACTGTGGAACCTATAGATGTCTCTACCTTGGATGGGTCTGGAGCCGCTGTGCAGGCACTGGCTTCTGAGGGTGGATTCAGGTCTACTGACTTGCATATTAAACCAACGCCATCTTTTTCTTCAAGGTCTAAAATTCGAACCATGCCTAGAAAACCGATGCCCAGACCGCATGGTCAGGCCTCTATGCCTAAAAAACAAATAAGAATGGCGGAAGACCTTATTACTTTAATCAGGGGAAGCCAACCTTTCCCCTCTAAGAGACCTAGGACTGAGTTTGCTTATGATACTTCTGACCAGGTTTCTGAAATTTCTGTTTCCTCTGATGACCAGGATTTACCCTTATCTACCTATGAGGATTCTGATGCTGAGGACTCTATTCCCTCTGTCCCCCCCACAGAGGATTTCTCTTTTGGTGAAACTTGTATACTGTTAGGGAGAATTTTTGTTGAGAAAGCCAGGATTACTTTGATTCTAAAAAGAGGCTTAGGGATTTCGTACTCCTGCCCCAGCACAGGCCTTTAGCTGTCCCTCCTGTATTAGACAATGTTAAGTTGTCTATCTTGCCTTTGTTTCTTGCTTGGGATCGGAGCCGACCCTCTGCTCCGACTCGGCCATCTTCTATAGCTTGAGAGCTGTTTACTGGCTCAAGGCTACCCCTTATCCCATGATGCCTAGCGCTAGCTACCCAGATCTCGTTTGCCGCTTCAGCTGCGAGGTTCGTTGTTATTGGCTCAGGCTCGTATAAGTTTTATTGAACTACTTTTTCTGTCAGATTAGGGTTTTTTTTTTTTGATAGTTTATTTAAGATATAGTCGCTAACTAGTTTTGTTGTAGTTTAGTGTATTTGTAGTTTTCCCTTAGAACTCATCTAAATTAGAGAGTTCCCCCCCTCCCCCTTCCTCTATCCCTTTTGTAGGTAGCGTTTTAGTTTAAGCCTTTCTTCTTCTGTTTCTTAGGTAGCCGTTTAAGTTAGAGGCTTCCTAGTTTAAAAAAAAAATATATATATATCTTTAACTGTAGTGTGGTTAGTGTTTGGTTTAGTTTTTTGCTTTTCGGCCTTTTGGCCAAAAACAATTCAGTGTAGGTGTAGTATCTTTTAGTTGGGATATGTCTAAAGATTCCAAGATGTCTGGATTCAAGAAGTGTGACTCATGCTGTCAGAAAATGTCTCTGACAGATGGGCACACTTCTTGCGTCTATTGCTTAGGTGCAGTGCACCTGCAGGACTCTTGTTCTATATGCCATGCATTCAGCCCAAGAGTTCTGCAGGAGCACAAAAATAAGCTTATTTTGAGGGGTCTTCTTAAGCCCCAGGATTCACCGGCCAAGGCTCAGCCTGTGAAATCTCCTAAACCGACCAAATCGTCGCCTCCCAGCTCAGAGCTGTCATTGGCCCAAGCCTTACCTACTACTTCGGTTCTGGCTGGAACCGAGGAGACTGCCTCCCCATCGACTCCACCAGTACCTTCGGAGCTGTCGCGGACCCACAAAAGGCTGAGGTCCCCTTCTCTGGAGTCTATACATTCGGCTTCTTGGTCTCCCCTGTTGGAGTGACCACAGTCATAGATCCTCCCACTCTTCTCGGTCCTCCAGGCTTTCGGATCACGACGTGGAGAGAGTGGTCAGTAGGTCGTTGAAGTCGCAGGCACTGGCCAAAATGTTGTCCAGCCCTCCTCAACAGATGTCTGCTCCATTCGCTTCCATCGATGTTCCTCCTCCGACTCCATTGAGCTCGAAGCCAGAGTTTGTTGGGGTTCAAATCGTGGAACCGTCGGCACTGACAACTATTTCTCCTTCAGTTCCGTCGTCTGCTCCAATCCCCTCGATGGTGCCCGTCCGTCGAGGGATCTGGGCGTCACGACTCCCTCGTCTGCTCTGAGTGGGCGAGTGACATCGGAACCTTGTCCAACCCCGTTCTCCTTCTCGGAGCGTCAGCGCAGGTGAGCTCTGCTCCTACATCGGCCTCTGAGCCATCTCCCTCGGTGCGGAGGAGGTTTCCAGTTTCCCTGGAACCGGAGCCTTCTCTGCATCGTGGTAGGGATGCCTTCGATGTCATGAGGAATATACTGGCCTCTGAGTCACCTCCACTTTCGACCCCACTGGCTCCGTCCCCTGTAGTGCCTGCATCAACCTCTGTCCCTCCTCCAGACTCCAAGCGTGGGGAACCGGTGCTCCAGAGCACCACATTGGGTGGTTCATCTTCTTCCGAGGCCTCCCCTGATCATTCAGAGGAGCCCCCTCGGAAGAGGAAGTGCAAGAGGAAGCACATAGACTCCCCAGAGTCTGTCACATCGGATACAGATTTGGATGAATCGGAAGGGTCCCGAGATCCCACTCTGAAGATGTTTCCTTTTCGAACATCCTAGAAATGCTTAAGCAGAGGGGGAACTGAAATGCCCTAGCCCCTACCGAGGACGAATCTGTATTCCTGGATGCGTTCGGTTCCCGACCTTCTACCTCCTGGGTGTCTCCACTTTTCGATCCACTAATGTCAGTGGTGGCTTGAAGGGCTTGGTCAGCCCCAGATACAGTGGAACCAAGCCCGAGGAGACCCGTCAAGTTTATCACTGCACCCCCTGATAAACAGTTCCTTACTAAGTGTTCCCGTGGATGCCATGGTGGTAGCAGCAGCCACTAAAAAGGAGTTAGCGGAAACTTCTTCCTCTGTTCATCCTCCTAACAAGGAGTCTAGGACAATGGATAGATACGGGAAGCGAATGTCTGCTTCAGCGACATTTTCCATGAGGTCACTGAATTACTTATGCCATTTTACCAGACCTCAGAGGGATCTCCTGAAAGAGCTCGGAGATCACCTCCAGGATCCATCAGCTGAAGGGGTTCAAGCTAAAGTGGCTTCTCAGCTGACGACCCTTAATTCGGTAGTCAACTCCTCCATGAGGCTCATTTCCTATGCAGCCGATGGTGCGAGTAGAGCCGCAGGTACAGGCGTGGCCCTCAGGAGACGCACATGGATGCGGCTGTGTAATTTTGCGGAACCCTTTAGAGCGTCATTCACCAACACTCCCTTTGACGGTTTTTTTCTTTTTGGACCACAGGTGAAAGACACACACTGACTAGGTGTGAACAGGAAGGCAAGACTCTCTCTCTGCCGTGGGAGTCAGTTTTTCCACTCCTTCCAGACTATATCCCAAGGGTCAGAAGAGTGGTAAAATGTGGTTTCGGAAATCCCAGGGAGCCTCGCCTGACACACGTAGTGATTTTTCCTCCAGGGGCAGAGGAGGAAACAACAACAATAGACTCCGCCGTCTGGGCAGAGGGGGTCCGCAGAACCAGGGCAGCAGAGAATCCTTCTCTAACAAGCCCTTCCAGCATCCCTGAAGGGTTGCCCGGCTGCCTGCCTCTGGAGGCAGTCAGGGGAAGCCTTTCACTGTACCCAAAAGCCTGGCAAAACCTAACACGAGACAAATGGGTGCACTCAGTCATATCCGGAGGCTACATAATTCCCTTCTTTCAACCCTCCTTACCGTCAAGCAAATCCCTTCCAGATGTTCCACCCAATCTGAGGGCCCAAGCAGTCATAGAAGTTTCAAGACTGCTAGAAAAAAGTCATCCAGGAAGTCCCAGCAGACCAACTCGGATCCGGAACTTACTCAAGGTTCTTTTTGGTACCAAAAAAGACAGGGGACTGGAGACCAATATTGGATCTCAGCAGACTAAACAAGTCTGTTCAAAGAACAAGGTTTCAGATGGTCATGCTACAGTCCATTATACCCTTTTTGGGTCAGGACAATTGGATGTGCTCAATAGATCTTCAGGATGCGTGGTATCACATCAAAATGGACAGGCGCTCCAGGAGATTCCTTCGCTTCCGGCTGGGAGCCAGTCATTACCAGTTCAGAGCTCTGCCCTTTGGTCTCACCACAGCCCCAGGGTGTATGGCAGTAGTCACGGCTCACCTGAGGCATCAAGGATTCCAGGTGTTTCCATATCTAGATGACTGGCTCCTTACTGCTACTACCAGGCATCAACTCCTTCAGGCCAGGGACTATACAGTCACAATTTGTGCCCAGCTAGGCATTACTATAAATTTCGAAAAATCTGCCTTATTGCCCTGTCAATCTATTACCTATATAGGAGCAGATTTAGATACAAGAAGTATGTCCGCAAGGCTACCGCCAGAGAGGGTGGCCATAATTCGGCAGCAAGTTCATATCCTCATGCAATGCAAAAGGGTGCAAGTCAGGTTGGTCCTTCAAACTCTGGGTTCTATGGCAGCGGCAATTCTTCTGATACCTCTGGCCCGTTTTCACATGAGAATCCTTCAGTGGCTTCTCTTCACACAGTGGTCCTTTCAACAGCTCCCCATGTCTCCCATGATCATGATTACAGAAACATGCAAAAGGCACCTTTCCTGGTGGATGGTCTCCCCACTAGTGTCTCAGGGCAGACCATTCATCCAGCCTCCTCCGGTTGCCACAGTGACCAAGGATGCCTCACTGATAGGGTGGGGGGGCATTATCAGGGCAGGACAGTCCAAGGCACTTGGCAGCCACATGAGTACCATCTGCACATAAATGTCTTGGAGATGAGAGCCGTGCTCCTAGAGTTGCAAGCCCTTCAGGACTCTCTCCCTTCCGGGACCATTGCAATTCAAACGGACAACATGTCAGTAGTGTGGTACATCAACAAGCAGGGCAGAACCAGCTCCTACCCCCTATGTCGAGAAGCACTCAGACTCTGGCAGTGGGCGAGTTCCTCCCAACAATTTCTGATTGCGACGCACATCTCTGGGAAGTCCAATGTCATAGCGGACAGGCTCAGCAGAGCTATTCTCATGCCTCACGAGTGGTCTTTGAATCAGGTAGTTGCGGATCTGATCTTCCGCAAATGGGGACAGCCTTGCTGCGATCTGTTTGCCACCCCCTTCAACAGCAAATGCAGCAACTACTCCCTTTTACCGCTTCCCGGTCACCCTCCCAGAGACGCTCTAGTCCACGATTGGCCTTGGGGACTTCTTTATGCCTTCCCGCCATTCCCTCTTGTACCCAAACTCATACAGAAAGCTATTCTTTTGGGTTGCAAAATGATCCTCATTGCCCCTACTGGCCTCAACAGATATGGTTTCCGTTCCTGCACCGTTACCTCGTCGAGCAACCCTGGACTCTGGATCCTATTCCAGACCTACTGATTCATCAATCAGGAGAGTTGCATCGATCCCTCCAAACACTCCAGCTCACAGCTTGGTTGATCCAGTTCCAACCCTAGCCAGGCTTCCCAGCATTTCCGTGGCTGTGCGTGAGATTATTGTCTCCTCTCACAAATCCGCTACTAGGAATACTTGTGCTAGCAAATGGAAATGTTTCTCTTATTGGGCAGAGGCTAGGAACATGGATCCCTTTTCAGCCCCAGTTCACAATATCTTGGTGTTCCTAACAGAGCTTTTTCATTCTGGGTCCGCTTCTGCCACAATCAGGGTTCAACTAGCGGCCATCTCTAACTTTCATGTTGGGTTTTCTAATCTAAACGTTATGTCTCATAAGCTGTATAAGGCCTTTCTCAGAGGAACGACTCTCCTTAGGCCCCCAGTGAGAGACCCCCCTCCTCCTTGGGACCTTAATTTGGTACTAACCTCCTTGATTATGCCCCCTTTTGAACTGGCAGCATCCTGCTCCATTAAGTTTCTATCTTGGAAAACTCTCTTTCTGGTAGCTATTACCTCAGCCAGATGTGCCTCGGAACTTCAGGCACTAAGTGTTCGTCCTCCGTACTTAGTTTTTCATAAGGACAGAGTTACTCTGAGAACTAATCCCTCCTTCCTTTCGAAAGTCTGCTCAGAAAATAATCTAAACCAATCTATAGACCTTCCTGTGTTTTCCCCTAACCACACCAACAAGGCAGAACACAAAATTACACCTTTTGGGTGTTCATAGACAATTGCGTTTTTACCTGCATAGAATGAAGGATATAAGACAGTCGGACCAACTTTTTCTTTCCTATGCTAGGGGCAAACAGGGTCTTCCAGTTTCCAAAGTGACCCTCTCCAGGTGGTTGTCTCACATTATTACCTTCATCTATCAACTAAGAAACAAAGAGTTGTCTACCAAACCGAAAGGTCATTCTACTAGGGCTTTGGCCACCTCTGTAGCCTTCAGTCTAGGTTGCCCATGGACTCTATCTGTGCCGCTGCCACGTGGGCAAATCCTCATACCTTTATTTCTCATTACAAGTTAGACATGGTCTCCAGGAGTAGAGCTAACTTTGGTTCCACTGTTCTGAAGAGTCTGTTCCAATGAGCCACCCAGGATCGTAGGTGCTAGGGACGCTGTCCCAACAAGCAAGAAACGAAGGCAAGATAGACAACTTAAGATAAAGAAGTTATGTACCTACCATAACATTCCATGTTAGTTGTCTTCATCTCGTCTTTTTTTTTTGCATCCTCCCCTCCATCCCCCTGTCCTTTTGGACCGAGAAGAGTTTGTTTCACTGGCTGAGTGTTCCCTGGTTTGTTTCCTCTACTGACTTGGAGATAACAGGTAGGTTTAACCCTCTGTTTGGAGGGGTTTTCATTCCATAGCTATGGCTTGGGTTAGCTATTTCAAATGAGATCTGGGTAGCTAGCGCTAGGCATCATGGGATAAGGGGTAGCCTTGAGCCAGTAAGCAGCTCTTGAGCTATAGAAGATGGCTGGGTCGGAGCCGAGGATCGGCTCCAGTCCCTACAAGCAAGAAAGAAGGCGAGATGAAGACAGCTAACATGGAACGTTATGGTAGGTACAAAACTTCTTTTTGTTGATGATGCATTTTCAGAGTCTAGTTTGGCCCCTGATTCTTAGCCTCCTGCACCCAGAAAACATGACAGATATTACAGGGTTCCTGATTCACACAAGTTCCTTTTCAAAATTTCCTATTGCGGATCCAGAGACTATTTCACAGGGACCCAGGGGCATTAAGGCTTCTACTGCTAAAAATCCTTAACCCTCTGATAGAGACTCAAGGGTGCTGGTTAGATGGGGTAAGAAGCTCTACACTTCTGCAACCTTGGCCATTAGGGCTTTAAACTGCCAGTTTCATATGTTAAAATATAAGCAACATGTTATTGGACTGCTTAAACAGAAAATCATGTTGATTCCTGACTGTGTGGAAAATAAAGAATTACAGGATTTAATGCATTCTGCCGAACAAGTTGGAAAACATACTTTGCAATGCGGATTTGATTCTTTAGAGGACTCTTGCAGGGCTGCTGTTACTGGTTCTGTACTCAGAAGGCATGCTTGGCTTAAGGAGCAATCTTTACTTGATCATGTTAAAGCTAAATTGTTGGATGCTGCCGTAAATCAGGACCGCCTGTTTGGCAACAAGACTGAGGAAGTTCTTAAAAAGATGGAAGATAAAGCTACATCTATGCAAACTGTTAAAGATTACTTACAAGTTCAGCCTCCTAGATTTAGTAGGCACTGGCCTTCTAAGAATTGGTCCTTTCCAGCCTCTTCAAGGTCTTCTCAAGCCAAACCCAGACATAGCAGAAACCCCAGGTTTCAGTCCCAGGGGACACACAAGACTAAGCAGTGGGGGGTTTCAGAACCCAAATCAGGGAGTAGTAAGACTCACCCTATGGAAAAAAGTCTCAATGACTTGCTTCTAAAACTTCCAATCACTTCCCAACTGAATGCTCCTTCAGGCGGAAAGATTGGTCTGCAGGCCAAAAACTGGGAACTCATTACCCAGGACAAATGGGTTTTAAATATAGTGTCCCAAGGATACAGATTTCACTTCCACACCTTACCAACACCAAGCGGGTGGCCAGATCTACCCCCAAATCAGTGGGCAGCGGCCCAAAATAAAGTACTCTCTCTCTTAAGAATGGGGCCTGTTCAGTTGGTGCCAGAAGAGAAGGGACAAGGGTTCTATTTGAGACTTTTCCTGGTACCCAGAAAAGGCAATACATGGCATCCTATCCTGGACCTTTCTACTCTAAATACCTTTCTGTTGATTCCAAAATTCAAGATGCTGACTCTTCACCAGCTGCTTCCTATGCTAGGCAAAGTTGGCAACACTCAACTTAAAAGAGGCATACCTGCACATCCCTATCAGGAAGTCTTGCAGAAAATACCCACGCTTCATAGCAGGGTACATGCACCATCAGTTCTCTGCACTGCCCTTTAGCTTATCTACTGCGCCCAGGGTATTCACAAAGTGCCTAGCTCCAGTTATTGCATTCTGCAGGCAGAGAAATATTCAAATATACCCATATCTGGACGATTGTCTAATTCAGGCAGAAAGCCAGGACATACTTTTGAATCATATGGCCTTTGTTCAAAGGATAGTGACTTGTCTGGGGTACACCATAAATGAAAATAAATCACACCTGGTACCCTGTCAACAAGTTATATTCCTGGGTTCAAGCTTGAGTACAAGTTCCCAGATGGCTTTCCTCACACCAAAGAAACAGATTCATTTGACAACCTACTTCAAACAAGTGTCCACAAAAACCCAGTTATCTGCAAGGCAAATACTGCAAGCCATGGGGGTTCATGGCCTCCTGCATTCTTCTAATTCCACATGCAAGGCTGCATATGAGGAAACTGCAATGGTATCTCAAAAGCCTATGGTGTCAACATTCACAGGATCTAGAAGCAATGATTCCTATCATACCTTGCCTACGCCTAGAGTTCCTTTGGTGTGCAGAGGCCTGCCACCAAAACAGGGGACTACCTTTCACACTACCCCCTGCCGCCCAAACCTTAACAGATGCATCAGACTGCATGGGGTCCCACCTGACAGGGAAGTGCATTCAGGGCAAATGGAACCCAAGTCAAATGCACCTGCATATCAATCAAATCTTACCTGTACAGAATGCTTTGACAGCCTTCAAGGACCACATTCTTCCAGGACAATTAATGATAGACAGACAACACCGCTGTTATGTGGTACATACGCAGGGGGGTACACATTCTTACCCCCTCTGCAGACTAGCCATGGCATTGTGGAGCACAGCCCTGAAGCTGTCAAGTACATTTACAAGCTCAATTCCTGCCAGGAAAACTAAATACACTGGCAGACAAACTAAACAGAAACCTCATGGACCCACACGAGTGGAAACTGGAACCAAGGATTTTCAACATGTTGACAAACAAATGGGGGAGCCAAGATATAGACCTGTTTGCTTCCCCCCAAAACTGTCAGGGAAATTCTGCACAAGGGCTCCCCACAAACAAGCTTGGAAAGTGGATGCTCTGTCCTTCAGCTGGAAAAACCTATCCGTTTATGCCTTTCCTCTTCTGCCTCTGCTCTCCAAAGTACTACTAAAGCTCAAACAAGACAAATCAAGGACGATTTTGATTGCACCAGACTGGCCACGCCAACACTGGTACCCCCTCTTCCGCACTGTGTCACTGTGGCCCCATGGCACCTGCCTCTGACTTCTACTCTTGTCTCAGCAGGAGAACCAAATTCTCCATCCTCAACTTCAAACATTGAATCTAGCAACCTGGCTAATTACTTAATTTCTCCTTTACCATCCCTCAGTAAACCAGTGAATGGATATCATTTTAGAGGGAAGGAGGCCTAGTACCAGAAAGTCTTGCACTGAAAAATGAAAAAGATTCTGTGCCTGGAACCAATCTCAAGGGATGAGCCAACAGTGCCCAATTTACCTCAAATTTCTCAGTACTTAACTGAGATGCTTCATAAGGGCCTGTCTTTCTCCTCCATCAAAATTCATGCCTCAGCCATCTCAGCTCATTATAACACAGAACCAGCCCTCTTCTCTTATCCACTGCTTAAGCAGTTTCTCAGAGGGGCCAAAAATTTACGACCACCCAGGAGAGCTCCAACTCCAGACTGGGACCCCAACTTTGTATTGGAAAAGCTCACCCTTCATCCTTTCGAGCCAGCTGCCACTGCAGACTTAAAATTCCTTTCTGGGAAAACAGCTTTCCTTTTAGCTATCACTTCAGCAAGAAGGTTATCTGAATTACAGGCCCTTATGGCAGTGGAGCCTTTCATCACCGTTTATGCGGACAGGGTGTCCCTCAGGACCAATTTCTCCATGTCCAAGGTGGTCTCCAGTGTGGCCCTTAATCAGTCCATACATTTGCCAACCTTCTTTCCTAATCCACAGAACAAAGGGGAACTGATTCTGCACTCATTAGACGTGCACAGACAACTTGGAATCTACTTGGACAGAACTAAACCTCAAAGGAAATCTGATCAACTTCTGGTGGCATTTGCTGCAGGGGCAGAGGGAAAGGCTACTTCAAAGCTAACTATTTCCAAATGGATAGGCCATTGCATTAATTTCTGCTACAAACACCATGGAAAACTTATCACACAGGGGATCAGACTCCACTCTACCAAGGCTGCATCTACCACCACAGCCTTTCTCAGAGGCGTCCCTACCAGGGACATCCTAGAAGCTGCTACCTGGAGTTCTGTACATACTTTCACCAAGCATTACCATCTGCCAATTTTCTCCAAATCCAGAGCTGGCTTTGCCACTGCAGTCTTGCAGGGCCTTTTAGCTGGTCCTAATTCTGTTTAAATTCCTCCTCCCATCCTTAGCTTTGGGAATCTACCCAAAAGTGATGACTGCAGCAGTGAAACGCGAAGCACATAATACAGTTGTGTACACTTAACATAAATGTATTTGTTAGAGTGTATTCACTGTTGCAGTCCTGGTTACCCTCCCTCCATCCCCCTTCTTTTATTTTTTTGGATATACCTCTACTTTACTTTGCTATCTTCAAAAGCTTTTTGGTGTATTTGCTTTTTTGTTGGTGGTATAACCTTGTATATTTATTGATTTAATTGCTACCATTAAGGGGGCACCTGACATCTGGGGCAAGAAAAACTGATGTAATGGCATCTGCTGCATGTTTTATACCCCTGATGACCTGATGTCATGGACGAAGGGACAGCAACCGACGCTGGACCCAAGACTTTGTTAATCGGGCCAACTGAGGGCTACTGCAAGCAGTTAACCCAAAAGTGATGACTGCAACAGTGAATACACTCGAACATCTGCATTTATGGTAAGTGTACACAACTGTACTTTATACATTGTTTTGCGACTAAAATCTGTAAAAATTAAATCCTGACTACTTTTACAAGATGACAAGCTGCCTGCTGAGTCAAGCTGTTGATTTTTTAGAGTTCAGAGCAATCTTTGCTGAGGGAAATGCAACACTTAAATGTACAATGGCAAGCAGTTAAGTTAAAAAAAAAAAAAAAAAAAAAAAAAAGTTTGAAATTATGGCAAGTGAATAAGAGGTTGAAGCCTCCATAGCAGCTTTAATACCTTAATACATGTAGTAGAACACTGTAAATTTTAGTTCTTTTAAGTGTATTATTTTTAGGACTGTAATATAATGTTTTCTTAAAGCGTACAAGTTGTTCACATCTGAGAGGGGAAATAAAGATAATAAAAGAATAGACAGTAGTCATTATAAATGGGGACACAGGCTGTAGATTGTTTTAGTTTGGATAACCTTAATTTTATGTTAGGTGATTCTTGTGGATGCAGCAGTTTATTTGGGTAATTGTTGCTGTCTAGAGGGTTAAACTTCATTTGAAAATGTATATAGGTTTTTGTGTTTGTTCTGATAGGGGATGAGGATGTTCTGAAAATGTGTAGATTTGTGTTTGAGGGTTGTCAGTAAAACAAAAAGTCTTGAAAATTTGATATAGGTTCAGTTGGAGATGAGAAGAAACAACTGTGCAAAAGATCAGCCTTCTAAACTGTGTGTGCATGTAACACAAAAGTTGGAAAAAAGCTTTCAAAATAGTATCATGCATAACAGGAACAATAGCTTTTATTGCAATGGATATATACTGTCCATATTATCCTGGAATGTGAATGCCCTTACAGGTATAAACAAAAAGGAAAGTGTTTTGAATTGTATTAAGTAATGCATAGTGCAAGTAATGCTGCAGGAAACACATTTAGAAAGGAATCCGCGTGTGATTTTTGATGAATATTCAGGAGAATGTTGGGGAGAGAGGAAAATGAGTAATTGTACTAATTGCTATAGAGATTCCAATAGTGATAGAGGAAATAAGGCAGTAATGATAAATTTGTGATGATATGAGTCTGCTTGCAAGGAGGATTAAGATGAATTAAGCTGGCATGTATTTATATTCCACCATAAACTGCTGTTAAGGAGCTTAAGAAAATTTGGGGAGATATCTGCTTTCAGCAAGGAATATTACTTTTAGGTGAGAATTGGAATTTGATTTGTAATAGTGAGGATGTGTCAGAGGAACCTAGAAGAGAAAGTATAATAAAAGAAGATATATTTCAGAAGAAATTGTATAAAAAAATAGTGTGGAATATGTGAATTCAGTAGTAGGAATTCTTACAATTTACTTATTATTCCCCAAGATATAATAACCGGGCTAGACTAGGCAGACATATTTCACAGGAATATGTGCATTTAATTGAAATGTTTAGCACACACACCCAAAAAATATTTCATGTCATGCACCAATAAAAATCAGTATAAAAATGCAGGGTATAGAAGAGGGGCTGTCACTTTCTCACCTTTCTGTTAAAAAGAGATCAATTTAAGGAAAGGATAGTGGAAATTATTCGAGTTATTATGGAAGATTTAAATAATTTCAGAAATTATAGCTAGTTAGTGGGATAAAATGAAAATGGAGTTTAAAAATAGAATAGAAATAAAATAAACGTGATTAAGATGTGCTAGGTATTTAAGTTGGCTGATGGTCAGATGAAGTATTGCAGAATAAAGAATCACACAGAACAAGAAGAGATGCAAATGGTACATGATAAAGAGAGTAAGGAAGTATCTGAATAATATGCAGGAGTTTAGGATGACTGCAACTCAAGAGTACAAAATATTTTAGCATAGCAACTTAGGCAACAGAAGGTGGAAAGTGTTTTTGCCAGGCTTAGGAAGCCTATAACAAGAAAAATAACTAGAGATCCTGTAGAGGTATTAGAGATATTCTCCTGTAGAGGTATTAGAGATATTCTGGACATTTTAAGAAAGTTTGTGTAAAGAAGAGAAATGTGGAAGTCAAGAAAGAGCACAAATGGAAATACTTATGGTAGAGAAGACTTAATTATGCCAAGGTTAGAGATAGGTGAAGCTCAACAACTAACAGTTAGTGTAGGAGGAAATGAGAGAAACAAACAGTGATGTGCAGTCAGTCTTCGCCAGAAATGTCTCCAGGAACAGAATATCTGGAAGATTTTGCTTTATGGCATTTTAAAGGAAGGGAAGCACAAACATATTGGAAGAAAGCTGTGGTGGCTGCATTGCCTAAATACAGTGAAGACCCATCAGACTCTGCTTTGTATATACCTATTTCACCTTTATGCCATGATTATGAAGTTTGTCTATACTAGCTAAAGAATGGCAAAGGTGTTGCCAAAATTGATAGATCTAGGTCAGTGTGGTTTTCTTGGAGGGGAGACAAACATTTGACAGCATTAATAGAACAATGATCCAGAGGGGAGCAGAATGTACAAAAATGCAGAGAAAATGTTTGACAGAGTAAGCTGAGAATTTGAGAAGGGCAGTGGAAGCATTTGCATTCCTTGATGCAATAAAAAAGATCAATTATGAAGATTTGTGAAGGGTGAGAGGCAGTTAAAGTAGATGGGTTTTTCTCTGATAGGTTGTGTTTGAACCGAGGAACCAAGTAGGGTTGTTCTCTTTTTCCCTTTATTTAATTTATATTTAGAGTCACTGGCAAAGAAAATAAAGGACTCTGAGATTTGAAGATCTAATTGATATGTTATCGAGAAAAGTTGGCTTTATTTGCAGATATTAATTTGTACCTGGTAAATATATACATCTCAGTTTTGTGGAACATTTTAAGACTGTTTCTTTAAGCCTTTCTTTAAGCCTTTTCATGATATAAAATGAATATGTGCCTGTATTACTCAAGATAAGCCTGATGTTCTCATTGTAACTGAAACTTGACTTAAATCCAACATAAATGACTCCAAAGTTCATAGGGTCATAGGAGGTTACTAGCCTACTGGCCCTGAGGCCCTTATAAGCCTAGTCAGGAGTTTAACCCATGTTTAGACAAATCAGCACCCGATGCCCCTGTCCAGCAGGGACATGGGTGGAATCCTAGGGGTATATTCTCAGTTTCCTATCCAGTTACCCAGGTTGCGCTTAAAAAGGGGTAAAGAGGTACACTGCTAGATGTGGAGAGGGAGTCTATTCCATAGATGGGGGAGTCTCTGGGACACAAATCTGTTCCGCCAACAAGTCTTGTTGTTGTCACAGACTAGGTTGAGGCCACGCGTGCGGGTTACTTGAGTGGAGCTTGACTTGCATATATGCTGCAGTCCCATCAAGATGGGGTTCATGAACGCCTTGTATGCCAGACAGAGGTCACCTCTGAGGAGTCTGTATGAAACAGTGTAGAGGGATAGGGCTTTTAGCCTATCTGTGTATGGTAGATGTTTGAGGCCCTGGATTCTCCTGGTGAGGAACCTCTGTGGTCTCTCCAGCTGCTGCATGTGCTTTGCGAGGTACATGCCGAAAGGGGCGTTGTACTCAATAATGGGCCTTATAAGGGAAGATATATTATAGTACTCCTATACTTACTAGTCTTCAGGCTTCACAAAAATTAAGATTTTAACAGTGCTATAACAAAGCTGCAAAATTTGCAGCACAGACACCTTTCAGAACCCACCACTGTATAGGACTGAAAATCCTACATTGGTTAGAACTGCCACATCAGCTAACATGCACAGCTTTTTACCACCTCTAAAATTTTCCAGCATCCATCTGCCTGTCCAGCACTTGCTCATTGTGATGCAGTGACAAAAACTCCTGATCTACAAACCTAGCAAATTTGCTGGACATTTTCAGTACTTGTACAAGGTTGCTAAGGCCTGGAACTCCTTACCTGTATCCATCAGGTTTGTAACCTCCCTCCCATCTTTCAAAACCACTCTGAAAGATTTCCTAGCTAAAATCTGGCTCTGTTCTAGCTCAAAACCAGGATAAACTGTATCCCTAAATGTGAACAAATACCTTTTCATTCCTTATATGTTCTTACACTCCCTTCATCACTTCCTACTGCCGTCATTTCTCTTCCCTGATTTTCTCTCTAAATATACCACAAGTCCATTTCCTCATTTCATATTGCAATTCCTATTTGTATTAGACTAACTTACCTTTAATTTCTCTACAAACTGTCGAAAATTTCTCTAAACATTAAATTATTGCATACCTTGCATCAGTTTCTGTTTTTATATTTTGTTTAGTTTCTTATAATTATTTAAAATGCAGATGCCTTTGTTTTATTTTAGAAGATTATAAAGTTATTGTTAAAATGTTTTGTAATAATTTGGAGCTTTTCTCTCTGGGCCTCCTCTGAAAATGGCCTTCTAACCATTCAGACTTTCCTAGTAATTATATCTCAAATAAATTAAATAATGATGGTAAAACAAAGACTTCAGTTGTAAATTATGTACCCACACACAATTTGGTTCAACACCACCACCACCACCCATAGTTATGGGGACACAAAAAGTGAAGTATTTAGAAGTATGGATTAAAAAAAGCTTCTGTTGTGACAGCTAAGGATATATGGGAAGAGACTAAAAAGATGATAGAAAAACTGAGAAACTGTAAGCTCTTGTTTTTGGATATGAATAGTGAGCTGCAAGCAGTGAAAGTGTTGCTAGGCCCTTTAGTTTTATATACGGGTCAGGCATATTTTTGTTAGAGTTGAAGGAATGGCAAAAGCTGTGTGGGTCAAGTTCTTGCAATAGAACAAGAGGGTTTAGGATTACCCGATTTGAAGGGATGTTTTAGAGCTGTACAGTTAAGACACCTGTACATAACACAAGCAGAAGGTATAATTCAAAATGGAAAGGGATGATGAAGTAGGGGGAAGTTCAAGGAATGTAGAGAAAATGGGATTTTGGATGCAGATCCTTAAGGAGAATAACGGGACAGAGTATTATATTCATAAAGTAGCAAAAAGTATTCCAAGACCTAAGTCAATACAGGAACGGAGAGAGGAAATTTTGCCATTAGGGTGGACAGCAAGTAGATGTACAGAGAATAGGCAAGCAGGGCCTGGAGCCAATTGAAAAAAACTGGCAAAGGAACCAAGATGTTGGGAGCAAGTAAGTAGAATGGGAATGGTAAATGAATGGGATGAGGCCAAGAATGACATTTGGATTGCAGGCTTGAGACTCTCCTGCCAGGGATTGATATCAGAGTATAGGCAAAGAAAAAGGGATAGGGGAACCTTAAGCTAAAGGCTTGCTCTGGTGGAGTTTTGTTTGATTCTAGTGCAGAAACTGTGAAAATAGGGGATTAGTTTGCATATAAAATATTGCATGATAAGTAAAAGAATCAATTGGAGGACATTAAAAAAGACTGGGAAGAGAGACTTTGAGTAATTCATAAAAGAACAATGGGAGGACATGTATACCTCCCAAGTATGCAGCCAAGTCCTGAAAGTTTAGGATCTTGCTTGGAAGTATTTTTGTACCCCAAGCAGACCTCAGAGAATTTTCCTCAGAAATTTGGAGATGTGATGGGAAAGAAAGAAATAGCTGGGAACATGCGGTTTGGGAGTGTAATGAGGGCAGATGTTATAAATTCCCTACAGAGTACTTTGAAATAAATATTGGGTGAGCAAATGATTATAAAGAAAATGATTCTTATGAGCTAGGACATGGGATCTGAATTGCCTACGTATAGTAAGGCCTTGTTAAGTTTCTCTGTTGGCTGCCAAAAAAACAACTACTAGGAAAATGGAAATCAGTCTAAACCAACTTTATTTTTGAAGTATTGAATATTAGAAGAGATAACAGCTGAAACAAGAATCTTTACAAAAATGAAGGAGCAAATTATATAGAAATAAATGGAAATTGTGGTAACAATACTTGCAGAATAAAGTTCAGGATGAGGAGGAGTGGCGTTTTAAGGGAAGACAATAATTCAGCAATTTTGTAATGTTGGACTGACGACAGTCAAAATGAAATATGTGATATAAAATGTATGCAAATGGAAAAAAATTGTTAATGTTTTTTTCTTTTACGTATGTTTGCGTATGTCTTTAGTGATTACTTAAATTTTTTTTTAAATATTTTTAATTAAGTTATCTGCTTACGGTGTTTATGGCTCAACATCTTATGGTCCCCTTGATTATGTGCTTAATATTGTTCCAGTATTCCAATATTCCCTGGATGTTCTTCGTTTTTCACTGTTGCAGTCATCACCTGTGGGTTATCCCTGCTGTGGTAGCCCTCAGCCGGCCTGAATACCAGAGTCGGTGTGTTTATGCATTGGCTGCTGTCTGTTGTTAACTTGACGTCCGGTCAGTGCTATAAAGCAAGGCAGCCAATGCCATAACATCAGTCTTTCTTGCCGTGGAGCCTGCAGCAGAAGCAGTTCGCAAGTGTGCAGGTCGCTACCAGAGTTTGAATTATAGCTGAATACATCTTAAAGCTAAGTACCCCATTGGAGATCCTTTTTTCTTGTACTAACCGATGTCTGAAAAACTTAACAATTGTCTCGCCTGTGGAAAGCAGATCTCACACCGTGACTTCCATTCATACTGCGTCACTTGTTTAGGCCCAGACCACGACGTCCCCTGTTGCCGGTTCTGTGTTGTCTTTAACACGAGAACCATTCGTCATAGAGCTCTTATTGTAGACCGGTATCTTCAACTTCCATCTTCGCATTCTGGAATGGCATCCGTTAGCCAACAATCTGTCAACCATTCTGAAAAATGTAGAGATAAAGATAGAGACAGTCCACACAAGACTAAGCCTTCCGACGACTCTACCGATAAGTAGGTAGTCAGTTCTCTGGAATTCAGTGAGGCGCATTCGCAGCCCCTGATGCCCGATACGATATCTGCGCAGGCCTCTACTGAGACTTTTTTGAAGTCCAGTATCCCACAGAAATTTTCTTGGTCTTCCGAGCCTTTGGTTGTCTCTGCCTCGGTTGGGTCTGGAGCCGCGACACAGGCACCTGCTTCTGAGGTGGCCTTTCGCACTACCGAATCTAGACAAAAAAATAACGTCTTCTCATCCAACTACCGTTTCTCTCAGACCGATGGATACTCTTAGGCCTAGAAGCCAGGCCACTCCTAGAAAATCTACCTCTAGCCCAACATCTTTCTCCTGCTCCACCACCCCAAGCCCAAATGCTTAAAATGGCGACGGATCTTATCTCTCCCTTATCAGGGGCAGTCGGACCACAACTTCTAAAAGGAAAAGACACCCTTCTGAAATACTGACAGCAGAATTCTGAGGAATCTGATTATTCAGATTTTGAAGAGGAACAACCTCTGACTGCTTATGAGGATTCAGATGCAAAGGAATCCATTCCTTCTGCCTCCCCACCAGAAGACTTGTCCTTTGTGGAAACCCTTCACACTCTCCTCAGGGAACATTTCCACTGGGAATCCCAGGAGTTCCCTCAGTTTAAGAAAAGGCTCAGACAGTTTCTAGACCTGCCCCAGCACAGACCCTTGGCCATCCCCCCTATCTAAGAGGTGGTGGATGATTATTTCCATGAATCCAGCTTAGCCCGACACCCTCCCACCTGCTCCCAGTAAACCTGACCGGTATTACAGAGTACCAGACTCTCACAAATACCTGTACAGAAATTCTGCTGCAGACCTGGAGGTCATTACACAGGGACCTAAAGGAGCTAAGGCTAGCTCTGCTAAGAATCCTATTTCTTCTGACAAGTATTCCAGAGCTCTGGCTAGATTTGGTAAAATGTATACACCTTTGCAACCTTAGCCATCAGAGCACTCAGCTGTCATTTCCATATGTTAAAATGTCAACAACACAATTTGGAACTATTAAAGCAAAAAAATTCAACCTTTCCTGACTGTGCCAATTCGAAAAAGTTAGCAGATTTACTACACTCTACTTGTCAAGTGGCCAAACCCTCATGTCGCTGTGTATATGACACCCTAGAAGCCTCAATCAGGGCGGCAGTGTCAGGATCTGTCATTAGGAGACATGCATGGCTGAAGGAACAACCTCTCCCTGATCATGTCAAGTCTAAATAATTGATGCACCCTTGGATAAGGACCGCTTGTTTGGAGTAAAAGCAGAAGAGGTGCTTAAAAATAGGGAAGACCAAGCAAAATCTATGCAAACAGTAAAAGATTTCTTTCAGGTACAACCTCCTATGTTCTGCAGGAATTTTCCCTTTAAGCACTGGTCCTTTCCTGCACCTAGCAGACAGGGGCAGACCACCCAGGCCCTTATCTCAGGGACAGCAGAGAACCAAACAGTGGACCACTTCTGCCCCAAAAGCAGGGAGTTCTAAGCCATCCCTCTATGGCAAAAACTCTCAATGACTCCCTCTCCCCCCTCTGCCCTCCTTTCACTCACCAGACGCTAGGAGGAAGGCTCTCCCTCTGGAAAGAAAATTGGCTTTCTGTTACAAAGGACCAATAAGTCTTAAAGATCATTTTTCAGGGATACAAATTCTCTTTCCAATTCCAAGATGGTACCCAGACTTGCCTCCAAATCAGTGGGCAGAGGCATTGAAGCAAGTCCAAACTCTCGTATCTCAAGAGGCAGTAGAATCTGTCCCCTCAGATCAAACAGGCAAGGGCTATTCCTTTTTCCCAGAAAAGAGGGCACTTGGCTCCCCATCCTGGATCTATCCATTCTGAATACCTCCCTGGTGATCCCCAAATTCAGAATGCTAACTTTGCAACAGCTGCTTCCTATGCTGACAAAAAATGCCTGGTCAGTGACCTTAGCCCTAAAAGATGCCTACCTCCACATCCCATAAAGGAATCCTGCAATAAATTCCTGCACTTCAGAGCAGGCTCACACTTTCAGTTCTCTGCCCTACCCTTTGGCTTATCTACTGCTCCCAGGGTATTCACCAAATGCTTAACCCCAGCCATAGCATTTTGCAGACAGAGAAATATACAGATTTATCCCTATCTGGACGACTGCTTCATTCAGACAGAGTGCAAAGAAAATCTGCTCCACGACCTCCTTGGTGTCAAAAGCTTTCTAACCTCCTTATGGTTCACCATCAATGAGAAGAAATCAAAGCAAACACCCTCCAGGGCGACCATTTTCTTGGGAGCACTGCTGGACACAGCATCCCAAATGGCCTTCCTTTTCCCAGAAAAGCAGAACTTCCTCTCTACTTTACCCAGATGGCTTCCAGAAGTCACCTCACTGCGAAGACGTTTCTGCAAGCCGTGGGGTACATGGCGTCTTGCATCCTCCTCATTCCTCTGGCCACGCTTCACATGAGAAAACTTCAGTGGTATCTAAAGAACCTTTGGTGTCAGCACTCTAGACCTCTCTCCCTCTAATCCCCTGTATAAGGGCCAAGTTTCTCTGTTGGTCAGAGGCCTGTGCCAAGAACAAGGGTCTTCCAAAAACGTATAAGTACTCCTGGATAACCACAACAACTGAAAAAAAAAAACAGACTGGAGGATGCTGAAGAACAGAGTGAAATCCACACAATGTTAGCATAATAAAAACTTTTAATCCATGCTTTTGTAACCAAACGTCTTCAGAACGAGAGAGAAACAAGCTTGTTTATTGTCCCAACATCACACAGAAAAGATGGGGCATGCACAAGTGTGGGAACTGTAACGTATGTAGATACATTTCTGAAGGCTCCTTAGTTAATTTAGAACATTTGCCTTACACTTTGAAAGTTCCAGTGCACTTTAACTGTAAGAGTAAAGGAGTTGTATACATTGTGTGCATACTGCAGTGCATTCTACATTGGTATGACTACAAGAGCCTTATGCACTAGAAGAAAGGAACATTATTACAGTATTAGAAAACAAGACAAGACAAATGCTCCCTCCCTCCTTCCCCCTTGTATCCTCTTTCCTTAGGGAGACATGAGCTTCTTACTGTGGCTTTTAGCCACCAGGACCATTTTACTATATTTCCTGGGGCTTCTGATTGGTTAGGGCAAGAAAAACTGATGTAATGACATTGGCTGCCTTGCTTTATAGCACTGACGACCTGATGTCGGTCAGCAAGTGACAGCAGCTGATGCAGAAAAACATTGACTCTTGTATTCGGGTCGGCTGAGGGCTACCACAGCAGGGATAACCCACATGTGATGACTATAAGAGTGAATACATTTGAACATCTACATTTATGGCAAGTGTACACAACTGTACTTTCTTTGCTTACCTTCCTCCATATGATGGTACAGATGTATGGAAACCAGACACCATGCTAGACTGCACCACTTTGGCTGTGTTACATTTCTCTGAACACCTTCCAGTTTGCTTTGTGTGTACTTTCTTGGAAAGGTTGTGGTCTGTACCTTCATATTTTGATTTGTCAGATTAGATGATAAAGATTACTAAATTTTCCCCCTCAGAGGAAAGTAGGACAGAGTAAGAAAGATATTTAATGTTTTTTACGATGTAAAAAAAGTATAGAAAGTTTAAGTCATAGAACAGCTCAAGAAGAAGAGTCATCATAATAGTAAACATTGCAGTCTTAATCTCATAATTCATGCAGGCAGCAATCCAATTGCCGGCATGACTTTCAAAGCTCTTGTTCTACCTCCACCTGACTCCATCCCACAAAGACATTGGGACATATGGGGTAGAGGAGTGCTGTCAGCCAGTGCTATCTTCATTTTTTTGCATTGCATACAGTTGTGAGATTAAGTGCTGCTAGGTTTGCCTTCTTGCTTTTGGTATGAATTTCTGCTCTTTGAGTGAGAGAGTGTGCTGAAGGATTGGATGTCCGCCCTTCTGGTGATAGCTGCAACCTCTGCCACTTTTGACTGCCCCATTCCCAAGGGGTAGGTGTCTGTTTTACACTTTAAACATTAGAGTAGAAATAATTGAAGTCAGGAATGTTTAAACATGATTACTAATGAGTTTAATATTCAGTAACTATGGAGGCACCCCTCATTTGATGCAATTTAATCATGATGATGTCCTCCTATTTCTATGTTGCAGTATTCTGCATATGGGTTTATCACTTTAGTCTCTCTTGCGTATGGCCGGTATTCAAAAGCTTTCAGTCCCTCTGTGGTGCGTCAAACATCAGGCGAGGCATAGGATACATGGGCCATAAATGTGACGTCGGCACACACCAGCCCTCAGAACTTTTCAGCCTCTATTTGTATGCCAGGTGTTCCAGTTACCGCTGACGTCGCAATTGTTTTTTTGAGATAAGTACTCCATTGGGGAAACTTTTTCAGTCCTTCCTTATTGTAATATTGCTTGTTAATGTCATCCAGAAAGGGAGAGGTTCAGTGTGGATCCCAGATCCCTCATAAGGATGCCCAGGATAAGTGTCCATTCAGTTTAGGAAGAGGTCACGATTTTAAGGCCCTGCCCTATTTGCCAGGCATTCATACCGAAAACCTTGCATAGCGGGTTGCACGCGTTAAATTTGTGTCTTGAGAACCAATGCCTGAAACTTCTTATGTTAAGGATGGAAGGTCCTTCCAATGCCCCCCCCCCCCCAGAACCAGCAAAGAAGAAGGCCAGAACCCTATGGCCTTTGACTGTTGCTGAGCCTGCCTCAGCCCTACTCCAGACCTGTGGCCGACATAGGCCTGGTTTCCGGATCGGGTTCCCGATTTGCTTCTGCGGAAGTCGCAGGTACCTCTAAGGATGCCACACCATCCACAGACGAGCACGTCCGCTGAGGCTATACTGGCGCCGCTAGCTGATGCTGGGGGAGGGGAATCAGCACTTCATAGGGAGTCGCCAGAGACATCTGCCCCTTTACAGTCCCCGGTTTCTAGGAAATCACTTACCACTCCTTTAAAAAGAAGGGAGAAGAGACCACATATTCCTCCCTCTTCTGAAAGTATACCTGACTGGCAGGCCTTCAGTCAGAGCCTCAGCACCTTTATGGCATTGAGGCCTACTCTTTCTTCGACCTCCACCCCTCCTCCTCTTCTAACCCCTAGGCCTGTGCATACTGACCAACCTCCTAGGGATGAGGAGGTCCTTTCAGACTCCTCTGAAGAATCTCTCTCCTATAGTTCACAACTCTCATCTCCTTTGGGATACGGATCCCCTGAGGAAGAGTCCCCTGGACCCAGATTCCCCAATGGAAGATTTAACCTTCAGTGAGACCATTAGCAGGATGAAGGAACATTTCCAATGGGATTCCTCAGAAATGTCTGAGGTACAGAAGAGGTATTACGACCTCATTCAAATGGAAACACCTAGCCCATCTGCTGTTCCTACCAGCCTTCCTAGATTCCTTTATTTTAGCATGCACTAATCCTGACTCTCAGCCCCCTACTCCACGCAGACCGGATAGGCTGTACAATGTACCTGACACTGCTAAGCACCTGATAAAGTGCCCTCCAGCTGACCTAGCCACTATCTCCGTGACCACTAACAAAGCCACCAAATTATTACACACTACTGCTATTCTCCCTGCTGACCAGGACAGCAAGACCATGGAAAGGTCAGGATAAAAGATTTATACTTCTGCTACATTGGCCTTCAGAGCCACTAACTGCCATACCCACATGGCTAAGTATAACCTATCTCTTCTACAGTCTGCCACCAAACATTTGGCAGATATTCCAGACTCCCCTGCCAAAACAGCTCTATCCTCCCTCCTGGCTCTTGCACCTTAAGTCACCAGACACTCCATTAGGTGTAGCTATGATGCTGCCGAATCCTCTGCTTGGTCAGCAGCATCAGTATCTGCTCTAGCAGATGGATATTCCTGGCTTCGCTTACAACCTCTGCCAGATAATTTCATGGCCAAGCTCAAGGATGCACCCCTGGATAATCCTGCACTTTTTAAAACCAAGGTCGCAGATCTCTTTAAATCACTGCAACAAAAGGGCAAAGAGGTGCAGGACCTCAAACATCTTATGATCTCACCAATTCCAAAGTTCCACCAGAACTATCCTTCCAAAACTCAGTTTATTAGGAAGCACTTCCGGCCTACCCTAGTGCCAGACCTCGAAAACCCACTAGGAAACAATCTCCTATGCGTAGAGCACATTCTGCAACTAGCAAGAGGTCTTCCTTTCAGGACAAGCAAGTAGCATCTGATTACCTGCCACCTTTGCCTCAACCTCCCCTTTGCCATGCTCCTGTCTGCCCACCTCTCTTTGTCTCCCTCTGTGGATCTAGATCACCAAAGACAAATGGGTTCTGTCTGTCCTCAAAGATGGCTACTACATGACTTGGCTCTCTCCTCCCATATGGAAGGACATTCCTCGTCCCCCTTCACAGCAACTTGCCCCTCTTACAACCAGCACTGCAGACATTGCTAGACCAGGGCACTATACAGTCAGTTCCCTCCTCTGCAAAAGGAAAACAATTTTATTCAAGACTCTCTGTGGTTCCCAAGAAGGATGGACTATGGAGACCCATCCTGGATCTTTCCTACTTCAATCTCTTCCTAAAGGTACCTACCTTCAAAATGCTCACCCTGCCTACTGTTTTTCCTGATTACTCCACAGGAATTCATGGCTACTCTAGACATAAACTAGGCCTACTTCCACATCCCTAGCAAACCCTCCCACAAGAAATACTTGATTATTGGTGGGCTTCTCTCATTAGCAATTTTCTGCCTTGCCTTTTGGTCTTTCCACTGCTCCCAGAGACTTTAGCAGATGTTTAGCTCCAGTGGTGGCCTACGCCATGACAAAGGGGATACAGATTTTCCCCTACATGGACTACTTGCTCATCCAGACCCCCAGCCAACAAATACTGCAAGATCACCTCCAGTTGGTGACCTCCTTGTTGCATATTCCAGATAAATCTGCCAAAATCCCACCTGCAAGCAACCCAGGGCATTGTCTTCCTGGGGTACAGAATAAGAACAGACCTCATGGAGGTTTACCTACCACCTCCAAAGGTGAGCTCCCTGTCCAATCACCTCCTCCAGGTGCACCAATCGACCCAGTTGACTGCAAGGCGCAGTACCTGAAACTATTGGGTTACATGGCAGACACAATACCCATGCTACCTTTAGCAAGGCTCCACATGAGGAAGCTGCAGTGGTACCTTCACTCTGTCTGAAAACAACATAACCAGCCCTTGGAGCACATTGTACCACTTCTACCCTGCTTAAAAAAAGGAGATACTTTGGTGGGGGGACCAGGTACAAAGAAACCCAGGACTCACACTACAACCACCACAACCCACCCAGGTCATGCACACAGATGCCTCAGACGTGGGCTGGGGATATACTCTAGGACTAAGACAGGTGCAGGGCTTGTGGCCAGTTCTCCTAAAATAAGAACATGTCAATGCCAGAGAAATGAGGGCAATCCTGCTTAACCTACAGGCTTTTCAACCTTTCCTTCTACAGGGGATTCGTCTGATATACACAGTGAACACAACCGTACTGTGGTATATCAACAAGCAGGCTTGAACCAAGTCCTACCTGCTTTGCTGGCTAGCTCTCTTGGTTTGGGAGTTGGCTACCTCACAGGGAATCTCCCTGTGAGCGACCTACATCCCCCTCCCTCCACAACAAACAGGCTGATTTGTTGAGCAGAACCAGCACAAACAACCACAAATGGATGCTGCACAGAGAGGTATTCTTGGATCTGGTCCACAAGTGGGGTATACCTCAAATAGACCTGTTCGCCGCCTCCCTCAACAGAAACGTCCTGGCTTTTGCACCAGGACAGCAGAACCACAGGCACTGGCAGCAGATGCCTTCTCAATCTCATGGAAGGGGAAGTATCTATATGCATCCCCCCCCTTCCCTCTCATCCAGAAAACCCTGCTGAAAATACACCAGGACAACCCAAAAATATTGTTGGTGACTCCCTACTAGCCCAGACAGCACTAGTTCCCCTTACTTCATCTGTCCAAGGGCAATCACCACAAGTTACCCCCCAGAGTGGACCTCCTCACACAACACGGGATCACTGATCCAGCCACAGTGGCAGATGCTCCACCTAACTCTGTGACTAATAGGATTCTGATCCCATTTAGACACCTTTAAAATGAGGACATGCTCGATGTCCTGCAGGAGGCCAGGAAACCTAATATCAGAAAATTGGATCTCTCCAAGTGGAAACAATTCACTATTTGGTGTCATAAAAAACAGCTGGATCCACTTCTCAGCGAACCTCCTGTAGTTCTGTCCTATTTGTGTGAGCTACTGCAGTTAGGACTGGCTTACTCATCCATTAAAGCCCATCTGTCTGCTATTTCTGCCTGCATACCTCTGGACCCCCCCCTCTTGCTTCATGATTACCGTGCAAACAAATTGAGAGGCAGTGTACAAGTTCAATACTCGCGTTACTGACAGCGGTATGTGCTCTGCACCAATGCCTCTCAATTTGCTGACAACCTGGAGATGTTCATTCAATTTACATTTCTGCTACAGAGTGTTCATTCAGCTATTCATGCATACCATGTTTTAGTAAGTGTAGTAGTTTTGTGCAGTTGTTCGGTGCATTTCATTAGTGACTGCTTTTTGTCGAACATGTAACTGTCGGTAATGTGACATTTCGCTTATTTCACTTGTCGGTGATTTTGTGTTGAACAGGTGGATGTCGCTGTTATGACTTGTCGATGTATTCATATAGACCCATATATATATATATATATATATATATCATATATATATATATATATATATATATATATATATATATGAATGACATATATATATATTTTGCTCCCCATTTGGGGGGCACCTGACATCTGGGGCAAGAAAAACTGATGTAATGGCGTCTGCTGCATCTTTTATACCCCTGATGACCTGATGTCATGGAAGAAGGGACAGCAACCGACGCAGGACCCAAGACTTTGTTAATCAGGCCGACTGAGGGCAACCTGCCAGCAGATTACTCAGATGTAATGACTGCAACAGTGAATACACATGAATGTCTACATTTATGGTAGGTGTACACAACTGTACTTTTCCGTGGCATTTCTTTCATAGGCCTCTCAAGCTGTTTCACAACTTCCAGACACTGACCGAAAAAAATCAGGCTATGTCTCTCTTACCAGCTTCAGGTGGCTAGACACTCTTTTAAATGCAGTTATGATGCAGTTGAAGCATCCTGTAGAGCAGCTGCTTCTGGCTCTGTCCTTAGAAGGTACTCTTAGTTGAAGCTTCAGCCTTTGCCAGATTACATCAAAGCAAAATTGATGGATGCACCTCTGGAAAACACTGCTGTTTGGTACTGCAGCAGCAGATTTATTTGTCCTTACAAGAAAAGGGAAAGGAACTTCAGGACTTGAAGCACATTTTTGTGTCTCCTGTCCTGAAATTCCACAGAAATTTTATTTATTGTTTTTATTTACATTTGTTTACCGGGAAGGTCTGAGTCAGCCAGAAGCCCATTTTCAGTGGAGGCCCGGGGAGAAAAGCTCCACAGAAATATAAGCAATGTACAATAATTAGATGTCAGGAGACGGACTGTCTTCTGCTGCTGCCTTTTCTAGATCTAAGACTATAAGAAGACCTCCACAGCCTAAGACTACTGGTTCTGGCCCCTCATCTCAGCAGCCCTTTCCAGCCAGGCCAGGTAGTCTGTGACTACAAGCCTCTTACAAATCTTACGGTTTCTCTTCATCTATCCCTCTGTCTTCCAGCTTGGGCAAGTATAAGTCAGGATTCCTAGGTTCTTTCTGTTATTCAACATGGATATTTCATCACTTGGAAAAACGTTCCTGCTTTCATGGGTGTTCCCTTCCCCCCTGCAAAACAGTTGGATTTGTTTCCACAGGTTCTAAGGAATTTACTTTCTCAAGGTATAATTCAAAATGTACCTCTGGGCCAAAGAGGCAGGGGGTTTTACTCAAGAATGTTCTTTGTCCCCAGAAAAGTTGGTCCTTGGAGACCAATACTGGACCTGTCCCATTTAAACAGCTTTCTAAAAGTACCAACTTTCCACATGCTGTCTTTGTTTCCTTTGATTCCTCCTCAGGTTTACGTGGCTTCTCTAGACATCAAGGATGCCTACCTTCACATACCTATCCATTGTCTTTACAGGAAGTTTTTACATTACTCTGTGGCTTCTTTGCACTTTCAGTTCTCTGCCTTGCCCTTTTGTCTTTCCACTGACTCAAGAGTATTCACAAAGTGCTTGGACCCTGTGATTGATTTTCTCAGGGTCAAGGGAATTCAGGTATATCCATATCTGGACAATCTTTTTCTGGCTCCTCTCTAAAAACAGTTAATTCAAAATCTGTAGTTGGCCATTTCTCACTTACAAAGCTTAGGGTTCACCATAAGTTACGAAAAATCATTTGTCCCCCTTCTCAGGATCTCGTCTTTCTAGGGTGCAGGTTCAGAATAGATCTCATGATGGCTTTTCTTCCACCAGAAGAAATTCTCTCTTGCTTCCTTCATCCGGAGTCTTCTGCCTCTTCCTTCCATTACGGCCAGGGAGTTTGAGACTTTTAGGGTTTATGGCACCCACAATATCTGTGCTGTCCCTTGCAAAACCCCACATGAGGAAATTTCAGTGGTACTTCAAATCAGTTTGGATACAGCATGCATGCCCTCTGAAGTTTGTGCTCCCTTTTCTCCCATGCCTAAAATCCGAGCTGCTTTGGTGGATTCGCCAATTTTCTCTGATCCAGGCCTTCCTGTTAATCTGCCCCAGACAACTCGAGAGTTGATGCCTCAGACATAGGTTGGGGGCAACTTTTGTGTCAGAGAAGGTACAGGGTCTCTGGTCACTTTAACAAAGGAAAGAGCATATCAACATTAAGGAAGTAAAGGCTGTCATTCTAGCTCTTCAGGCTTTCCACCCAGGCTCTCTGAAATTGTTTCTGGACAACACCACAATCCTTTGGTATTGTGAACAAGTGCGGTGGGGGCAAAGTTATGCCTTCTTTGCAGGTTAACTGTCAGCATGGGATTTGGCAGTTCAGTACAATGCGACTCTTCCAGTGGTTTACATCTCATCCACCAAAACCTTGAGGCAGACACACTAAGCAGGTCCATGACTCAATCCCTTTGTTCTGTCCAGGGCAGAAAGAGTTTTTACAAAATGTGTAGCCATGACTGTGTGCTTTCGCAGAACTCATGGGATTCATTTTTATCCTTACCTGGATAATTGCTTTAACCCAGGCAGCCTGTGTAAGGGAAAGACGGGGAAACATGAGTTCTCCATTCATTGTTGCTTCAGCTTCTGTTTTCTTTTCACCTCACCAAGTCAAGCCTGTGACTGCAGAGGGAGGAAATTTATCTAGGAGTATTGTTCTAACATCAAAAATAGTATTCTGTTCTTGTTACAGAACATAAACCTGCTATTTGAGTAATTTCCTGAACTTCAAGTCAGTGGACATTAGTGTCTGCCTAAATGTTCCCAAGAGCTTTGGGCTGCTTGACTGCCTTTGTCACACATCCTTTAGCCAGGATGTGCAGTGAAAATCCAGTCATACTTGTGTCATTGGTATCCGCACAAGTACCAACTGAACACAGAAGTATTCCTCATCTCCTCTATCAAGGAGAAACTCCAGTAGTGGAATCTAGAGATGCTAATAAGCCAAGGAATTCAATTTGTACTCTCATAGGGGGGACACAGCTTGTCTGCATTTGCCTCCTGTTTTCCTCGAGGGACCTATATCAAGCATATCAAGATGCAAGGTATCTGGAGTCCCCCTGTAGTCAGAAGGCACATCTGCTTAAAGGAAATGGCCATAACTGTAACCCTAAAGATTTGAAGGATAATGTAGCAACCGGCAGCCATTAAGGATAATCAAACACCGCCATTGTTTGTGTTGCATGCAGAAGCAAAGTGTATGACCCACTCTTACTGTCTGCACAAGCTGGTATTAATAACTTGCGACATAGCCTCATGTCTTCACCATTGTGTTCAGGCATTTTATATTCCTTCAGACCTGAGCTCTATAGCAAACCAACTGAGCAGGTTCGAGGTAGCCAGCCACAAGTGGTGACTGGATCCGACAGTATTACTGTACCTGTTCATTAAATGGGAGAAACAGTCATCTGTTTCACTCCAGGTGAAATCACACTTAGCAGAGGTTTTATTCCAGATATTCATGCAAGAAAGCAAAGTGGGTCCTTATGCCTTCCCATCAATACCCCTCCCAAAGAGTGGTCTAACAAAAAAAAAAAGTATGGGCATATACTATAAGCCCCCACCATAGTTAAGGCCACTGTGGTTCTTTTTTAGCCAGAAAGATGAGAACAAACAGTACATTTCCTGTAAATGTGCTTTGGGTCAAGAAGAGTCACTGATACAGTCTGTACTTTGTAGCCTGAATCTGACAGCTTATGTGGTCTCAGCCTGATCCCCTTCAAAACATATTTTTCACTTGGAGGTTCTAAGCATCTTGCATAAGTTAAGGAACCCTAGAACAAGGAGATGTTATCTGGCCTGGTAGAAGAGTTTTCTCCTTAGATTCTAAGCCAAGAAGCATCTTCCCCCCAGAGTTGTACTGCCAGAATTCTTGAACCACTTACTGGGCCTACTTAGCACTAATTTCTTCTATGCCTCCACCAAAGTTAATCTTTTCTGCCACTGCAGCTTGTTTTTATGATGGGCCCTCCTTTGTCAGTCCTCTCCCCATGAAAGATTTTCTTTACAAGGTTTATATGTTTAAATTGGGTTCCTATCAGTAGGCCGAAGACGCATACCCTGCTGCAGTCATCACACTTGGGTTATCCTGTCGTCAGGCGGTCCCGCAGTCGGCCAGATTTCCAAAGTCTTGGTCCGACGTCGGTTGCTGTCGCCTTATCCCTGACGTCAGTGCGCCAGGGGTACATGTATTGCAACCGACGCCATTTTCTTCAGTCTTTCTTGCCGCGCGGTGCCTGAAGCAGAAGCAGTTCGCAAGTGCCTGTCGGCTGACTCCTGAGATTTTCGAATTCGAATTTCAGACCGAAGTTTTCTATAAAGCTAAGTACCCCATAGGGGAAACTTTTCTTGCCTCAGACCAATGTCAGAAAAAGTTAACAACTGTATTTCTTGTGGGAAGCAAATACCTCATAAGGATTTTCATTCTTATTGCATACCTTGCCTAGGCCCTGATCACGACATCACTTCTTGTCGTTTTTGTGCTAGATTTAATAAACGTACTATTAAAAGACGATTTGATTTCGCACAACACTTTTTTGGCAGAAAATTTAATTATAACATGCCGTCGGAGCTACCTACTACCGGCGTGCACAAAAAGTGCAGGGATAAGGACCGACAGCCCAGGCCTAAGCCCGATTCCGAGGCCTCTGTTAATCCGGTCTCCGGTTATCAGTGAGGCTCTGACGCAGCCTCTGACTACCGCAGTTCAGGAACCCGAGGCTGCTACGGGTTTTTTGACGGAATGTACTAGGCCGACGCAGCCTTTTACTACAGGCCCTACCTACGATTTACCTTCCAAGGACGTCGGTGCTTCTGAAACACCATCGCCTTCTGAAGGCGTTTTCAGACCGACGACTCTTACAGTCAAAACGTTTCCCAAGTCGAAGACTCCTTCCAAATCGAAAAAAGGCTTCACTTCAGTCTCCTGTTCAAGGCCCCATGTCTAAGAAACAGATGCTCAAGATGGCTGAAGATTTGATTTCTCTTATCAGGGGTTCTCAGCCTCCTCCTGACAAAAGGCCTAGACTAGAGGAAGAATCTGCTTCCTCTGAACAACTGTCTATTTCTTCGGATTCCTCTGAGGACCAAGACTATTCCTTCTCTCCTTATGAAGATTCTGATGCTGAGGACTCTATTCCCTCAGCTTCCCCTCCACAAGATTACTCTTTTGGGGAAACTTTACACACTATGAGGGAACATTTTCACTGGGAAGGTCAGGATTACTCTGATACCAAGTAAAGGCTCAGAGAGATGTCCTTCAAGGATGCAACTGCAGTCCTGACATATGGGTTGTCCTGCCTCAGGCAGCCCTTCGGTCGGCCGGATTCCAAAGTCTGGGTCTGGCGTCGGCTGATGTCGCTCTCTCCCCGACGTCAGAGCGCCTGGGGTATAAAAACGTCAGCCGACCCCATCTTCTTCAGTCTTTCTTGCTGCGTGGCGCCCGAAGCAGAAGCAGGTCGCAAGTGCCGGTCGACCAGCTCCTGTGTTTTCAGCTACTGAAGTCTTCAAAAAAGCTAAGTACCCCGTTGGGGATTTTTTCTTGCCTCAGCCGATGTCAGATAAAAGTGAAAAAGTTAATAATTGTTTAACTTGTGGGAAACAAATACCTCATAAGGATTTCCACTCTTACTGCTTACCCTGCCTAGGCCCAGAACACAAAGTCTCGGCCTGTGCAGCTTGTGCTTCTTTCAATAAACGCACTCTTACGCATCGGTCAGAGTTTGGCAGGATTATTTTGGGGAAGATTTCTTTTATATCATGCCGTCGGAGCTTCCGACAGCACATTTACCTAAAAAACGGAAGGATAAGGACCGACACCACGCTTAGCCCTACCGTGAGTGTGTCGGTCTCTTCTGAGCCGGTTTCGCAACCGCTACAGACAGATGACACTGCTCCACCGGTTACTTCGGTACCGGAGGCCAGCTCAGTGCCGGTTCCTGTTCTCCCCTCTGAGACCGTAGCCCAGGATATTTCTGACACCATTTCAGTGGATAAGACTACTCCAGCACGTGGGGCTGCCAGGTCTCCAGTGTCTATGTCCATTAAGGCCTACACACGTGCTAAGGCTGCCAAACAGGCTAAGTCTCTTCCTCCAAGATCTGTTTCTCTGGGATCTACTTCTGGTTCTCAAATTTTAAGTTTAGCTGAGGACCTTATTTCTTTAATTAGGGGTTCACAGCCTCATCCAGATAGAGGCTCTCAGCCGCCTTCTGACAAGAGGCCTAGGGTTGAGCAGGTAGACTCCCAGTCCTCCGATGAGGCCTCAGGTGATTCTGCACATTCAGACTACGAGGAGGCGGCCTTCCCGGCCTACGAGGATTCTGATGTGGAGGAATCTATTCCCTCTGCTTCTCCTCCTAAGGAGTTTTCCTTTGGGGAAACGCTTCATTCCATGAGGGAACACTTCAAATGGCAAGGCCAAGAATACTCAGATTCTAGGAAAAGGTTAAGGGAATTTTTAAAGCTACCTCAGCATAGACCCTTAGCTATTCCTCCAGTTTTAAATGTTTTAGATGATGTGTACTTAGAATCTAGTGTTTCCCCTGACCCCCCCCCCCCCTGCTCCTGTCAAGCCAGACAGGTACTACAGGGTCCCAGACACGCATCAATTTCTGTACAAGGGCCATACTACTGACCCTGAAACAATTTCTCAGGGGCCAAAAGGGGTTTCCTCCACTACTGCTAAGAACCCACTATCTTCGGAAAGAGATTCTAGGGCTTTAGAAAGGTGGGGCAAGAAAGTATATACATCTTCCACCCTTTCTATGCGAGCATTAAATTGTCAATTTCATATGATTCAGTATCAGGAATACATGTTGGATGACTTGCAGAAGAAACTGGCTTCCCCTGAACCATTAGATAGAAAGGGGTTACAGGAATTGGTTCATAATACTAAGCAGGTTAGCAGCCATTTCCTTCAGTGTGGATATGATGCATTGGAAACTTCATGTAGAGCAGCAATGACAGGTACGGTCATATGCAGACATGCTTGGTTAAAGGAACAAACATTGCCAGACCATGTGAAAATTAAGCTTTTGGACGCACCGCAAGAGAAACATAAGCTATTTGGTGCTACTGCAAAAGAAGTTTTAAAGAAAATAGGGGAAAAGGCAAAGTCAGTGCAAACAGTCAAAGATTTCCTCCAGGTACAGCCTCCAAGATTCAGCAGGAATTGGCCTTCTAAGCATTGGTCCTTTCCTGACACAGACAAATTTCAAAGAGGCAAAAATAGACGTGGCAGAGGTAGAGGGCAAACTCGAGGCTCCTACAGAGGACGTCAATGGCAGCCTCCGAACCAGAGAGGTGGGGCAGGACCTTCCACTGCTCCGCCAGGACAATCTCAATGACTTGACTTTGACTCCGCCATCCAGGGCTCAATTAGAAGCACCTTTGGGCGGAAAATTATCTTTATTCTCACAAAATTGGCACAATATTACAAAGGACAAATGGATACTGGAGATAATAGACAAAGGATACAGATTCCATTTTCATACACTGCCAACAAGACATGACAGGCCAAACTTGCCACCAAATCAAAGGGCAGAGGCACTCAAACAAATAACAAACCTACTTCAAATAAGAGCAATAGAAAAGGTTCCTTCTGCAGAACAAGGACAAGGATTTTATTCAAGACTGTTCCTTGTTCCAAGAAAAGAAAACCAATGGAGACCCATTCTGGACTTGTCCGCACTGAATACTTACCTTATTGTGCCAAAATTCAAAATGCTGACTTTACAGCAACTCCTTCCCATGCTGGGCAAGGGGTCTTGGCTGGTAACTCTGGACCTCAAGGAGGCATACCTGCATGTCCCAATCAGACAAAGTTGCAGAAGATACCTCAGATTTCTTGCAGGCTCAGAGCATTATCAATTCTCAGCATTGCCCTTTGGCTTATCTTCTGCGCCCAGAGTGTTCACGAAATGCCTGGCATCAGTAATTGCATATTGCAGACTTCAGGGGATACAAATATACCCTTACCTGGACGACTGCCTTATACAAGCGGACAGCCAACAAGCCTTATTAAAAAAAACTTGGACTATGTCATTCACCTACTGCAGGCCTTGGGATACACAGTCAATATTCAGAAATCAAATCTCGCACCATCCCAACAAATACCTTTCCTGGGTGCCACACTGGACACAAACACCCAGATGGCGTTTCTGACAAAAGAAAAACAAAAACAATTACCAGAATACTTCAGAAGATTGGCAACGCACACCCAGATGACTGCAAGGAAGATCCTGCAGGCCCTGGGTTTCATGGCATCTTGCATTCTTCTGATTCCACATGCAAGGCTGCATATGAGGAAACTACAATGGTATCTAAAAAGTCTATGGTCTCAGCACAGCCATAGCCTGGAAACATTGATCCCACTCATTCCATGCCTTCAAAAGGAATTCCTGTGGTGGGCTCAAGCAAGCCAGATAAACAAAGGTCTGCCTTTCAGCAAGCCTCATACAAGTCAAACCATAACAACAGACGCCTCAGACCATGGATGGGGGGCGCACATGGAGAGCAGATGCATTCAAGGACAATGGACACAAAAAGAAAAGCACCTGCATATCAACCAAAAAGAAATGCTGGCAGTGATGCATGCAATCAAGGTCTTCGAAAAGTTCATGCATCAGGGCCATCTACTAATAAAGACAGACAATACCACAGTTATGTGGTACATAAACAAGCAAGGAGGTACCCATTCCTACCCTCTTTGCAGACTGGCAATGAATCTCTGGGATATTTCCCTACAATTGAAAATAGAGCTACAATCCCAGTTTGTACCAGGGAAGGACAATGTTCTGGCAGACAGCCTAAGCAGAAACATCATGGATCCGCACGAATGGATGTTGCATCCAGACATTTTCTTACAAATAGCTCAAGCATGGGGAAGGCCGGAAATAGATCTTTTTGCCTCCCACTTCAATCACCATCTGAAAAAGTTTTGCACAAGGACGTACCATCCTCAAGCATGGAAGGTGGACGCTTTCTCCTTCAGTTGGAACTCTCTAACACTATATGCCTTCCCACCTCTTCCTTTGATGACCAAGGTGTTACTAAAGATCAAGACAGAGCAACCGAAAGTCATACTGATAGCTCCAGACTGGCCAAGACAACACTCGTACCCACTGCTACGGAGCTTGACACACACCAATCCGTGGCTCCTTCCTCAATGGCCACTTCTTCTGACACAGCACAATTACAGGGCACTACACCCCAGCTTGAAAACATTGAAGCTGACAGCCTGGAAGATTCCATGACTATTACTCAGGAGACACTTTCCAAAAGGGTAAAAGATATCATCCTGGAGGCGCACAGACCTTCCACTAGAAAAACATACTCAAATGGAAGAGATTTCTTATCTGGAACAGCAAAAAGGGTCAAGACCCATCAGTGATGAGCATTCCACAGATCCTGGAATACTTGGCTGAAATGCTCCACAATGGCCTTTCATATTCTTCCATAAAAATACATGCTTCAGCAATATCTGCCAAATATAACACTGATCCGCCTGTATTTTCTCACCCATTGTTAAGACAGTTTCTAAGAGGTATAAAGAACATCAACCCTCCAAGGAAACCACCAGTGCCTGCATGGGACCTCAACTTCATGCTGGAAAAATTAACTCTTCCTCCCTTTGAACCAGCAGCATCTTCAGAGTTGCAATTTCTGTCTTGGAAGACAGCCTTCCTTCTGGCAGTAACCTCAGCAAGAAGAGTCTCTGAGCTACAGGCCCTTATGGCAATACAACCATTTCTCATTTTTCACCAGGACAGAATTTCTTTGAGAACCAATCCGTCATTCATGCCAAAGGTGGTATCCAGGGTGTCCCTGAATCAAGCTATTCACCTGCCTACCTTCTTTCCCAATCCTCAAAATAAAGGAGAGAGACTTCTGCACACCTTGGACTTACACAGACAGTTGCGCTACTACTTGGACAGAACAAAGTCTTTCAGAAAATCTGACCAGCTCTTTGTAGCTTTCGCTGCTGGATAGCAGGGAAAAGCAATTTCCAAACAGACAATTTCTAAATGGATTGGAAATTGCATTCGATTCTGCTACTCTTTTCATGGAAAAACTGTGCCAGCTGACATCAGGCCACATTCCACCAGAGCTACAGCCACCTCCACAGCCTTTTTAAGAGGAGTGGCAACAAAGAACATTTTAGAAGCTGCTACATGGAGCTCCGTGCATACATTTTCCAAACATTACAACCTGCCTTTATACTCCAGGTCCAGAGCAGGATTTGCCTCTGCAGTCCTGCAGGGCATTTTAGCTACACCATCTTTGTCTTAGTGCCTACCACCCCAGGTTGGCTATGGTATTCAACCCATATGTCAGGACTGCAGTTGCATCCTTGAAGGACATAGTACAGTTTTGTACCTACCATAAATGTAGATGTCCGATAGGTATGCAACTGCAGTCAGATTTTCCCTCCCACCTAACTATACTTTTGGGTTTCTACCCCTCATTTTAGCTACCTGGGGTAATCTTTTATGGTGTATTTGTTTTTATGCTGTTGTACTTGGCTGGAATTTTTTCTCTATTTTTCAAAATTTAGCCTTCCTTAGAGGGCACCTGGCATCTGGGGCAAGAAACACTGAAGAAGATGGCGTCGGCTGACGTTTTTATACCCCAGGCGCTCTGACGTCGGGGAGAGGGCGACATCAGCCGACGCCGGACCCAGACTTTGGAATCCGGCCGACCGAAGGGCTGCCTGAGGCAGGACAAACCCATATGTCAGAACTGCAGTTGCATACCTATCGGACATCTACATTTATGGTAGGTACAAAACTGTACTTTTCTTTTACTCCCCCACCACAGACCTCTAGCCATCCCTCCTGTTTTGGACATTGTGGATGATGTCTATTTAGAATCCAGTTTCAACCCTCACTCTCTGCCTCCTGCCCCGGCCAAGCCTGATGGATACGACAGAGTTCCTGATTCCCACAAATTTCTTTACAAAAGCCCAGTAGCTGACCCAGAGACCATCTCCCAGGGTCCCAAGGGGGGGGCTAAAGCTTCCATGGCTAAAAATCCAGTACCTTCTGAAAGGGATTCAAGAGCACTAGACAGATGGGGGAAAAAGGTTTACACCTCAGCCACTTTAGCTATGAGAGCTCTAAACTGTCAATTTCATATGCTTAAATATCAGCAATTTCTGATCTCTCAGTTAAAACAAAAGATAACCACCCTACCTCAACAACCTGAATTGAAAGAAGTACAGGATTTGTTGCACGCCACCGAGTTGGTGGGCAAACATACCTTGCAATGTGGGTTTGATTCCTTAGAGGCCTGCAGAGCAGCTGTCACTGGTTCAGTTATATGTAGGCATGCCTGGTTAAAGGAACAAAGTCTGCCTGATTATGTTAAAGCAAAACTATTAGATGCTCCCTTACAGCAGGATGTTCTTTTTGGTGTTAAAGCAGAAGAAGTTTTAAAGAAAATGGAAGATAAGGCAAAATCAATGCAGACAGTCAAAGATTTCCTACAGGTGCAACCCCCTCGCTTCAGCAGAAACTGGCCAACAAAAAATTGGTCCTTTCCAGCCACTGACAGGCCTCAGAGGGGTAAATACAGGCGCCCAAGGGGCAGAGGACAACCACAAGCTCAGTATAAATCTCGCCAATGGGGCACTCCAACCCAGAAGGGAGGAGAAGACGGGTCTCAACCCATCAGAAGGCAAACTCAATGACTTGCACCTCAGCTGGCCAAACAAAGCTCTTTTGTCAGCCCCCCTGGGGGGGGAAACTAGCACTTTTTGCAGACGACTGGCACATGGTCACAAAGGACAAATGGGTCCTAGACATAATTTTACGAGGATACAGATTCCACTTTCACACCTTGCCAATAAAAAGAGGAATGCCAAACCTGCCACAAAATCAAAGGGCAGAGGCTCAAAAACAAATTACAGCTCTCATGGCCATGAGAGCCATTCAAAGGGTACCAACTCAAGAGCAAGGCCAAGGATTTTACTCAAGACTCTTCCTAGTTCCCAGAAAAGAAAATGCTTGGAGACCAAGTCTGGACTTTTCAATTCTAAACACTTACAAGTTCCCATATTCAAGATGCTAACACTACAGCAGCTACTTCCCATGTTGGGCAAGGAAACATGGCTGGTAACGTTGGACCTCAAGGAGGCATACCTGCATGTCCCTATCAGACAAAGTTGCAGAAGATACCTCCGTTTCATTGCAGGTTCAACCCATAATCAGTTCTCTGCACTGCCCTTTGGCTTATCTACTGCGCCCAGAGTATTCACAAAATGCCTGGCATCAGTAATTGCATACTGCAGACAACGAGGAGTTCAAATATATCCATACCTGAACGACTGCCTCATCCAAGCAGAAGGAAAAGATATTCTCTTACAACATCTGGCTTTTGTAAAGCATCTACTAAATTGCCTGGGGTACACAGTAAACAAAAAGAAGTCAAAACTAGTACCCTCACAAAAAATTACATTCCTGGGTGCCAGCTTGGACATAACGGCCCAGAAGGCTTATCTTACACCAGACAAGCAATTACAACTGACTCAATATTTCAAGACAATGGCAACAAAGACCCAATTAACTGCAAGAAAAATTCTGCAGGCTTTGGGCTTCATGGCATCTTGCATTCTGATACCATTTGCAAAACTGCATATGAGGAAATTACAGTGGTACCTAAAAAGCGTATGGTCTCAACACAGCCACAGCTTGGACACAGTGATATCTCTCATTCCCTGCCTTCAACAGGAATTTCTATGGTGGGCACAGGCATGTCACCTCAACAAGGGTTAGCCTTTCACCTTGCCCCCACCCAGGCAAACTATCGCAACATATGCTTCAGCCTATGCCTGGGGGGAACATATGGCAAGTCAGTGCATTCAAGGCCTATGGACTGCAGAACAAAGAAAACTGCACATAAACCAAAAAGAGATGCTAGCTGTACAGAAAGCTCTGACAGCCTTCAAGGATCTACTACAGCCTGGACAACTGGCAATAAAGACGGACAACACCACAGTAATGTGGTACATAAACAAACAAGGGCGCACACATTCCTACCCTCTTTGCAGGCAAGCACTAATCTTATGGAACATAGCTCTGGCCTACCAAGTCCAGTTACAAGCTCACTTCCTGCCAGGACAGAAAAACACATTGGCAGACGACCTAAGCAGAAACATCAAAGATCCCCACGAGTGGAAGCTAGACCCACAAATATTTGCAATGATAACTCAAAGATGGGGCCTACCAAATATAGACCTGTTTGCCAGTCCTCAAAACTACCAGCTGACAAAATTTTGTACAAGGACATTCCACCATCAAGCTTGGAAAGTGGACGCTCTCCTTCAGTTGGAAAAACCTGACAGCATATGCCTTTCCTCCATTACCTCTTCTCACAAAGGTTCTTTTGAAGGTCAAAAAGGAGAAACCTCAAATGATTCTCATAGCCCCAGACTGGCCACGCCAGCACTGGTACCCGCTATTGAAGAATATGGCTCACAGCCCACCATGGATATTGCCTCAAACACCTCATTTAGTCACGCAACAATACAAGCAGATTCTACACAGCCAGATCAAAACCTTAAACCTGGCTGCATGGCAAATCAATTAAGCATCCAACCAGCCCCTCTTTCACAAGCAGTACTGGATGTTATTGTAGAAGCCCGGAGGCCAAGCACCAGGAAGGCTTACTCCGATAAATGGAAAAGGTTTTCTGCTTGGAACCAAGCTAAAGGCCAAGACACAACTCGGCCTCATATGCCTCACATTCTGCAGCATTTAGCTGAGATGTTGCATAAAGGACTTTCCTTCTCCTCAATTAAAATTCATGCTTCAGCTATTTCAGCTCACTACGACACAAATCCACCTTTATTTTCAAATCCACTCCTAAGGCAGTTCCTCAGAGGGGAAAAAAACAGACCACCGAGAAGAGCTCCTACACCAACATGGGACCTCAACTTTGTTCTGGAAAAACTAACGCTTCCTCCCTTTGAACCAGCTTTTTCTGCAGACCTTCAGTTCCTATCTTGGAAGACTGCCCTGCTTCTGGCAATAACTTCTGCTAGGAGAGTTTCAGAATTTCAGGCCCTTACGGCAGTGGAACCTTTCCTCATTTTTCATCAAGACAGAGTTTCTCTATGAACTAATCCTTCCTTCATGCCTAAGGTGGTTTCCCGTGTAGCTTTAAATCAAACCATCCATCTACCCACTTTCTTCCCCAATCCACAGAACAAAGGTGAGAGACTCCTGCATTCCTTGGACATTCACAGGCAGCTTCGATACTACTTGGATAAAACTAAGGCTTTCAGAAAAACTGACCAGCTCTTTGTTTCCTATGCTACAGCTTCTCAAGGGAAGGCCATATCCAAGCAAACCATTTCTAAATGGATAGGCCATTGCATACGATTCTGCTATACCCATCATGGGAAACCAGTTCCTCTTACCATTTTATCCCACTCTACTAGGGCAACAGCTACCTCTACAGCCTTTCTTAGGGGGGTTCCTACCAAGGAAATTTTAGAAGCTGCAACTTGGAGTTCTGTACACACCTTCACCAAACACTGTCACTTACCTCTTTATTCTAAGTCTAGGGCAGGCTTCGCCACTGCAGTTCTGCAGGGCCTCATTGCCTCCACTAGCCCTCTATGATGCCTCTACCCTTCCTTAGCTTTGGGACTCAACCCAAGTGTGATGACTGCAGCAGGGTAACACGATGAACATAGTACAGTTTTGTACCTACCATAAATGTAGATGTTCGAGTGTTCACCCTGCTGCAGTCCAGGTTACCCTCCCTCCAACCCCTCTGATCTACTGGCTAAATTTTTGCTATGCTTACTGATGTATTTGCTTATAGCTGAAGGGTTTTTGTGTTTGTACAGTGGTCTCACCTTTTGGTACTAATTTGGATCACCTTTTTGAGGGCACCTGACGTTTGGGGCAAGAAAAACTGAAGAAAATGGCTTTGGTTGCAATATATGTACCCCTGGCGCACTGACGTCAGGGGTGAGGCGACAGCGACCGATGTTGGACCAAGACTTTGGAAATCCGGCCGACTGCTTGACCGCCTGACGACAGGATAACCCAAGTGTGATGACTGCAGCAGGGTGAACACACGAACATCTACATTTATGGTAGGTACAAAACTGTACTTTTTCAAATGCGTCTTGGTCGAACTGACAAAACCGAAATTGCAAAATATCAAAGTGGCATGTAAGCAAATTCTTTCCCAGGGAAAGAATTTGCTTGGCCGCTTCGATACTTTGCCATTTTCGGCACTGTAGTGCGGTCTCGTAGTTGGTATATTTAAGCAGGAGGTGTGTGGGGAGCACAGCCCCCCCCACCACCACCACCACTTAATCTCATGGTTTAATGTGCTTTTTTTTTTTCTTTTTTTTTTTTTTTTTTCCTCCCTTGGGAACAGCGATTTTTTTTTTCCCTTGGAAAAAAAAATCGCTGTTCTGACAGTTCGGTTTTGTAAGCTTTCGCTTATATGGGGTCGATTAATCACTGTTCACTTACCTAAGCGTTCGGTGATCTAATATAGACCCTTTAAATCTGCCTGGAAAAGCTGTACCTTATTTTGGTGGTATACATTTGTGCTATATCATCTTCCAACCAATGAGCGTAGCTCCTTAGCAGCAGTTTTTTTTTGCCTTGCCCTGGAAAAAACTCTCCTTTAAAAAAATGTTGGAACTGCAAGTATTTGCTAGCAAGGAATCTTGCATATTCTTTCACAGAGAGAGAGAGCGCCTGAACTTCTTTCACACAGAAGGTAGATTCAAATTTGGCACTTGGATTAGCTAGTTGTCAGTCTTTTGTCTTAACCCCCAAAACAAAGGGATAGGTTCATAGGTTCATAGGTTTATACTAGGCTATCTGCCCTAAGGCATTTTTAAGCCTAGCCCAAATTTTTGTGGCTTACGCCACCCCTTATATGAAAAAATACTGTGCCCATTAGTTTGTTGTGCCTCTGTCCAGCAGTGACACAGAGATGATTCCCGGGGTAAACCTACTTTCTCCCATCCACAGGTCAAGATTTCTCTTGAACAGAGCCAGCGAGGTGCTCTGCCTCACATGGACCGGGATTTTATTCCACAGCCTAGGGAGTCTGAGTGATAAATCTATCCCTCCAGCACGTCCTATTTATATCCGTGCTAAGGTTTAAGTCGCTTGCTCTAGTGGTTTTGGTGGATTTGGATTTTTTGAGGTGGAGCATGTCCATTAATTCCGGGTTGGACATGGCCTTGTATGTCAGGCACATGTCAACTCTGAGCAGACGGTATGCGACTGAATAGAGCTGGAGTTTCTTCAATCTGGCAGCATATGACAGATTTTGGAGTCCCTTTATCCTTTTGGTGAGGAACTTTTGGGTCTCTCCAATTGCTGCAGATGTCGGGTGAGATACATCCCGAATGGGGCATTGTACTCTATCATTGGTCTGATAAGTGAAGAGTACAGGGGAACAATGACCTCACTAGATCTGGATGTGAATCTCTTCATGATCAGGTGGGCAATGTAGAAGGTCTTTCTAACCACTTTAGCAACGTGAGTGTCAAAAGAAAGGCCACTGTCAACCTGGGTCCCCAGGTCCCTGATAACCTCTTCTGTGCTTAGTGGATTGCCACCTATATGGTAGCTTGGGGTTACCTTGCACCTTCTCAATATTCACAAGCAACTCAGATTTGACTTGGCAAGGACTGTATAATCCAGGCAGTCAGAGGACAAGCCTGTCATAAAGTTAGCATTGTCTAAATGGCTAGCCAGCTGCCTCGCCTCTTTTTTCGTGAGAGCAGTAGGAAACAGCAGGGAAGGCCAGTTGGAACCCATTCTCTCAGAGCCAGCAGTAACACAAAAGCTGTATTTAAGAAGTAATTGATCGCTATCTGTCAGGCAGCCTTGTGAACTGTGAGATGCATTTGATAGTGTAAGCTGGATCTTACACAAGGGGTAGGGCAAGTTTTACTACAGATGCCCTGCAGTGTCTGTTTTGACTCCCCCACACACACACACACACACCCTGACCCTAGTTTGGACAGCTGCTGCTTTTGTAGTCTTCCATTAAGTAAGGAATTTTAGTGCAGCAGGACACATGCAGTAGAACTAGTACATTTGTATGAGTTTACTCACCATAACTGTTGCACAGTAGTATCACTTCTGCAGGTAGACGCCCATCTTCTTATAATCCTTTTTCATCTCCTTAGGGAGGACAGGAACCCATAGGAGACAAGCCATTTATTAAAATATCCTACAAGATCAGTACACTGCCCTTTTTTCAGTAACAGGCGTCCAGGTGTGTCTTCACCAATCCTTTCATAAGTTATAGAGTCAAGGAGAGCATGAGTTTGCTATCCACAGGAGCTTTACTATCTCAGGCCAAGAGACATTTATTTGGGCCCCTGCTAAAGGGATCAGTTGCTGGTAGTCATGCCACCTCCAAAGAAAGAAAAAATAAATGGAAATGACGCAGTTTGCTTTCTCCTCTAGCCATACATCATCTGTCATCCTAGTATGGTGAAGTTAGGCCAACTTTTGTTTTGGATTTCTGAAAGCCCTGGAAATCATATGGGTGGGAGGGATGTCCATTAATCACGGTTTTCTTTGGATGTAGAATTATATTGAAGCAGTGACATACTCAAACATCTACAGTTATGATAAGTATACTCACACAACTGTACTTGGCAGAACATTGATGTACTGCATTACTGAGGTAGCGCTAAAAAAGCACAGAGCAGTTTTTTTAGTGTTTTTGATGACATTTAGAGATGCTTGGGAAAACATGCTGGGAACTTTGGTGTAAAATTAATTTCCACCTGCTTTTAACTAATACAGCAGTATAAAGTCCAAGCATTCTTTACCTGTTCAGATTATTTTTGTTTATTTTTCTTCAGATTATCGCTTAAATCCCATCTTGAGAAAAGCATGTGATGCAGACATTCCCAAGTTTTGTCACTCCATTCTAAATAAAGCTGATGAGTACACTGAACTAGAAGGGCAGGTCATTTCCTGTTTAAAACTCAAGTATGCCGAACAGGTATGTTAATGGGATGGATTTTTAACATTGATTTAATTGCAGCAAGACAGTATAGTATGAGAAGGGAGCTCTTCAGGTCTTGACTTTTTTTCTGAAGTGATTTTTCAGAGGGAATCCTGTCCCATGCACAGGTTAGAGTTTAATGTTAAAAACCTGTTTAGCTTTCTGTGGTAATGCTTGAAGATTAAAATCAAGGAGTTCTTGGGCATTGCCTCCTGGACCACAGGCCACCATTCTTTTGTCATTTTTGATGTGTTTCACTGTATATGCTCTCTTAGAAAGAGAGTTGAGGAATGGTTGTTGGGGAATCTTCAGTGGTCATCACTCAGCAATGTTAGCATTTTTCTCTTGGTCTGTACTGTATTTCATGTATTGATGTCTTTGCAAGAAGTATATACATGCTTTGACACACACAGCCTGCTACAGACATCTACTGTTGCACCACCCTCAGCCTTTTTCATTTTTTTCTACTGGCTGTAGACCTACTTGTTATAAGGGTATATAGTTTAATTCTGTCGATTTCAATTTCAGAAGTGTACACGTCACTGGACAAGTTTACCTAGAAAGTCTCAGTGGGAATTCGGACCTGATGAAGGTTAGACCATATCTGCTGTGTCTCATTACTTGACATCTCAGTTGTGAAGTACCTGCCAGAACGGAAGAGTTTGCCTAGAAGTTATTTTGCCATTAATTAGGTGTTTATATTTCCTTTTCATAAAAACACAAGGTCCTATAGTGAGTACATGCTTTCATTACCGAGTTGCGGAGATACGAAGGTTGTGAATTTGGTGCGCATGATTCTTTAGTGAGAGACCGAGAATAATTTGTGATAAAAGAAGTGATGAAACATGAAGGGTGTTTGGTACACTGTATGTAAATATAGTGACACCACCAGTGATCCTTCACTTGTTTAGGAAAGTAGAAATTCAGACATTTTTTATGCCATAGTTTGATTCGATATGTCCATATAATGTGTATTACATAAAAAATATAGCCATACATAATAGGATATAGTAGCATTTGAGGGGTAATAGAAGGGGAACTGAATATTTTAAGCAAGCTCGTAATTGTGATGATGAGCTTTTAAAAAAGGTTATGATCTGAAGTAGTTAACTTCATTTGATCATCAACCTGTGGGTATCTGATCCGACCTGGATCCGAGCTGGCAGCTTTCCAAGCTAGAGATCCGAGCTCCGAGCTCCTCCCCCTTATCCATAATACCCCTGCTACCTCCTTCCAATCCCCAGATCTAGTTTGCCGCGGCTTTATCAAGCACGAGTTTTTCGAGCTCCTAGCGTTTAGGCCATTTGTAAGTAGATTTTTTTTCTCAAAACCTTTCTTAGTTTTTGGGTGTGCGTGGATAGCTTAATTTCTTAGTTTAAACCCCTGAGTTTTACCGTTCCCTCGTATTTTAAAGCCTAGTAGACCCCCCCCCTTTTCCCTTAGGTGTTTGTGTGGGCGCGTGTGTGTTTTTTTTTTGGTTTAGAAATCATGGCCGAGGCCCCAAAGGCCATCTTTTCTAAGTGCACTGAGTGTGGCCATAAGCTTTCCCCAGCGGATGGCCACACTCAGTGCGTCCTCTGCCTGGGGTACCGCATTTGACATCGGGCTGCCAAATTTGCACAGCCTTTAACCCCTGGACCCTGAGTGATAGGAGGAATAAGCTGATTCTGGCGGGTCTCCTACCCGCGGAGTCTGCTTCCTCCTCCTCCTCTCCCTCGGTGGCTACAGCTGCGGCTGCGACTGCTCAGCCTGCTGTCCCCTCTCCCTTGGCTGGGACTCTACCTCCCACTTCTTCCCAGAGAGAGAGGGACTCTAAAAATGAAGAGAGAGAGAAAGGAGAGGGAGAAAGAGAGGCACAGAAGCCACAAGCGGCGGGCCGACTCAGCCCCCTCGGCCCCTCCTGCCAAGCTGCTCTCCTCACCCTAGAAGGTCTCCGGGCCTTCCTCCCCTCAGCTCCGTTCTCCACACTTCTCACCGGAGACCTGACCATCTTCAAGGTTGTCACGGCGGCCCTCCCAGCCAGCTTCGGCAGCCTCCTCTAGGTCGACACGTAGCCTCTCCAATGCTCATATGGACCGGATGATGCATTGTTTTCTCCAAACCCAACTGCAGATGGGAGTGCTGCTGCTGCCCCCCCCCTCCTGGGGGGAGTTCAGCCCCACTTTTTGCCCCGATAGCTCCTTCTCCGATCCACTATCGGGTTTAGGAGCCTTCGGATCCGAGGAGTCTCTGAGTCAGGGAGTCGGCGCCGATGGTTATCACTACCTCGATGCTGGCCTTGCCCTCGAGTTTGTCCGATCCCTTTTTGGATCCGAGCTCTCGGGGCCGAGAGCTGTGCTTCAGATCCTAGGGGGACAGTGTGTCTTCGGCTCTGTTTCGGTCGGAGCACACTTCCCTCTCGGGTCCGAGCGCTTCGGCTCCGATGCCAATCCCTGCGCCGGATCTGAGGGTGTTAAACAGGGAGCCCAGAGAGATTGGTTCACCCTCGGCTTTCGACATGGTGGAGAGGGTCCTCTCGAGAGGTTCGAGACCCCCTGCTCTTTCTTCGGATTCCGCCCCCACTCGCTTGCATCTGGGGTTGTCTTCCATCATCCAGTCCCAGGGACAGCCTGCTTTGATGCCCCAGCCCGTTCCACTGGCGGAACATGACCCTGTTGGTGAGCCCTCCTCGGACAGTCCCACCGAGGAGGCCCCTCACAAACGTAAGTGTAAGAGGAGGCACTTGGACTCCCCTCAGTCCCTCAAGGAGGACACCAATTTGGAGGAAGAGGAAGGTTCCCTCAGGTCACCCCCTGAGGACGTCTTCTTTAGAGACATTATGGAAATGCTTCGCCTAAAGGGGGGGTGGTCAGCCCAAAAACCGTCCTCGGACAAGTCTGTGTTCCTGGAGGCATTCGCAGGCCCATCTACCTCTTGGGTGTCCCCTCCGGCCGACCCCCTGGTTGACCTCATCACTACCAAGGCGTGGAAGGAACCGGACACTGTAGAGCCAATCACCAGGAGGCCAGATAGGATTCTTAGTCATCCCCCTGTGGATAAGGATGGCTTGGAGTAAGGGTTCCCCGGTAAATGCCATGGTTGTGGCGGCAGCCACCAAAAAGGAACTTGCCCACGATAGTTCCTCGATCCATCCCCTTGATAAGGAGTCTCGGACGATGGATTTTATCTGGAAGCGGATGTTTGCTTCAGCTACCTTTTCCATTTGGGATCTGAATTATTTGGCCCATGTAATTAGACTTTAGCGGGATCTGGTGAAAGAATACGCTGAGTCTCCCCCCTGAGTCCATGTCTGCTGAGGACAAACTGACTTTCTCGGCTCACATGGCCACTCTGAAATCTGTTTCAAACACGTCTATGCGGCTACTTTCCCATGCCACAGAGGGGGCCGCTAGAGCCAGTGGGTCCGGCATCGCCTTAAGGCATCACACCTTGTTTCGGCTTTGTGACTTTGCAGAACCTTTCAAGGCGTCCTTCGCGAACGCACCCTTCACTTCTACCCTGTTGAGGAAGACCGTCGGTGACGCATTGGTTCAGAGTGAGAAAGACTGGAAGATGTCTGCCGTCGGAGTCTGCTTCTCAGATTCTCAAAGGTCCTTTTCCAGGAACCAGAGAGGACAAAAGAATATGTGGTTCCGGAAGTCTCAGTAGTCCCGTTATGCTCCAGACCCTTCATCCTTCAGAGGTAGAGGGGGGACAAGGTGGACGCTGGCCCAGAGGCAGAGGGGGGGCCTTAAAATTTTGGGTTGCGGGAACCTTTTTCTGACTGACCCACGCAGCAGCCCTGAGGGGTTGCCCGACTGCTCTTCTCTGGAGGCAGTCGGGGGGGGGGGTTCAAAGCACTTGGCCCAATGGGAGTCCATCACAAAAGATCACTGGGTGCTTCGAATAATATCCAGAGGTTACTCGATCCCTTTCATAAACCTGCCTCCTCAGTCGAGGCGCCCCCCCCAATGTACCACCCAGTCAGAGGGAAGCTGCAGCTCTAGAGGTAAAAAAGCTGCTAGGAAAAAGCCATCCAGCACGTCCCCCCAGGCCAGTCCGGGTTAGGCAATTACTCCAGGTTCTTTTTGGTGCCAAAAAAGACGGGGGACTTGGGCTGATCCTCGACCTTTCAACAAGGAACCTCTTCATTGCCAAGGAGAAATTCCGGATGGTCACGCTTCATTCCATTCTGCCCCTTCTGCAGGAGAACGACTGGATATGCTCCATAGACCTCAAGGATGCGTACTATCACATTCTCATGGACAGGCGATCCAGGAGGTTCCTCGGTTTTCGGCTAGGGGCCAGTCATTACTAGTTCAGGGTCCTACCCTTCGGCCTCACCACATCCCCCAGGGTGTTCACCAAGGTCATGGCAGTTGTAGTGGCCCACCTGAGACTTCATGGAATACAGGTTTTTCCTTACCTAGACGACTGTCTCCTTACCGCCTCCATGCTTAGCCAGGGATTGCTTTCTACTTTTAGCGTCCCATTTGGGGATCACCATAAACTTCAAGAAGTCCATCCCTTCAACCAGTTCAAGTCTTGGAGTTCATAGGGGCCAGAATAGACACGCTTCAGACCAAGGCCTTTTTGACATCAGACAGACTTCGCAGTTTGACATTACACATTTTAGCCCTTCAGTCACCTGCCCCATCAGCGGAGTTGGTCCTGAGAGCTTTAGGGTCCATGGCAGCAACAATCAATCTTGCGCCCGTAGCTCACTTGCACATGAGGGGTTCTCCAGTGGACTTTACAGGTTCAGTGGTCCATCCTTCACACCCCGTTGGACTTACCGATTCCTCTCAGCAGAGTTTGCAGAAATTCCCTCATGTGGTGGCTTCAATCTCGAGAGTTTTGGGAAGGATGACCGTTTGTTATGCCGCAACCCCAAGCCACAGTGACCTCGGACACTTCTCGCCTTGGGTGGGGGGGCATTACGCGGGCAGAATTGTCCAAGGTACGTGGACTCGGACAGAGACTGTTCTGCATATCAATGTTCTGGAGATGAGGGCGGTGCTTCTAGCATTGCAAGCTCTTCATGCCTTTCTCCCTCCTGGGACTATTGCAATTCAGTCAGACAACATGTCAGTGATCTGGTACATCAACAAACGGGGGGGCCAGTTCTTACCCTCTTTGCCGAGAGGCCATGAGAGTTTGGGATTGGGCGATATCCACCAACTGTATTCTGTTAGTAATGCACATTCCGGGTCGGTCCAACATCCTAGCTGACCGAGTCGAACTATCATCTCGCCTTACAAGTGGTCTCTGATTCCCTTTGTAGCGAAACAGATATTCCGCAAGTGGGATCAGCCTTGCTCCGATCTCTTCGCATCGCCTTCCAATGCGAAGTGCAGCGAGTTTTTTGCTCTAATTCCCCCTCCAGGGGAAAGCCCCAGAGACGCTCTAGTTCATGCTTGGCCACCCGGTCTTCTTTATGCTTATCCTCCTCTTCTGTTGATGACAGAATTCTTACAGAAAGCTCGTTTGTTGGGGAACAAGATTATCCTCATAGCCCCATTCTGGCCTCGTCAAGCCTGGTTCCCGTGCCTACGGTCTCATATTATTGCTCCCCTCTGGATCTTGGATCCCATCCCGGATCTGAGATCTCCTCCTTCGGGATTGAAACCCCCAAATCTGGTCGATCTCAAGCTCTCAGCTTGGTTGATCCAGTTCCATTAGTTGCTAGGACTCCCGGTATCTCGTCTGCAGTTAGATCTATCCTGGTACCGGCACATAAGCCTTCTACCAGGAAGGTTTACAGTAGTAAATGGAAGCTGTTTTCCATTTGGGTGTCTCACAGGAATTTGGACCCTTTCACTACTCCCATCCCAGCAGTGCTCGATTTCCTATCCCATATTTTTCAGCAAGGGGCCAGTTCTTGTACTGTAAAGGTTCAAATGGCTGCCATCTCCCATTTTCACATTGGAGATCATCTCAATCCCTTTTCTTCCACCAAGATTTGTAAGACTTTTCTGAAGGGTACGTTTCTCTTGAGACGTCCTATTAGGAACTCTGTCCCTCCATGGGATCTAACTTTGGTCCTTCAGGCTCTGACTGGACCACCTTTTGAACCTGCAGCTTCTGTTGATTTGAAATTCATGTTCTGGAAAACTGCCCTTTTGGTAGCCTTTACCTCAGCTAGAAGGGTGTCAGAGCTTCAGGCCGTCTGTATTAAAGCCCCGTATCTTGTTTTCCATAAGGACAGGGTTTCTCTCAGGACTAACGCATCTTTTCTACCTAAAGTGGCCTCCGAGGCGAACATCAATCAGTCCATTAATCTTCCAGTTTTTTTCCCTAACTATCAAAACAAAGGGGAGTACAAACTTCATTTGTTAGATGTTCATAGACAGTTACATTTTTATTTACACAGAACAGCTGCCTTCCGCAAGTCTGACCAGCTCTTTGTTTCCTTTGCAAAACCCTTCTTGGGTAAACCAGTGTCGAAGGTGACTATGGCCAGATGGATTTCTAATTGCATTCTGCTCACATACAAACTGTCTGGCCTGCCAGAGCCTATAGGGGTTCATGCTCATTCTACCTGCTCTGTGGCTACATCTGCTACATTCTGGTCTAGAGTTCCCTTGGATGGCATTTGCTCTGCGGCTACTTGGGCATCCTCTCATACTTTTATCTCTCACTGTAAATTGGATTTAGTGTCTAGAGGAAGGGCGGCTTTTGGCTCTGTAGTGCTCCAGAATATCCTTCCTTGAGGACCTCCCAAGTTTTTTGGTAGCTGGGGACTTAGTCCCACAGGTTGATGATCAAATGAAGTTAACTACTTCAGATAAAGAAGTCATGTACTCACCATAACATTCCATCTGAGTAGGTAACTTCATTTGTCAGCAAAAGACCCTCCCTCCTTCCCCGCTAACCTGGCTCTTTGATTACCTGAACCCTAGGACGGTTTTTCAGGTCCTTAGTTAATCCTTAGGTTAGGATTCTTCAGGTTGTTGTTTTGTCGTTGTGAGGTTATATAGGTGGGCAAACGCGATCTGAGGATTGGAAGGAGGTAGCAGGGTATTATGGGTAAGGGGAGGAGCTTGGAGTTCGTATCTCTAGCTTGGAAAGCTGCCCGCTCGGATCCAGGTCGGACCTGATACCCACAGGTTGCTGACAAATGAAGTTACCTACTCAGATGGAATGTTATGGTGAGTACATAACTTCTTTTTTTGTCACAGTGCAGAACTTTATTTGGATATTTCTTATACTGTGTTAAAAAGATTTTTTTTGATTTTTTTTTTTATGAAACACTACAACAAAAAGGTTTTAAACCAATTTTGCTTTTATTGTAGCAAATTTAATTAGTGTTAGAGGTTCTTCAGAAATTGTTTTACTGTACTATTGGTTGCCTCTTTGAAATAGAGTATATTTATGAAAGCATTTTATTAGAAGCTTGTTGAGGCAAACACCAATGCACTAATTTATCAACACTGAAAAAAATGCATTTTATTCCAAGGGAAAGCTGCTTGTTCCAAATATTTGAATTTTGGAAGTAATAGCTTTAATGGTGATTTGCGTTTGGAACTTAACAGAAACAGACCTGCCCTTTATCAAAATCTGTGGGTATGTGCAGAACAAGTGGTTAATAACAAGCAGTCAGACAGTTCAGATGTGCAAAATGTTGCTTAATAAGACAAAAACAAGTATTAAAGACAGGATGTGTTGTGAAGGTAGTAGATACGGAAAAGAGAGCTGAAGATGGAGGCCAGACATCATTCTAAATAAAGCTTGTATTAGCTATTGCTCTAAGTATGAACACACACATTTTATTTAATCATTTCTACAGAACCTGCTAAAAAGGGCATTTTTGATGTATAAAATCAGGGAAGTTTGTTGAAAGAAAGGTGTATGGTGTTGAACAGAAATATGAAAATGAGCTGTTTGTAGGTACTCAAGAATAAACAGTCTTTATACAGAGAAGTGTGAAAATGTATTTGAAGCATTGTGACAATATTACAAGTTAAACTGAACATTCTGCCCCCTTTGTTTTGTAAATGTAAACAAGACTTGCATAAAGTATGATATTTTGACAAAAATGCCTTTCAGTTGTTATAGTAGGCTCTGAAGAGAGGTGTGTGCACATTGTTGAACTATTCTAGACCACTGGGTCACAATCAAATCAGAAAGTGCTGACATGAGAAGAGCACCATAAAACTCAACATTTTTTTTCCAAGTTGTATCACATAAAAGTAAAAGCTACTTATATTATGTGGCTTGTGAAAAGCTAGGAATACTGAAATTAATTTACAGTATAATAGCAAAGACCTCATGTTCAGAATCAGTCACATAGCAACATTTTGGATAGTTTGTAGCAGCATAGAAGTGATACCTTGCTTGACTGTGTTGAGTCATTTGTAGACATGGGAATCTTTTCTGGATATACTACATTTCAGTAAAACACGACTGCTCACAGAAGTAAAGTAGAACATGAACCAAAGGAAATGGAGAGTCTTAGAGTAATTAAAAAGCAATTAAGGACTACAGAATGTGAGTGGTATGGTCACTGTTGTAAATAAAGATGAGATTTGCTTTTGTATTGATTCACAAGAACTGAACAGTGATTAATGAAGGCTATTGACAATCTAAAGTTGTAGTAGTAGTCTAAAGTATTGTGTTATTTTTGGTACACTATGCAAAATACCATTTCTTTGAGAGAAAGCTAGTTGAACAGCTGTCTAGTTTCTATGTGTTTAATTTGTTTGAAAGGTGCTTCTTTCCCAGCATCCCATCTGGTAATTCAGCACCAAAATTTGTTCCATAGAGCTTTTGTACAAAGTAATTCAAACCTTGAAATGTGTAAACTTCTCTGGCGATGTATTAGTAAGTGGTCAGATGCAAGAAGAGCATAAAAAGAGGTTTATGCAGCTGTTCACTAGATTGACATAATTTCAAGCTAAGTAAAAGCAAGTATACATAATAAAGGCAAGTCTGAAATATGAGTCATATTCTAAAGCCATATTGTCAGAAACCTGATCATAAAAGGGTTTGAGCATCAGTAACAATGTTACAAGCAAGAGCCAAACAGAATACAAAAGTTACTAGACGGTGTTGTACTGTATTGAAGTTTGCAGATATTATGTCTGAAATGACTATGTCTCTGAAAAGCTGATAAGAGCAAAATGTTGCCTGGGAATAGAGCTGAAACATGGCAAGTTTTTTTTTGAGCTAGTTATACATTTTTCAATATAAACATGCTGTTGTGAGAATAACTCATTCTGTATTTGTGTCTTTCGGCTTTTCCCGGTTAGGGGTCGCCACAGTGGAACTCCAGTCTGCTAATGATTGGCAGTAGAGTTATACGTGCTGGCTTGCCTGGCCTAACACACAACCTTCAACGAAGGGACGCCCATTCATGCACATCGCCACACAGAAGACGCTCTAACTGAGAATCGAATGGGCAATGTCTAACTGAGGCGACATTGCTACCGCAGCACCACCACCGCAACTCATTCTGTATTGCTAATATATTTCAGAGTGGTAACAGAGCTATAATCTTACTAAAGAATGTCCACTGCCTATGACCAGAAGCAATGCCCTAAACAGAGAGACTCACATGGAAGTTACCTGAAGGATGTAGGTGTGAGGCTTTCCATGAAAATCCTTTTGCTAAAGTTTAGGTGAAAACAGACTTACAGAAATTTGCAAAGCATATTCATCAAGTGTTTATATATGGCACCCCCAAGATTGCAGAGAATTTTACTTAATCTACAAAAGTGTAATCTGAAAATGAAACTGAGACCAGCCAAGGAGTTGCATACAGAAGATGTGCTGATTTACTAGAAAAGCATGAAGAGCTTTTTATAAGAATTGGAGATCCACTGGGCAATGTCATAGTTATCACCAACAAGGTTAAAAAAACACAAAAAGAAAAATCTAGCAAAGCTAGACTTTCCACTCTGTGATACCTTAAAATGTTCTTCATGTTTCACTGTTGTAGTCATCACATTTGGGGTTATCTCCTTGCAGTAGCCCTCAGTCGGCCTGATTAACAAAGTCTTGGGTCCTGCGTCAGTTGCTGTCTCATCTTCCATGACGTCAGGTAGTCAGGGGTATAAAGCATGCAGCCGACGCCATTTTATCAGTCTTTCTTGCCGTGCGGTGCCCGAAGCAGAAGCAGTTCGCAATTGCCGGTCAGCCATCTCCTGAAATTTTAGTTTGAGTTTCAGAACTGAAGACTTCAACTAAAGCTAAGTACCCTGTTAGGGGAACTTTTTCTTGCTCTTAGCAGATGTCAGTAAAAGTCAATAATTGTATTTCTTGTAGAAAGCAAATACCTCAAAGATTTTCATTCATACTGTATTCCTTGCCTAGTCCCTGACCACGACGTACCTCGCTGTTGGTTTTGTGCCTTATTTAAACAATGAACTATTCGTTGTGTGTATATTTACGCTTCTAAATATTTCGGTACTAGGTTCAATTATCCAGATATGTCTTCGGTAAGCCACCCGACTACTGACATTCCAAAAAAACGCAAAGATAAAGACAGAGACAGGCTGCCTAGGTCCAAAGCTGCAGATGATGCTTCTCCTAATCTGTTTGCCAGTTCGCCGGTACTCAGTTTGGTGCTTTCGCAGCCCCTGATACATGCTACTTCACATTCGCAGGCCTCTACTAAGACCCATTCGGAGTCTGGTATGCCGCGAGATGCTTCCAACTGTGAAACCTGCGGATGTCTCTACCTTGGATGGGTCTGGAGCTGCTGTGCAGGCACCGGCTTCTGAGGGTGTATTCAGGCCTTCTGACGTGCATATTAAACGGACGCCATCTTCTTTTTCAAGTCCTAAAACTCTATCCATGTCTAGAAAACCACCGCAGAGACCGCATGGTCAGGCCTCTTTGCCTAAATAACAAATGATAAGAATTGCTGAAGACCTTATTACTTTAATCAGGTGAAGTCCGCCTTCCCCCTGTGAGACCTAGGACTGAATTTGGCTATGATTCTTTTGATCAGGATTCTGAAATTTCTGTTTCTTCTGATAACCAGGATTTACCCTTATCTGCCTATGAGGATTCTGATGCAGAGGACTCAATTTCCTCTGCTTCCCCTCCAGAGGATTTCTCTTTTTGTGAAACTTTTCATACTCTTAGGGAGCATTTCTGCTGGGAAAGCCAGGATTACTTTGATTCAAAAAAGAGGCTTATGGATTTCTTACTCCTCCCCCAGCACAGGCCTTTAGCTATCCTCCCTGTACTGGACATTGTTGACTATACTTTTACGGTGTCTAGCTTAGCCCCTGACTTCTTACCTCCTGCTCCCAGAAAACCCGATCGATATTACAGGGTTCCTGACTTTCATAAGTTCTTTTTTAAAAATCCTACTGCGGATCCTGAGACCATTTCACAGGGACCCAAGGGCATAAAGGCTACAACTGCCAAAAATCCTACCCCCTCTGATAGAGATTCCAGGGCGTTGGATAGATGGGGTAAGATGGTATACACTTCTGCAACCTTGGCCATTAGGGCCTTAAATTGCTAGTTTCATATGTTAATGTACCCAGCAGCGCATTATTGGATTGCTTATAAAGAAAATGATGTTGATTCCTGACTGTGTTGAAAATAGGAAGTTACAGGATTTAATGCATTCTGCTGACCAAGGTTGGAAAACGTACTTTGCTATGTGGTTTTGATTCACTAGAGGCATCTTGCAAGGCTGCTGTTACTGGATCTGTACTTAGAAGGCATGCTTGGCTTAAGGAACAATCTTTGTCAGATCATGTTAAAGCTAAATTCTTAGATGCTTCCTTAAACCAGGACCGCCTGTTTGGCAACAAAGCAGAAGTACTTAAAAAGGTGGAGGAAAAGGCTAAATCTATGCAGACTGTTAAAGATTTCCTGCAAGTGCAGCCTCCAAGATTTAGTAGGCATTGGCCCTCTAAGAATTGGTCTTTTCTTGCCTCTTCCAGGCCTTCTCAGTCCAAACCCAGACCCAGCAGAACATTTAGGCTTCAGTCCCAAGGTATGCACAGGACTAAGCAGTGGGGGGCTCCCACTTCCAAAGCAGGGTGTAGTAAGACCCCCCCCCCCATGGTAAACTGTCTCAGTGATTTAACATTAAAACTTCCAACCCCTTCTCAATTGACTGCTGCTTTAGGGGGAAAGATTGCTTTGCATGCAAAAAACTGGGAACTCATTACCCAGGACAAATGGGTTTCGAATATAGTTTCCCAGGGATACAGATTCCACTTCCACACTTTACCAATCCAAACTGTTGGCCAGTTGTACCCCTAAATCAGTGGGCAGAGGCTCCAAAGCAACATGTTCTTCGTGTTTCGCTGTTCCAGTCATTAAATTTGGGTTATCTTCTTGCAGTAGCCCTCAGTCGGCCTGATTAACAAAGTCTTGGGTCCTGCGTCGGTTGCTGTCCCTTCTTCCATGATGTCAGGTAGTCAGGGGTATAAAACATGCAGCCGACGCCATTACATCAGTCTTTCTTGCCGCGCGGTACCCGAAGCAGAAGCAGTTCACAAGTGTCGGTCGGCAGACTCCTGAAATTTTCATTTTTGAGTTTTAGAACCGAAGTCTTCAACTAAAGCTAAGTACCCCATTGGGGAAACTTTTTCTTGCTCTTTACCGATGTCAGTAAAAGTAACAATTGCATTACTTGTGAAAAGCAAATACTTCATAAAGATTTTCACTCGTGCGGTATTTCTTGCCTAGGCCCTGACCACGACATACCTTGCTGTTGGTTTTGTACTTTATTTAATCAGCGCACTATCCGTCGGTATATTTTCACCTCTAAATATTTCGGTTCTCTGTTTAATTATCCAGAAATGTCGTTGGTTAGCCATCTGACTACCGGGATTTTGAAAAAATGCAAAGATAAAGACTAGAGACAGGCCACCGAGGTCCAGTACTGCCGACAACGCTTCTCCTAAGTTAGTCGCCAGTTCGCTTCCACTCCCCCCGATACCCGCTACTTCTGATTCGCAGGCTTCTACTGAGACCCATTCAGAGTCCAGTATGCTGCGAGTTTTATCAACTATGGAGCCCGCGGATGTCTCTACCTTGGATTGGTCCGGAGCCACTGTGCAGGCACCGGCTTCTGAGCATATATTCAGGCCTACAGACTTGCATATTAAACAGATGCCTCCTTCTTCATTTAGGCCTAAATCTCGAGCCTAAAAAAACTACGTCCAGGCCGCATGCTCAGGCCTGTATGCCTAAAAAACAAATAAGAATGGCTGAAGATCTTGTAACTCTAATCAGGGGAAGCCAACCCTCCCCCTCTAAGAGACCTAGGACTGAAGTTGTTTATGAATCTTCTGACCAGGATCCTGATTTTTCTGATTCTTCTGATGATCTGGATTTGCCCTTATCTACTTATGAGGATTCTGATGCAGAGGACTCTATTCCCTCTGCTTCCCCTCCAGAGGATTTTTCTTTTGGTGAAACCTTACATACTCTAAGGGAGCATTTCCACTGGGAAAGCCAGGATTTTTCTGATTCAAAAAAGAGGCTTAGGGATTTCTTACCCCTGCCTCAGCATAGGCCTTTAGCAGTTCCTCCTGTACTAGACATTCTTGATGCTTTTTCGGAATCAATTGCCTCCACCTCCCACTGACATATTACAGGGTTCCTGATTCACACAAGTTCCTTTTTAAAAATCCTATTGCGGATCCAGAGACTATTTCACGGGGACCCAAGGGCATTAAGGCTTCTACTGCTACTGATAGAAACTCCAGGGCGTTGGATAGATGGTGTAAGAAGGCTTACACTTCTGCAACCTTGGCCATTAGGGCTTTAAACTGCCAGTTTAATATGTTAAAGTATCAACAACATGTTATTGAATTGCTTAAACAGAAAATTATGATTCTTGACTGTGGAAAATAAAGAATTACAGGATTTAATGCGTTCTGCTGAACAGGTTGGAAAACATACTTCGCAATGTGGATTTGATTCATTAGAGGCCAAACCCAGACCCAGCAGAACATTCATTAGAGGCCTCTTGCAGGGCTGCTGTTACTGGGTCTGTGCTCAGAAGGCATACTTGGCTTAAGGATCAGTCTTTGCCTGATCATGTTAAAACTAAATTGTTGGATGCTCCCTTAAATCAGGACCGCCTGTTTGGCAACAAGGCTGAGGAAGTTCTTAAAAAGATGGAAGATAAAGCTAAATCTATGCAAACTGTTAAATATTTCTTACAAGTTCAGTCTCCTAGATTTAGTAGGGACTGGCCCTCTAAGAATTAGTCTTTTCCAGCCCCTTCCAGGTCTTCTCAAGCCAAACCCAGACACAGCAGAAACCCCAGGTTCAAGTCCCAGGGGACACACAAGACTAAGCATTGGGGGGGGGGGTCCGCACCCAAATCAAGGGAGTACAAAGACTCCCCCTATGGAAAACAGTCTCAATGACTTGCTTCTAAAACTTCTAATCAGTTCCCAACTGAATGCTCCTTTAGGCGGAAAGATTGGTCTGCAGGCCAAAAATTGGGAACTCATTACCCAGGACAAATGGGTTTTAAATAGTGTCCCAAGGATACAGATTTCACTTCCACACCTTACCAACACCAAGCGGGTGGCCAGATCTACCCCCAAATCAGTGGGCAGAGGCCCAAAATCAGGTACTCTCTCTCTCAAGCATGGGGGCTATTCAGTTGGTACCAGAAGAGGAAAAGGGACAAGGTTTCTATTAGTCTTTTTCTGGTACCCAGAAAAGGCAATACATGGCGTCCTGCCCTGGACCTTTCTACTCTAAATACCTTTCTGGTGACTCCAAAATTCAAGATGCTGACTTTTCACCAGCTGCTTCCTATGCTAGGTAAAGATGCATGGTTGACAACACTAGACTTAAAAGAAGCATACCTGCACATCCCTATCGGAGTCTTGCAGAGGATACCTACGCTTCAAAGCAGGCTACATGCACTGTCAGTTCTCTGCACTGCCCTTTGGCTTATCTACTGCGCCCAGGGTATTCACAAAGTGACTAGCTCCAGTTATTGCATTTTGCAGGCAAAGAAGTATTCAAATATACCCATACCTGGGCGATTGTCTCATTCAGGCAGAAAGCCACGACATACTTTTGAATCATCTGGCCTTTGTTCGAAGGGTACTGACTTGTCTGGGGTACACCATAAACGAAAAGAAATCACACCTGGTACCCTGTCAACAAATTATATTCCTGGGAGCAAGCTTTAATACAACTTCCCAGATGGCTTTCCTCACACCAGAGAAATGGACTCATTTGACAACCTACTTCAAACAAGTGGCCACAAAAATCCAGTTATCTGCAAGGCAAATACTGCAAGCCTTGGGGTTCGTGGTCTCCTGCATTCTTCTAATTCCATATGCAAGGCTGCATATGAGGAAACTGTATCTCAAAAGCCTATGGTGTCAACATTCACACGATCTAGAAGCTATGATTCCTGTCATACCTTGCCTATGCCTAGAGTTCCTTTGGTCGGCAGAGGCCTGCCACCAGAACAAGGGACCACCATTCACACTACCCCCTGCCGCCCAAACCTTAACAGATGCATCAGACTATGCATGGTGGGCTCACCTGGCAGGGAAGTTCATTCAGGGAAAATGGAACCCAAGTCAAATGCACCTACACATAAATCAAAAGGAAATGTTAGCTGTACAGAATGCTTTGACAGCCTTCAAAGACCACATCCTTCCAGGACAATTAATGGTAAAGATGGACAACACCATGGTCATGTGGTACATAAACAAGCAGGGGGGACACACGCACTTACTCCCTCTGCAGATTAGCCATGGCATTGTGGAACACAGCCTTGAGCTACCAAGTGACTCTACAAGCTCAATTACTGCCAGGAAAATAAATACACTGGCAGATGGACTAAGCGGAAACCTCATGGACCCACACGACTGGAAACTGGAACCAAGGATTTTCAACACGTTGACAAGCAAATGGGGGAGCCCAGATATAGACCTGTTTGCCTCCCCACAAAACTCATCAATTGGACACATTTTGCACAACGATTCCCCACAAACTAGCTTGGAATGTGGATGCTCTATCCTTCAGCTGGAAAAACCTCTCAGTTTATGCCTTTCCTCCTCTGCTCTCCAAGGTACTACTAAAGATCAAACAGGACAAGCCAAGGACAATTTTAATTGCACCAGACTGGCAACGCCAACACTGGTACCTCCTCCTATGCAGTGCGTCACGCATGGCCCCATGGCACCTGCTTCAGACTCCTTCCCTGTTGGCTCAGCAGGAGAACCAGATTCTGCACCCTCAGCTGCAAACCCTGAACCTAGCAGCCTGGCTAATTACCTGATCTCTCCTTTACCACCCCTCAGTAAATCAGTGATGGTTATCATTTTAGAGGCTAGGAGGCCTAGTACTAGAAAATCTTATGCTGCAAAATAGAAGAGATTTTGTACCTGGAACCAATCTGAAGGGATGAGTGCAGCAGTGCCCAGTTTACCTCAGATTCTACAATATTTGACTGAGGTGCTTCATAAGGGCTTGTCCTTTTCCTCCTCCAAAATTCATGCCTCAGCCATTTCAGCTTATTATAGCACAAAGCCTCCTCCCCTCTTCTCTCACCCACTGCTCAAGCAGTTCCTCAGAGGGGCCAAAAATTTAAGGCCACTGAGGGAGAGCTCCAACTCCAGCCTGGGACCTTAACTTTGTCCTGGAGAAACTCGCTCTTCCTCCTTTCGAGCCAGCTGCTACTGCAGATTAAAATTCCTTTCTTGGAAAACAGCCTTCCTTTTAGCAATCACTTCTGCAAGAAGGGTATCTGAGTTACAGGGCCTTATGGTAGTGGAGCCTTTCATCATCTTTCATGTGGACAGGATGTCCCCCAGAACCAATCCCTCCTTCATGCCCAAGGTGGTATCCAGTGTGGCTCTTAATCAGTCCATTTGCCTACCTTCTTTCCTAACCCACAGAACAAAGGGGAACGAATGCTGCACTCTTTAGATGTGCACAGAGAACTTAGATCCTACTTGGACAGGACTAAACCTCAAAGGAAATCTGAACAACTGCTGGTGGCATTTGCTGCAGGGACAGAGGGGAAAGCTGTTTCAAAGCAAACCATTTCAAAATGGACAGGCCACTGCATTCATTTCTGCTATAAGCACCATGGAAAACCTATCCCACAGGGCATAAGACCCCATTCAACCAGGGCTGCATCCACCTCTACAGCCTTTCTCAGGGGCGTCTCTACAAGGGACATCCTAGAAGCTGCTACTTGGAGTTCTGTACATACTTTCACCAATCATTATCATTTGCCAATTTTCTCTAAATCCAGAGCTGGTTTTGACACTGCAGCCTTGCAGGGCCTTTTAGCTGGTCCTAATTCTATTTAAATTCCTCCTCCCAACCTTAGCTTTGGGAATCTACCCAAATGTATTGACTGCAACAGAACATAGTACAGTTGTGTACACTTACCATAAACGTAGATGTTAGAGTGTATTCACTGTTGCAGTCCTGGTTACCCCCCCTCCAACCCCTTTTCTTCTTTTGGCTATAGCTCTACTCTCACTATGTTCAAAAAGCTTTTTGGTGTATTTGCTTTTTTGTTGGAGGTACATCCTTGTATTATAGATTTTATTGCTTCCCATTAGTGGAGCACCTGACATCTGGGGCAAGAAAAACTGATAAAATGGCGTCGGCTGCATGTTTTATACCCCTGACTACCTGACGTCATGGAAGATGAGACAGCAACCGACACAGGACCCAAGACTTTGTTAATCAGGCCAACTTAGGGCTACTGCAAGCAGATAATCCCAAATGTGATGAATGCAACAGTGAATACACTCGAACATCTACATTTATGGTAAGTGTACACAACTGTACTTTCCTTTTGTATCAGTGGCAACATGGGATGCATGCAAATTACCTTTTAAAGATATCTTGTGTTTCAGCTAAATGGCGATACTGAATGTCCATGACTTTTTCTTTTACTTTTAAGTTTATTTATGGACAATTTCAGGGCAATAAAGTCACGCCCCTCTAGCTGTGGATGTGCACGTGTCTGCCTTCCTTTGACATCATCAGCACAGCATGAGAGGAATGTTTGACTTTTAGGCGTTTGTACCGAAAACTTTGCTTAGCCATTTGCATGCGTTAAATCTATAAGTCGAGAACCAACATCTGAAACTATGTGCGCTTAGGATGGAGTGCTCTTCCAACGTCCCCACAGAACCGCCAAAAAAGAAGACCAGAACCTTACGGCCTTCAACTACTACTGAGCCTCTTCTAGACAACTCGCAACCTGTGGCCGACATAGGCCTGATAAGTGTCGGGTTCCAAATCTGCCACTTAAGAGATCACTGGTCCTCTAAGGATGCAGCACCATCCACAGGTGAGAGCACGTCCGCAGACGCTATTCCAGTGCTGCTAGTCAATGCCGGGGGGGGGCACTGTTTCCAGGGGAGTTGTCCGAGCCTTCCGATCCCTTGCAGTTGCCAATTTCCAGACAGACATTTACTGCCCTGCTTAAAAGAAGGGAAAAGAGGAAACATATTGCCCCTTCTACAGAAACCATGCCTGATTGGCAGGCTTTCAGCCAGAGTCTCTTCAGTGCCTTCATGGCACTGAGGCCTACACCGGCTATTACTGCCTCCACCTCTCCTGAGCCTTAGGCCTCTGCCTGCAGATCCAGCACGCAGGGAAGAGGAGGTCCTTTCAGATTCCTCTGAGGAATCTCTTTCCTACAACTCCCAACTCTTTTCATCCTTGGGTACGGATTCCTCGAGGAAGAGTCACTGGACTCTGACTCTCCAGTTAAATGTCTGACCTTCAGTGAGATAATTAGCAGGATGAAGGAACACTTTAAATGGGATTCCTTAGAAATGTCTGAAGTACAAAAGAGGTACTACGACGTCATGGAAACCCCTAGCCTATCTGCTGTTCCTCCCATCTTTCCTGCCTTTCTTAGATGCCTTTTCTTTTGCTTCTCTGAATCCTGACTCACAGCCACCTGCCCCACGTAGACCTGACAGGCTTTACAAAGTACCTGACACTGCTAAGCATCCGATAAAGTGCACACAGGCTGACTCAGCCAACAGTATCTGTTGCCACTGACAAAGCCACTAAACTCTTGCCTGCTACTACCATTCTCCCAGCTGACAAAGACAGCAAGACAGTGGAAAGATTAGGCAAAAAGATTTATTCTTCTACTACCTTGGCTTTTAGAGCCACAAACTTTCAAACCCACATGGCCAAGTACACCTTGTCTCTCTCACAGTTTGCCACTAAACATTTGGCAGATATCCCTGACTGCCCTGCCAAAGCATCACTGTCCTCGCTCCAGGCTCTCTCAGCCCAGGTCACCAGACACTCCCAAGTGTAGCTGTGATGCTGCTGAATCCTCTGCCAGGTCAGCAGCATCAGCATCTGCCTTACTCAGATACTACTGGCTTCGCCTACTGATGCTCCCCTAGACAGTGCTGCTGTTTTTGGCTCTAAGGTTGCAGACCTCTTTAAATCTCTGCAACAGAAAGGAAAAGAGATGCAGGACCGTAAACATTTACTGGTCTCACCAATCCCCAAGTTTCACAGAAACTACCCTTCTAAAACAGTTTATTAGGAAGTACACCCAATCCATTCCACCTTCAGGGCTTCACAAGTCCACCAGAAAACAACCTCTTCCACCTAAAGCAACCCCTACTTCCAGCCAGAGGACTCCCTTTAAATATAGGGCAGGTAGCATCTGACCACCTGCCAGTCTTGCCTTCTCCCCCACCTTCTCTACCTCTGTCCTCCCGCCTCTCCCATTGTCTCCCTCTTTCTGCTGAAGTTCATCGTGTTACACTACTGCAGTCATTACCATTCTGCTGTCAGGCGGTTCCCCAGTCGGCCTGAGTTCCAAAGTCTTGGTCTGGCGTCAGTTGCTGTCGCCTCCTCCCTGACGTCAGTGCGACGGGGGTATATAAGATGCAGCAGATGTCATTTTCTTCAGTCTTTCTTGCCGCACAGTGCCCAAAGCAAAAGCAGTTCACAAGTGCCGGTCGGCCGACTCCTGAGATTTTCATTCCGAATCCAGAACCGAGGTCTTCTACAAAGCTAAGTACCCCTCAGACCGATGTCAGTAAAAGTTAATAACTGTATTTCTTGTGGGAAGCAAATACCTCATAAGGATTTCCACTCCTGTTGTATCCCATCCCTAGGCCTAGATCACAACGTCACTGGTTGTCGGTTTTGTGCTAGGTTTAACAAGCGCACTATTAAATGTCTGTTTGATTTTGCCCGACATTATTTTGGCAGAAAATTCAATTACACCATGCTGTCGGAACGTCCGATGACCAGAATACATAAAAAGCACAAAGACAGGCATCAGAGGCCCAAAACTGACGACGAGGCCTCTTCTAGGCCGTTCTCCGGTTTTCAGCGAGGCGCCTACGCAGCCCCTGACGACCGCTTCCACAGAACCACAGACCGCCTCCGACTCCCATGTGGAGCTGGCTGGGCCTTCGGACGCACAAGTTTTTCAGCCTACCGAAACTAACCCTTCAGTGGGAACCAAAGTAGCTGAGCAATCCACAGCTTCAGAGGGTGTTTTCAGACCTACCCAGTTAACCATTAAACCCTCTGCTAAGTCTAAGCCCCCCCCTTAAAAACAAAGAAACAGATGCAGCATTCTCCAGGATAGGCCTCCATGCCTAAGAAACAAATGCTCAAAATGGCCGAAGACCTAATCACCCTCATCAGGGGGTCCCATCCCCCACCTGATAAAAGGCCCAGACAGGATGCAGACTATGAATCTTCCGACCAGGTATCCATTTCTTCAGATTCATCCTCAGACCTAGGATATTCTTTACCCCCTTATGAGGATTCTGATGCTTAGGAATCAATTCCATCAGCCTCTCCGCCTGAGGACTACTCCTTTGGGGAGACCTTGCATACCATGAGGGAGCATTTCCATTGGGAAGGCCAGGATTACTCAGAATCCAAGAAAAGGCTCAGAGACTTCCTTTTATTACCTCAGCACAGACCCCTTGCTATTCCGCCAGTGTTAGATATTGTGGATGATGTGTACATTGAATCCAGCTTAAATCCTGAATCCTTACCTCCAGCCCCAGTTAAACCTGATGGATATTAGAGTCCCTGACTCTCACAAATTTCTGTATAAAAGCCCTGTTGCTGACCCTGAAACTATTTCTCAGGGACCCAAAGGGATTAAGGCCTCATCAGCAAAAAACCCAGTCCCCTCTGACAGAGAGTCCAGAGCATTAGACAAATGGGGAAAGAAAGTATATGTCTGCAACTTTAGCAATGAGAGCTTTAAATTGCCAGTTTCACAAGCTAAAGTATCAGCAATTTTTGATGTCTCAGTTGAAACAAAAGATGCTTCCAGATTCAGATACTCCTAATTTTAAAGAAATGCAGGATTTATTGCATGCAACTGAGCAAGTGGGAAAACATACTTTGTAATATGGTTTTGATTCCTTTGAGTCTTCCTGTAGAGCAGCAGTTACAGGCTCTGTCATTAGAAGACATGCTTGGTTAAAAGAACATACGTTACCAGATCATGTTAAGGCAAAATTATTGGATGCACCTTTGCAGCGGGATGTGTTTGGAGTTAAGGCAGAGGAGGTATTAAAAAAGATGGAGGATAAGGCAAAATCTATGCAAACGGTGAAGGATTTCTTACAGGTTCAGCCTCCTCATTTTACCAGGAAATTGGCCAACAAAGAATTGGTCCTTTCCAGTCACAGACAGACCTCAAAGGGGCAGATACAGACGTCCAAGAGGTAGAGGTCAAGCACAAGGTCCTTACAGGCCTCGACAATGGGGTACACCAGGCCAGAAAGAAGGGGAGACAGGCCCCAACCATATAAAAAGCAGCCTCAATGACTTCCCACTACAGCTGCCAAACAGCTCTCTCTTGGCAGCCCCCTTAGGAGGTAAACTGGCACTTTTCTATCACAATTGGCATTGGATCACCAAAGACAAATGGGTTCTCAACATTGTATCTCAAGGTTACAGGTTCCATTTTCACACTCTGCCAAGGTTAAAAAGAATGCCAAATCTGCCACCAAATCAATGGGCAGAAGCTCAAAAACAAATTACAGCACTCATGGACATGACAGCTATTCAAAAGGTAACACCACAGGAGCAAGGACAAGGATTTTACTCAAGACTCTTTCCAGTTCCCAGAAAGGACAAAGCCTGGAGACCCATTCTGGATCTTTCTTCTCCAAACACTTACCTGGATGTTCCGAAATTCATAATGTTGACACTACAGCAGCTTCTTCCTATGCTGGGCAAGAAAACTTGGCTCGTGACTTTGGACCTCAAGGAGGCATGCCTGCATGTCCCTATCAGACAAAACTGCAGAAGATACCTCAGATTCATAGCTGGTTCAATGCACTATCAATTCTCTGCACTGCCCTTTAGCTTAGCTACTGCGTCCAGGGTCTTCACATAGTGCCTGGCACCAGTAATTGCATTTTGCAGACAAAAAGGAATTCAAATTTATCTGTACCTGGACGACTGCCTGATTCAAGCAGAGAGCAAGGACATTCTTCTGAAGCATCTGGCGTTCGTAAAAAAGTTAAGTTGCCTGGGGTATACATTAAATGAAAAGAAATCAAAACTAGTGCCCTCACAACAGATAATATTCCTGGGTGGCAGCTTGAACACAACAGCCCAGATAGCTTATCTCACGCCAGACAAGCAAGGACAACTGACTCAATACTTTCAATTGATGGCAACAAAGACCCAACTCCCTGCAAGAAAACTTCTGCAGGCCTTGGGCTACATGGCATCTTGCATACTACTAATTCCATATACCAGACTGCATATGAGGAAATTACAGTGGTACCTAAAGTGTGTATGGTCTCAACACTGTCAAAGTTTGGAAACAGTTATACCACTAATTCCTTGCCTTCAACAGGAGTTTCGATGGTGGGCTCAAGCTTGTCGCCTCAACAAGGGACAGCCTTTTACTCAACCCACAGCCAGGCAAACACTGACAACAGATGCATCGGATTACACCTGGGGAGCACACATGACAGGAAAATGTATTCAGGGCGAGTGGCCCGCAGAGCAAAGGCATCTTCACATCAATCAAAAAGAGATGCTAGCATGTACAAAATGCACTTATAGCTTTCAAAGACCTGTTGCACCCAGGACTACTACTGAAGACAGATAACACCACAGTTATGTGGTACATAAACAAGCAAGGGGGCACACACTGCTACCCCCTCTGCAGATGGGCCATGACCTTGTGGAACACAACTCTAGACTACCAAGTTCATCTGCAAGCACAATTCCTGCCAGGAGAGAAAAACACACTGACAGACAACCTAAGCAGAAACATCATGGATCCCCACGAATGGGAACTGAATCCACAAATATTCAGAATGATAACACAAAAATGGTGGAGCCCGGACATAGATCTGTTTGCATCCCCAATGAACTGCCAGCTACAGAAATTCTGCACAAGGAGTTACCATCCACAAGCATGGAAAGTGGATGCCCTCTCATTCAGCTGGAAAAACCTGCAAGTATACGCTTTCCCACCTTTACCTCTCCTTCCAAAGGTACTCATAAAAGCCAGGCAACAAGAGCCAAAGATTCTCCTGTTTGCACCAGTCTGGCCACGCCAGCACTGGTACCCAATCTTAAAGAACTTGGCACAAGAACCACCCTGGATTTTGCCTCAAATCCCACATTTGCTGACGCAGCACAACAATCAGATACTTCACAGCCAGCTAAAGACCTTAAACCTAGCTGCATGGAAAATTCCTTAGTCAAGCAAGCAATGCCTCTCTCCAAAGCTGTTATGGATGTCATTCTGGAGGCCAGAAGGCCTAGCACCAGGAAAGCCTATTCAGACAAATGGAAGAGATTCTGTGCCTGGAACCAGGCGCACAGCCTTGACCCTCTTGTCCCCAACATTCCTCAGATGCTGAAATATTTAACTGAAATGCTGGACAAGGGCCTCTCCTCATCCATCAAGATCCACGCTTCTGCGATTTCTGCTCATTACAACACGGATCCACCAATTTTCTCTAATCCTTTGCTCAAACAGTACCTTAGAGGGGCTAAAAACATAAGACCGCCCCGTAGAGCACCTACTCCAACTTGGGACCTCAACTTTGTTTTGGAAAAATTAACTTTACCTCCTTTTGAGCCAGCTAACACAGCAGAATTAAAATAGATCTCTTGGAAAACTGCTCTGCTACTGGCAATAACATTAGCGCGAAGAGTTTCAAAATTACAGGCACTAATGGCAGTGGAACCTTTCCTCATTTTCCAGCAGGGCAGGGTGTCTTTAAGAACTAACCCTACTTCTATGCCAAAGGTGGTATCAAGTGTGGCTCTAAGTGAAACTATTCACTCGCCAACTTTTTATCCAAAACCACAGAACAAAGGGGAGAGATTACTACATTCTTTGTACATTCACAGACAGTTACGCTTCTACTTGGACAAAACCAAAGCTTTCAGAAAATCTGAGCAATTATTGGTAGCATATGCTGCAGGAGCATGGGGAAAAGCCATTTCAAAACGGACTATTTCAAAATGGATAGGACATTGTATACGTTTCTGCTATACACACCATGGGAAACCTGTACCTAGCAGCATTAGATCTCACTCCACCAGGGCAACAGCCACTTCAACTGCCTACCTCAGAGGAGTACCTACCAAGGATATTTTGGAAACAGCAACATGGAGTTCTGTGCATACCTTCACCAAGCGTTACCATTTGCCTTTATACTCCAAATCCAGAGCTGGCTTCGCCACTGCTGTGCTGCAGGGCCTTATAGCCATCCCTAATGCCTTATAGCACCAGCCACCCTACCTCAGATTTGGGATTCCACCCAAGTGTAATGACTGAAGCAGTGTAACACGATGAACATAGTACAGTTTTGTACCTACCATAAATGTAGATGTTCGAGAATAAACACTGCTGCAGTCCAGATTACCCTCCCTCCTTCCCCTCTTACTTGCTGGTGCGTACCTAGGTCTTCTTCCCTTTACTACCTATGGGGAGTATTTGCTGGTAACTGAAAATTGTTGTTTGCTTTTCTTTTGTATATTTTACTAGCAGTTTGAATTGCCTATCTATTTGGGGGCACCTGACATCTGGGGCAAGAAAAACTGAAGAAAATGGCATCTGCTGCATCTTATATACCCCTGTCGCACTGACGTAAGGGAGGAGGCGACAGCAACCGACGCCGGACCAAGACTTTGGAACTCAGGCCGACTGGGGAACCGCCTGATGGCAGGATAACCCAAGTGTAATGACTGCAGCAGTGTTTACACTCGAACATCTACATTTATGGTAGGTACAAAACTGTACTTTCTCACCTCAGACAAGTGGGTCCTTTCCATCCTCCAAAACGGTTACTTCATGTCATGGTGGGGCATTCCTTGACCCCATACGCAGCAGTTCCATCTCTTACAACCAGTACTGCAGACACTGTTAGACCAGGGCACTATAGAGTCAGTCCCCTCCTCTGCAGAAGGAAGAGGTTTCTATTCATGGCTCTTCCTTGTCCCCTGGAAGGACGGACCATGGAGACGCATCCTAGACCTTTCCTACTGCAATCTCTTCCTAAAAGTACCTACCTTGAAAATGCTACCCTGCCAAACCCTATCCCTCTGATTGTCCGACAGGGATTTCTGGCTACATTAGACATAAAATATGCTTATCTCCACATCCCAATCAGGCCCTCCCACAGGAAATATTTAAGATTCTTTGTGGGGTCTTCTCACTTGCAATTCTCTGCCTTGCCCTTTGGACTTTCCACCGCACCCAGAGTCCTTACCAAATGCTTGGGACCTGTAGTGACTTACTGCAGGACAAAGGGAATACAGATATTTCCCTACCTGGACGACATGCTGCTCCAGGTTGCCATCCAAGAAGTACTGCTTGGGCACATCTACTTTGTGGTGACCCTAGTACAATCTCTCTGATTTCAGATAAATCTGCCAAAATCCCATCTTCAACCAACACAGGACATTGTGTTCCTCGGGTGCGGAATCTGCTCAGATGTCATGGAGGCATACCTACCCTGTCCAAAGGTGAGCTCCTTGACAGGACATCTCCTGGTACTTCACTCCATGGAGCTGACTGTAAGGCAGTACCTCAAGGTTTTGGGCTACATGGCAGCCAGAATAACCATGCTTCCTTTAGCTAGGCTACACATGAGGAAGCTGTAGTGGATACCTCCACTCAATCTGGAAGCAACACAACCAGCCTCTGGAGCACATTGTGACCCTTCTACCCTGCCTAAAAAAGGAAATGCTATGGTGGTTTGATCAGGTACAGTGCAACCCAGGCCTCCCACTCCAATCACCACAACCCACTCACAGATGCCTCTGACCTGGGATGGGGAGCCACCCTTGGACACCGACAGGTACAGGGCCTTTGGCCAATTCTCCTCAAATCAGAACACATCAGTGCCAAAGAGATGGCAATACTTCTAGCCCTTAAGGCATTTCTACCTTTCATTCAACAGGGGACACTTCTGATATACACAGACAACACGACTGTACTGTGGTATATCAACAAGCAGGAAGGGACTAAGTCCTACCTACTTTGCAGGCTAGTCCTTTTGGTATGGGAATTTGCTACCTCACAGGGAATCTCCCTGCAGGTGACCTACATTCCCTCTCTCCAAAACAAACAGGTAGACTCTTTGAGTAGAACCAGCACAAACAACCACAAATGGATACTGCACAGAGATGTCTTCCTGGATCTGGTCCACAGGTGGTGTATACCTCAAATAGACCTGTTTGCCTCCACCATCAACAGGCAACTTCCTGGCTTTTGCACCCAGGCACCCGAACCACAGATACTGGCAACAGCTGACTTCTCAATTTCATGGAAGGGGGAGTATCTATATGCATTCCAAACTTCACACTCATTCAGAAGGTCCCGAAAAAATTCAGGAGGACAACCCAAAAATCTTGTTGGTGACTCCCTACTGGCCCAGACAGCACTGGTTCCCCTTACCCCTACATTTGGCCAAAGGCAATCACCACAACTTACCCACCCAGAGTGGACTTCCTCACACGGCACAATGAGTCACTAATCCATCCACAGTGGTAGATGCTGCACCTTACTCTGTGGCTGATAGGATTCTGATTCCATTTATACACCTTTATAATGAGGATGTGCTCTGTCCTGCAGGAGGCCAGGAAACCAAATACTAGAAAATCATATCTCTCCCAAGTGGAAATGATTCACTATTTGGTCTTGTAAAAGACAGCTGGATCTGCTTCTCAGCGAACCCCCTCTAGTGCTGTCTTATTTGTGTGAGCTACTGCAGTCTGGACTGGCTTATTCATCCATCAAAGCCCATCTGTCTGCTATTTCTGCTTGCCTGCCTTTGGATCCCCCATTAACATCCAGACTCTCTTGCAAACTCTTCCTCAAGGGGGTACTGCACCTTAGACCCCCCAAGAATCCCATCCCCCTGCCTTAGGACCTCAACTAAGTGCTAGAGAAACATGTGCTACATGCCTTTGAGCCAGCAAACAAAGCCTCATTAAAGCACTAACTGTTGTTTTAGTGACCCTAACCTCAGCCAGGGAAGTGTCCGAACTCCAAGCCCTTATTGGCTATTCTTCCCTTTCTAGTTTTCCACAAGGACATGATTACCCTTGGACAAATCCGTCCTTCATGCGCAAGGTAGTCAATGACCTGTCCCTTAATCAGGCCATACAGTTACCCGTTTTTTTCCCCAAACCCACAATGAGAGATTGCTGTATTCCCTGGATGTTCACAGGCAAATCAGATTCTACCTGCACAACACCGTCTATCAGACAGACTGACCAACTCTTTGTATCCTTTCACCTCAGAGCTCTGGGGAAGGCAGTGACCAAGCAGACAGTTTCTACATGGATCTCCAATGCCATTACCTTCTGCTACCAGTTCCATGGTAAGTCACAGCAGGGTATAGTTAAAGCTCATTCCACAAGAGCGATGGCATCTTCAGGAGCCTTCTTCAAGGGTTTGGATACCTCTTCTGTCCTGGAAGCTGCTACTTGGTTCTAAGTCTGTACCTTCACCAAGCACTGCAAGCTTGACCTCATCTCCAGATCCAGGACAGGGTTTGCCAGGGCTATCCTTCATGGATTTCTGGAGTCTTCCTCTAGACCACCACCCCAACTTCAGTGAGCTTTGGCACTCGCCCATATGCAGAATACTGCAACATGGGAATAGAAGGACGTAGAAATGTTGTGTAAAATCTTACATAACCATAGATGTCCTTCTCTTCCATGTTGCAGTATTTCTTCCCACCCTCCTTCCCCTCTTGTCAGCTAATTACTTCCCTTTCTGGATGGCAATGGTATGGCATTGTCCTTACAGGAACGACAGGCAACCTTCGCTGTGAGCTACAGACCTTTATTGCATGAAGCGCTTTTCGTTCAGATAAAATCCTTGAACTTCTTCAGATGGATTATTCAACCACTAACACCATTTAAATACTATTTCAAATTAGTCAGGTGGTATCCGCTCCAAATGTTTAAAGCTGTATTACCTTTTGAGCTTAAAATTAAAATCAATTAAAACCCACCTATATACATTCATAAAACATAATTAAGAAAAATAATAAATTAGCCTTACTATCTTTGTCAAATGCAAGTCATTGATATTACTATGAAAAATTCCTGACAATATATAAAGTATTTAGAATACTTGAAAATACAAAAATATAAAACCACACAAATACTTCAGCAGCAGAAGCACATTTCACATCTCATAAAGTTATAAAATGAGATCAACTTTGTTGTCAAAAACGTTTACCCAGTTTAATAGACTACCTACATAAACATTTCATTTTTAATATAGGCATAATTGAACACATTTCGTTCAAGCCTGGGTCATTATATGCATATAAACATATTTGCCATATTAATTCAAGTTTATAAAGTTCTAAATTCAGTTGGCCCTCCCCTCCAGTACTTGATCTAAGACTCAAAATTTAAATTCATCCCCAGGACATTCTTGGATATGTTTAGCTAATGCATTATCCTGGCTCAATTTTCTAATACTGTATAAATGGTCATATATTCTGTCCCTCAATCTCCGTTTTGTTTTGCCAATATAATACTTAGGACAACATTGGCACTTGGCTAAATAAACGACCATTTTAGAGTTACAGTTATATTTACCTCTACTATACAGTACTTTCCTATTATGCATAACTATTGATGATCCTACTTGTATGTATTTACAGTAGGGGCATCCAAAACATTGTTGCATGCCCTTATATTTGATATGTGTATTTTGAACATTCTCAAATAAATTTTTAAATTTCCTGTCTCTTTTCATAACAAATTTAGGAATTGGTCCTAATTTTTCTAATAGGTCCTTATCATGTGTAATAATATTCCAGTTTTTACATACTATATTTCTGATATGTTGAAAATCCATGTTAAATGTAATAACGAAATTTACATTTGTATTACTAAATCTGTTATTAGGTAATGTTTCCTATATTAATTCTGGAATATTATTAGAATACATTTCCACTAAATTACTGTCCCTCCAATTTTGATCGAGGATAGGTTTATACATTCCACTATTTCTTTTATCTACCACTTCAGTTATAATTTCATCTAAAAGACCATCAGAATATGCTCTTTTAGTGAACATTTGTCTTAACAGATTACATTCAGATAAAAATTCATCCTCTGTCGTAATCATGCGTGCTACCCTTACCAGCTGTCCTTTAACCACCGACTTTTTTGTCGGGAAGGGTATGTGCTTGAGAAGTGGAGAAATGTGTTAGAATAGGAAGGTTTTCTATATATCTTCGCTTCAAATTTCTTATTGACATAATTTTTAATCAATAGAATGTCTAGATATGCTATTTCCTTTTCATAAAAATTATATGTGAATTCCAAAAATTCGGTAGTCCGGTTAAAATACTCCTCCATAATTTCAGCTTGATCCTTATCACCTTTAAAAAGAATGAATATGTCATCCAAAAATCGGGTAAAATATGCTATTTGTGATTTTATATGGTCTATACTAAATATATAGTTATATTCCCAGTGGTTCATTACAAAATTGGCAAAGCTAGAGCCACATGAGGACCCCATTGCCACTCCTTTTGTTTGATGGTAAAAGTTGTTTTTGAAATAGTTATAATTGTGTGATAAAACAATATCCAATAGTTCTTCTATCAATGATATTTCTGTTGGTGAAGCACCCTTTTTCCTAAGGTTAAGGGAAACCCTCTCAATACGTAGATCTTGAGGTATTGACGTATATAGATCTCTTACATCACTTGTAAGAAAATTGCATTTTTCATCAAATTCTATTTCATTCATCTTCTCCAAAAATGACCATGAGTCCTTACATATTCCTGCCCTCCTTAGTTACATACTTTTTAAGTACTGAATCAATTACCTTTGGGCATGCATAAGTTGCAGAATTTCTACCATCAACAATTGGTCTAAGGGGGGGGGGTTATCAAATTCTTATGAATGTTAGGGACTCCAAAAATCGTAGGTGCTATAGGTGCTGGCATAATCATGTAATTAAACATATTCACATCGATTCGCCCTTCAATGAATAAATCATTAAGATATATTTTTTATTCTTTGATTAGCTTGGTTATATTCATTGATCAAAGCTTTTGTATATGAATCAGATGTTAACAAAGCTTCAATTTTGTTCTCATAATCAATTGGGTCCATAAAGACTAAACCCCCCCCCCCCCTTATTAGGTTTCATAATTCTGACTTTGGACTGTTTCAAACATTCATTACATTCCTGTTCATAACTAGTTAGATTCCTTTCTAAAGTTAATGTCTTATTCCATACATTATAATATCTGAAATCAAATTTGCATACTTTCTCAAAGGTATACAATAAGTTGTGTAAGGGTGGATTAAAAGTGCTAGGAATTCTATATTGATCTAATTGCAATCTATTCATATTGCCTAACAATATCTGTAAGTTTAATTTCCTAACATACATTTTAAAATCTATTATATGATTGGTAACATCCACCCCTCTTGATGGTACAAAAGTGAGGCCTTTTGCCAATACATTTACTAAATCAGTATGAACAAGTACTGAGGAGAAGTTATGTACAGAAAAGTCCCCATTCGGAATTCGTGATAACTGAGAATTTATTCTGTATACCGTCCTCAGCTATTGCCATTTGTTGTGTTTCTTCCGTTGGTTCCGTCTGTTCTCTGTTCTCCCCCTCTGAAAACCCTGTTGGTTATTGGACCATTGTTTATTATTAGTCCTACCATTAATTCCATTAGTATTAGAATTTTGTTTCTGTAAACGTTCACTTCTACGTGGACCAGGGTCATTAGTTGTCATATTTGGAGAAGTAATTGGTGGGGAGTCTATAATATCACACTGATGTAGATTCTACAATCACATTTTCCATATTCACTTCCCTCATATTCCACCCCTTGTTGTTGGTCATATGGTGGTAAATTAGTTTGACTATTAGTCAAAGATACTGTGGTACTACCCTTTATTTTCCATTGTTGTGCTGGGAATGGACAAGGGTATGCAGTACCATTTTGATATTGTAAACGGTCCCGCTCCAATTTCTTACATTTAGTTGACTTTGCTTTCATCAAATACATATCAATTGTCTGAAAGATACGAATATATTCATATTTGTATCTTTCATAGTCATGATGTGATTTAATTTTTGCATCCAAAACCATACTTTCATCATTTAATTAGTCAGCCATTATGTTATAATTCTTGCTCATTAGGTCCAATAGTTCCAAGCCCTGTTTATTGAACAGTTTCACAAGATCCATATGAAATTGAGATTGTTCAACAAGCCCTGTTGGTTATTGGCAAATACGTCAGCCTTTAGGGACTAACTGCAGTCGAATACATTCTGAAAAATATTCAATCTCTAATTTTAATTGTTTGTATTTCAACAAAATATGGTCAAAGTCATTAAGTAAATTTGAAATATTGACTTCATCCCTAGCCAGATTCATTCCATTAGATAAACTGTTATTAATGTACATACCCATAGGTGATGTTAACCAGTCCTTAAGGTTTGGAATACCAATAAGCCCTGGGATTATAGTATTCTGCGGTTGATCAGCTGTTCTGCCGAAATTCGTTCCGCCATTATTTGTAACCTCCTGGCCGCTAATATTCAAGTTGGTCTGGGTATAAAAGGGCCCATCAGAGTTACTAATCTGTCCATTCGGTATTGACCAAGAAGTTGTCGGTCCTCGTAAATTACCCGATGCAACTGAACGCTGGCTGGAAAAGCCGCCAGCTTCTAATGGTTGGTATGCATTTGAAATATCCGCTCCGGAAGTTATAGATGTACTTCTTGGCGACATACAAGAGAGATGATGCTGCTGCTGATCGGAATGCTTACTGTGTGAAACGCTAAGCATATCAACTTTATCAGACAATTTTTTTGACTTGCTGAGACAAGGCAAAAACAACGCTAGTAAGCATATGCTCTTCTTCTGTTTCGTTTTCTAATGATGAAAAAAGTTCTGGTGTAGCACTCTGCTGGTTGGTTGCCATAGTAATAAACTGAGAATACACTAAAAAACAATAAAACAACTCCACCAAATAAACGACAGGCAACCTTCGCTGTGAGCTACAGACCTTTATTGCTTGAAGCGCTTTTCGTTCAGATAAAATCATTGAACAACTTCAGATGGATTATTCAACCACTAACACCATTTAAATACTATTTCAAATTAGTCAGGTGGTATCAGCTCCAAAAGTTTAAGGCTATATTACCTTTTGAGCTTAAAATTAAAATCAATTAAAAACATCTATATACATTCATAAAACATAATTAAGAAAAATAATAATAAATTAGCCTTACTATCATTATCAAATGCAAGTCATTGATATTACTATGAAAAATTCCTGACACTATATGAAGTATTTAGAATACTTGAAAATACAAAACCACACAAATACTTCAGCAGCAGAAGCACATTTCACATCTCATAAAATTATAAAATGAGATCAACTTTGTTGTCAAAAACCTTTACCCAGTTTAATAGACTACCTACATAAACTTTTCATTTTTAATATAGGCATAATTGAACACATTTCGTTCAAGCCTGGGCCACTATATGCATATAAACGTATTTGCCATATTAATTCAAGTTTATCAAGTTCTAATTTAGTTGGCCCTCCTCTCAAGTGTACTGGTACTTGATCTAAGACCCAAAATTTAAATTCATGCCCAGGACATTCTTGGATATGTTTAGCTAATGCATTATCCTGGCTCAGTTTTCTAATACTGTATAAATGGTCATATATTCTGTCCCTCAATCTCCGTTTTGTACATTAATAACAGTTTATCTAATGGAATGAGTCCGGCTAGGGATGAAGTTAATATTTCAAATTTACTTAATGACTTTGACCATACTTTGTTGAAATACAAAAAATTAAAATTAGAGATTGAATATTTTTCAGAATGTATTCGACTGCAGTTAGTCCCTAAGGCTTACGTTTTTGCCAATATCCAACAGGGCTGGTCGCACAATCTCAATTTCATATGGATCTTGTGAAACTCTTTAATAAACAGGGCTTGGAACTATTGGACCTAATGAGCAAGAATTATAACATATAATGGCTGACGAAATAAATGATGAAAGTATGGTTTTGGATGCAAAAATTAAATCACATCCTGACTTTGAAAGATACAAATATGAATATATTTGTATCTTTCAGAAATTGATATGTATTTGATAAAAGCAAAGTCAACTAAATGTAAGAAATTGGAGCGGGACCGTTTACGATATCAAAATGGTACTGCATACCCTTGTCCATCCCCAGCACAACAATGGAAAATAAAGGGTAGTACCACAGTATCTTTGTCTAATAGTCAAACTAATTTACCACCATATGACCAACAACAAGGGGTGAATATGAGGGAAGTGAATATGGAAAATGTGATTGTAGAATCTACGAATCATTGTGATATTATAGACTCCCCACCAATTACTTCTCCAAATATGACAACTAATGACCCTGGTCCACGTAGAAGTGAACGTTTACAGAACCAAAATTCTAATACTAATGGAATTAATGGTAGGACTAATAATAAACAGTGGTCCAATAACCAACAGGGTTTTCAGAGGGGGAGAACAGAGAACAGACGGAACCAATGGAAGAAACACAACAAATGGCGATAGCTGAGGACGGTATACAGAATAAATTCTCAGTTATCACGAATTCTGAATGGGGACTTTTCTGTATATAATTTCTCAGTAAATGTTCATACTGATTTAGTAAATGTATTGGCAAAAGGCCTCACTTTTGTACCATCAAGAGGGTTGGATGTTACCAGTCATGTAATAGATCTTAAAATGTATGTTAGGAAATTAAACTTACAGATATTGTTAGGCAATATGAATAGATTGCGATTAGATCAATATAGAATTCCTAGCACTTTTAGTCCACCCTTACACAACTTATTATATTCCTTTGAGAAAGTATGCAAATTCAATTTCAGATATTATAATGTATGGAATAAGATATTAACTTTAGAAAGGAATCTAACTAGTTATGAACAGGAATGTATTGAATGTTTGAAACAGTCCAAAGTCAGAATTATGAAACCTGATAAGGGGGGTGGTTTAGTCTTTATGGACCCAATTGATTATGAGAACAAAACTGAAGCGTTGTTAACATCTGATTCATATACAAAAGCTTCGATCAATTAATATAACCAAGCTAATCAGAGAATAAAAATATATCTTAATGATTTATTCATTGAAGGGTGAATCTATGTGAATGTTTAATTACATGATTACGCCAGCACCTATAGCGCCTACGATTTTTGCAGTCCCTAAAATACATAAGAATTTGATAAACCCCCCACCCCTTTGACCATTTGTTGATGGTAGAAATTCTGCAACTTATGCATGCGCAAAGGTAATTGATTCAATACTTAAAAAGTATGTAACTAAGGAGGTAGGAATATGTAAGGACTCATGGTCATTTTTAGAGAAGAATGAAATAGAATTTGATGAAAAATGCAATTTTCTTACAATTTATGTAAGAGATCTCTATACGTCAATACCTCAAGATCTAGGTATTGAGTGGGTTTCCCTTCACCTTAGGAAAAAGGGTGCTTCACCAACAGAAATATCATTGATAGAAGAACTATTGGATATTGTTTTATCACACAATTATATCTATTTCAAAAACAACTTTTATCATCAAACAAAAGGAGTGGCAATGGGGTCCCCATGTGGCTCTAGCTTTGCCAATTTGGTAATGAGCCACTGGGATTATAACTATATATTTAGTATAGACCATATAAAATCACAAATAGCATATTTTACCCAATTTTGGGATGACGTATTCATTCTTTTTAAAGGTGATAAGGATCAAGCTGAAATTATGGTGGAGTATTTTAACCAGACTACCGAATTTTTGGAATTCACATATAATTTTCATGAAAAGGAAATAGCATATCTAGACATTCTATTAATTAAAAATTATGTCAATAAGAAATTTGAAGCGAAGATATATAGAAAACCTTCCTATTCTAACACATTTCTCCACTTCTCAAGCGCACACCCTTTCCGACAAAAAAAAGTCAATGGTTAAATGACAGCTGGTAAGGGCAGCACGCATGATTACTAGAGAGGATGAATTTTTATCTGAATGTAATCTGTTAAGACAAATGTTCACTAAAAGAGCATATTCTGATGGTCTTTTAGATGAAATTATAACTGAAGTGGTAGATAAAAGAAATAGTGGAATGTATAAACCTATCCTTGATCAAAATGGAAGGGACAGTAATTTAGTGGAAATGTATTCTAATAATATTCCAGAATTAATACAGGAAACATTACCTAATGATAACAGATTTAGTAATACGAATGTAAATTTCGTTATTACATTTAACATGGATTTTCAACATATTAGAAATATAGTATGTAAAAACTGGAATATTATTACACAAGATAAGGACCTATTAGAAAAATTAGGATCAATTCCTAAATTTGTTATGAAAAGAGACAGGAATTTAAAAAAATTATTTGAGAATGTCCAAAATACACATATCAAATATAAGGGCATGCAACAATGTTTTGGATGCCCCTATTGTAAATACATACAAGTAGGATCATCAATATTTATGCATAATAGGAAAGTACTGTATAGTAGAGGTAAATATCACTGTAACTCTAAAATGGTCGTTTATTTAGCCAAGTGCCAATGTTGTCCTAAGTATTATATTGGCAAAACAAATCGGAGATCGAGGGACAGAATATATGACCATTTATACAGTATTAGAAAATTGAGCCAGGATAATGCATTAGCTAAACATATCCAAGAATGTCCTGGGCTTGGGTCTTAGATCAAGTACCAGTAAACTTGAGGGGAGGGCCAACTGAATTAGAACTTGATAAACTTGAATTAATTTGGCAAATACGTTTATATGCATATAATGACCCAGGCTTGAACGAAATGTGTTCATTTATGCCTATATTAAAAATCAAAAGTTTATGTAGGTAGTCTATTAAACTGGGTAAAGGTTTTTGACAACAAAGTTGATCTCATTTTATAATTTTATGAGATGTGAAATGTGCTTCTGCTGCTGAAGTATTTGTGTGGTTTTGTATTTTTGTATTTTCAAGTATTCTAAATACTTTATATAGTGTCAGGAATTTTTCATAGTAATATAAATGACTTGCATTTGACAATGATAGTAAGGCTAATTTATTATTATTTTTCTTAATTATGTTTTATGAATGTATATAGATGTTGTTTTTTAATTGATTTTAATTTTAAGCTCAAAAGGTAATCTAGCTTTAAACTTTTGGAGCTGATACCTCCTGACTAATTTGAAATAGTATTTAAATGGTGTTAGTGGTTTAATAATCCATCTGAAGAAGTTCAAGGATTTTATCTGAACGAAAAGTGCTTCATGCAATAAAGGTCTGTAGCTCACAGCGAAGGTTGTGTGTCGTTTATTTTTATTGTTTTTTCGTGTATTGTCCTTAAAGGACTGGCTCCGATTGAGGCTACCTTTCTGAGGGCTGGTGCATGCCGATGTCACCTTTATGGCCCACAAACTCTCATCCACGTTTGACCCACCACAGAGGGACTGAAAGCTTTTGGATACTGGCCATACATATGCGAGACTGAAGGGTAAACCCATATGCTGAATACTGCAACATGGAAGGACATCTGTGGTTATAGCAAGATTTTACACAACTTTTCTTTCTCTGCATTTACTTTGTGCATACTACTTAATGCTAAATCAGGAATGATGAGGGAGATTTGCAGTAGTAGTTTTTCTGCAAAGGGATATTAATCCGTATGAGTGAGCTGAAGTTGGTCTTTATTGATAGTGAAGTCAGCGGCTGTTGACAGATGCTTCGGCAAACAATTGGGGAGGGGAAAAATATTCTAGAATTGTTAGATTTGAGATATCTGGAGGGAAAATGTCAGTGGTGCTGCAGACTGGTGCAGTCACTGTAGTCTGAAATATAACAGGTGTTTGAGAATAGACAAGGTTGTTGTAACAAAATATCTGTGATCAGAAGGGTAAGAGTATGTCCCATTATATTAATGGATCATATCTATGTACTATTCAAAGTTAGACTGGCACATGAGGCAGGGAAGCAATCTCATTGGACATTTGTTTTATTATTTGGAAAAGGGTTTTAGTGTTTTGATATGTAAAATGCAAGAGAATGGTCTGAGTGAGATTGAGGGAGACCTGGTACAGGACTGGGATAATTTGAAAGAGATATTCGGAGTGGACTTGCAAAGTGTTATCAAAAATTCACCTGTATGCAAATGAGCACTGAAATTGAAGTTAGCAAGCACCAGTGGAGAAAAGAAAAACTAACAGAAGATGGAAGCCTTACCTCAAAATTTATTGGGGAAATACAGAGGAAGATAAAAAATAAGGTTTCAAACAGCAGCAGTGAAACAATTGTACTTTGATATTTCACTAAAGGCTTTAGGGACACTGTCAGGCATACTATGACATCATTAAACAGAGAGCCAGCTTTACCAAGTAGAGAGACAAAGGGGTAGGATTGATTGCTAGATCACCAGGAGGAAATATTAAATATATTTAAAGACTGTTGCAAGAAGATCGAAGCAGGTGATTATATAAAGAAAAATACAGGAGAAAGGAATAAGGGTGTTAAGTGTGCATGCTTGGAGATTCAATTTTGTCTTATTTAAGATACTTTCATATGATTTTTGCACTTAATTTTCATAACTGTCTGTCCAATGTTGTCTTAGCCATCTGACTCTGTGAATCAGTTGTCAGGTCTGACCTGATCCAACCTCTGTACCTTTTCTAGTTTTTTGATCTGGGGCCCAGGCTCTCACCTACCCATAATGCCTGTCTGTTTTCTGAAGTGCCCTAGATCTTGAAGAGACCAGACATGATCCATGAGGCCTCAGTGCTCCGTGACAGTTGTCAGATTTTCAAATGTCTTGCTCTTTTGTCAGACTCCAGGTTTAGATAGTACATTATTTCTTGAGGGTTGGATTGTGTTCTTTCCTACTTGTTCTGGACTGAATTCCCTTGCCATTTATAAAAATAAAATCTGTTACCCTATTTTATTTTAATAACCTTTTCGTAACTGTTTCAAGTGACTTAGCATTTGATGATTCTTAGTATTTTGTACTTGTTCTAGAGTGTGTGCGAGGAAATCTGTCAACACTGCTTCAACATGTCTGACAAACCCTTAGGCTTCAAGAAATGCAATGCCTGTGGGCATAAGTTCCTCCCATGAGACCTACGTGACTTGTGCCTTCATTGCTTGGGGGCCGACCATGTAAGTGTTGAATGAGAGTCCTGTGCCTTTTTCTAGGCCAGGCTTTAGTGTACCATAGAAATAAATTAATGTTAAAGGGGCTTCTCCTTGCTCACACTGGAGAATCGACCCCTCTTGTGTCATCCTTCAGCTTATCCTCCCTCCAAGAAATCAGACAAACCAAAGACCTCAAAAGATAGGGAGAGAGATTAAGGAGATAAAGCAAAGGAAAAAGATGGGCTGAAGGACAGACCTAGGAAGAGGTCTCATGATCGGACTTCCTAGTGGGTGCTGGCACCCAAGAATTCCACACCAGGACCAGCAATGATGACTGTGAATAACTCCTCCTCTTTGACACTTTTCCCCTGAGTTGTAGACTCCATTTGCCTTTCCTTCAGGATAGACATTGCTCTTCGAAACCAACTTTGTTGGCTTCCTTCCTCAAGTCCTTTGTTGGTGAGAAGCCTTTCTGAAACCAATGTTGATAAGGTAATGAGGTGGTTTCTTCAAACTTGGATTCAGCTGAAGGTTCTGCTTAGTTCCCAGAACCTTCCCCATCAGTTCCCCCTTTGTTTTTTCCTTCTGCAGTCCAGTCTTCAATCCAGTGTATTGTGGTGCCAGGCAGTGCCCATGAGGGAACTTTGTCAGAACTGAGAGCAACTTCCCTTTGTTTCCTGCTCCATTTGATCATTAAGAGACTTGGATCTTGATGGTAGCGGCAGAGGTTTATGGGTAGAGTTTGCCAACGGTTTTGGCGTTATCTCTTCCCCTCAGTGCTAAAGCCTTAGGCAGCTCAACTTCATTGTCATCTTTGGAGTAGAGTCAGAAAGGGATCTTCCTTAGAGCCTTCAGGTCCAAGGAGAAGGTCTTTGGTACCAATCTCGACTTCAGTGTGTAGTGCATTTCAAAGGGTCCTTTCCAGTTCTAGAGAGGAGATTCCTCACACTGACTCTGCTGTATCCTGACTCCTCCTGCATTCTGCTGCTTTGTTCAAACATCTTTTTTTTTCATTTATGACATAAACAGTCATACATTTGTATACTGAAAACAAACCATACTGAAATGTTTTCATTTGCAAACATATTATACATTACATATAATCTTCTATACAGTTATTATCCATGAAACATTACATAGCTCATCAAATTCTTGCTTTGCCTTAAACCTCATTTCTCCTCCAAAACATTATTCTGTAGATATTGTTCCCACAATTCCTATTTTTTGTATGTAATATGCTCCTACTGTTTTCTAAAAATCCCACTACCAATTCTTTTTATCTCTGTTACTATATTCACTACTATATCTGTTGGTCTAGGCTTTTCTAGTAATTGCTTTTTGGCAGCTACTAGACTAAAACTCAGCAAGTTATTACTATGTTTCGACAATTCCAATTCTGTATCACAGCTCAGGAAAAAATCATTTAGTTAGTTGCACCAATTTGCTCACCTAGTATTTCTGACCGTGTCTGTGGGGAATTTTTAAAGAATGCCAACACATTACACTCCCAAAACGTATGTTCCCAATTACCTCTTTCTTCCCCATCACACCTTTAACATTTGCAATCTACCTAAGGAAACATTGAGTCTGCTTGGGGTATAAAAATACCTATGCAAATACTTCCAAGCAAAGATCCTAAATTCTTCTAGACTTTGTAGCATATCTAGGAGCATTACATATAGCTTCCCATTGTTTCTTTCTAAATTGTTTATCCAGTCTCTCTTTCTAATATTCTCTTATTGATTCTTATAGTTATCATGCAATATTTTATATGCCCTATTATCTGTTTAACAGCAGTTTTTGTTCTAGATGCTACTAAAAATTCTACTTATGCTGGTCTTTCACTTGGGATCCCCTGTTCCTTTCTCTTTGCCTTATACTCTGATGTCAGTCCTTGATATGGAGGGCATTCTTTAGACTGCAGTCCAAATGTATTTTTGGCCTCTTCCCATTCTATTACCTTTCTTTCTCTGATTATTTGCTTCCAATACCTTGGCTTCTTTGCCAGTTTTCTCCAATGAATTTCAGCCCCTCTTGCCTATTCTCTGTACCTCTAATTGCAGGCATCCCTATTGTTAGAATCTCCTTTCTCAATTCCCTTGTTGGCTTCGTTCTTAGAATACTTTCTGCTACTTTGTGAATGTAATATTCTGTATGGTTATTGTTACTGTCTGTAAGGATCTGGATCCAAAGTCCCAGTTTCTCTATATTTCTTGTGTGCTATCTTTTCAAGTGTGCTGCGTCTAGGAGACTTAACTGTGTAGCTCTGAAGTACCCTTTCAAATCGGGTAATTCCCAAACCACATTCTTTTATTGGAAAAATCAACTTATCCGATTTGACTCTTGCTTGTTTCCTCTCCCAGATAAAATCCTTCACCTCTTTCTTAATTGCTGTCCACTTCTCTGGTTGATAAAAATGTGCCTGACCTGTATATAAATCTAATAGGACTAAAAACATTTTCACTGCTTGTATCTTGCTGCCCATATCCATAAAAAAGAGTTTCCAGTTTTTCAAGTTTTTGTATTATCTTTTGTTTAATCTGTTCTCTCATATCCTTAGCTGCCACATGTCCCCATAAATATAGGTATTGCGGAACCAGTTTGTGTGTGGGTACATAGCTTACAGCTATTACCTTTGTTTTAGTTTCATTAATTTTGTATCCAGAAAAGACATGAAACTGCTTAAAATGTTCCACAACACTGAAATATCCTTTTTCTGGTTTTGTCAGGTACAGAATATCCCCAAATAAAGCCTACTTTTCTTGATTACCATGCCAGTCGTATCCTTGAATTTCTGAGTCCCTTATTTTCTTTGCCAGTGGTTCTAAATATAATGCAAATATTGGGAAAGAGGACACCCCTCTCTGGTTCCTGCATTGAAACTGAACCCCCCCCTCACTTTAATTTTTGCATCCGATCCCTCTTATGTCCTTCTAATTAACCTTATTATTGTGCCAGGGAATGCAAATGCTTCCATTGTCCTACTCCTAAAATTCCAGCTTACTGTGTTGAATTCTTTCTCTGCATCAGTACCTGCCAGCAGTGGTATTTTCTTACATTCTGCTTCCCTGTGGATCATCATTGTTCTATTAATTTTGTCAGATGTTTGCCTCCCTACCACAGTATCACATTGATCCATATCTATCAATTTTGGCATCCCCTCTGCCATCCTTTTAGCCATTCTAGACCTAAACACTACAGTCACAAGTTTGAATCGAAATGGGCCTATATAAAGCTGGATTTGAAGGGTGTTTACCATCTTTAGGTATTACATCCCCCACAACTTTTTTCCAGGATGTTGGTGGTGCTTCTCCTTTTAAAATACTGTTACAGACCTTCCAGATCTTTATCACTTTATTCCTTCTTAACAGGAATACTATAGATTCTTGGAGACTTTCCTGTAGATTGTTTATATGTTATCATTTTTATCTCATCTCCTCCTGTCCCTTACAGTTAGTAACTGAACCTCATCGACCACTAAATTTGGTATAGTTAATTCTTGCATAAATATTTCCATTTGTACTTTTTCTCGATTTCCACATTTATCTGCTTTATGCAGATTTTCACAACATTTCTGAATTTTTTTCTAATACCTCTATAGGATCTCCGGTTATTTTCCTTGTTATAGGCTCCCTAAGTTTAGCAACAACAAATTATCTCTGTTGTCTAAGCTGCTGTGCTACAAGCTTTAGTGTTTTGGATTTATTATGTAAAAAAAAAAAAAAAAAAAAAACGTTGCTTAACAGCAATCTTTATAAACTCATGCATTTTATCCAGACAGTCCCTTATTTTCTCTTTAGCACTCTGCACTTGCTTCTCTTGTTCTGTGGGATTCCCCCTATTCTGCAGTGCTTTAGCCTAAGAAACTCCACTTTCATTTTATCCCAATCCCTAGCTGTATTTTCTGAAGATATTTCTATGTTACTCAATAACTTTCTAATAATTTCCACTACCCATTCGTTAAATTCCTTTCTGTTTAACAGATAGGTGGGAAAGTGCCAGTGTCTTATTTTTATTTTAGTTACTACTGACATGTTATCTGAAATGATTATTAGATGCATATCAAAACTTTTAATTACATGTACAAGTTCCTCTAATTTTTGTCTAGCCTAGCCCAATTTTTGTATCTTGCTGAATAATATATAAATTCAACTCCTGCTACTGAATTTGCATATTCCATACCAAATATTTTCATAACTTTCTTAAAAAAAATCTAACTTGTTTTATTTTCTCTTCGAGGCCCGCCAGATACATCCTCACTGTTGCAAATCAAATTCCAGTCTCCTGTAAGTAATTCTCTGCTGAAAGCTGATTTTCTCCTGAATTTCCTTAAGCTCCATTGTAGCAGTTTTAGGTGGAATATAAATGCATGGCAGCATAATAATCTTCCCCTGCCACTAGCCCCTTAGTATTACAAACCTGCCATTATCTTTTTCCCACTTCTATCACTGTTGGAGCTCTTCTAGCAATTAATGAAAGTTCTCCCCTTTCCTTTGTCCCAGTATTCCACTGAATAACAATTCTAAACTTTTTTTTCCAAGTTCACACGCTCAGTTCTTTCCAAATGTGCCTTCTATAGCATAGCTGTTTGCATTCTACATGTTAACTACTCTCCTAATTTTATATACCTGTGAGACCATTCGCATTCAAAGATCATATGGAAAGTGTTGCCATTATAAGTTAGTATTCCCACCTGTTATGTATAACCACGTGTAGTGCACTAATGTTTGGCAGGTTGATCTTTTATGCACTTGTTTCTTGTCATATTCATTTAAACCTATGTCATGTCTTACAAGACTTTTTGTTTTAATGAAAACCCTCAAAAAAAAAAAAAAAAAAAAAAAAAAAAACAGGCACAGCCCCCATAACCTAACTTAATACAAACACATACAACTGTGTGCACTTTCAAATAATAAGGTTTAATACTCCTAATAGGATTAATTGTCCCAGATTGATAGCTACACTCACAGGCTTTAATTAACCTATATTGAAAGCTTTCCATGCTAAGAAGCATGATGCAGCCTGTGCTTCAACGTAACACTAAGTGCTGTTTTAGTCTTTATTCCTTTCTTAGATGTAGAAATCAATTTGAATGCTATGAGAAAGCATTATAGTTTAGCCATTGAAATAAAAAAAAGTATTCTGTTTTATTGCCCTTACTAGTTAATCTCCATACAAATATGAGAAGCAAACACACTGTTGCCTTCATCTGCAAACTTCTAATATTGCACTGTGAACATTTATTTCTAAAGGAAAACTTTTCATTACATTCCATGTTTTTATTTACTTGCGTCTACCTAAAACTTGTTAGATCATGTCAAGAGCCTTAATCCAGTTATTCCCCTATGCAAAAGTAAGAAAAAGCATATCAGTTTTACTTGCATCATAGGATCATAAGAAGTTACTAGGCTATTGGCCCAGAGGTCCTTACAAGCCTAGCCAAGAATTTAGCCCATGTTCTGACAAGTCAGCACATGGTGCCCCTGTCCAGCAGAGAGGTGGAATCCCAGGGGTGCATTTTCTGTTCCCCATCCAGTTATCCAGGTTGTGCTTAAAAAGCATTAATGAGGTACTCTGCTTGACGTTGAGTGGGAGTCTATTCCACAGAAGGGGGAGTCTTTAGGACACCAATCTGTCCCACCACCAAGTCCTGTTGATGTCACAGATCAGGTTCAGGACACGCGTGCAGGTTACTTGAGTGGAGCTTGACTTGCGGATATGCAGCAGTCCCATCAAAGCGAGGTCTGAGATTGCTTTGTATACCAGATAGAGGTCACCTTTGAGGAGTCTGTAGAAGACTGAGTAGATAGACAGGGCCTTTAGCGTATCTGTGTAGGGTAGATGTTTTAAGGCCCTGGATTCTGCTGGTGAGGAGCCTCTGGTCTCCAGCTGCTACATATGCTTTGTGAGGTACATTCTGAAAGGGGGATTGTACTCAGTAATGGGTCTTATAAGAGAAGAATACAGGGATGTTATGCCCACCTTGTCCCTGGATGAGATATCCTAATTAATGAGGTGGGCCATGTAGAAAGCTTTCTGTACAACAGAGGCAATATGGTAGTCAAAAGTCAGTTGGTTATTAACCTGGGATCCCAAGTCCGTCACGACTGATTGCGTGCTTAGGACCTTGCTATTAATGTGATAATTTGTGGGGACATCACTCTCCCCAAAGGGGATGATGCATTTTTTGGCATTCAGTTTGAGGGCATGTTTCTAGCACCAGTCATATGTTTGGATGAAACCCTCTTGGAGGATGTCCACATCACTAGGGGAACTGATGACAGCGCCCAGTTTGCAGTCATATGCAAACTTGGTCAGCTATAGTCCATTGGTTTTGGCCTGCATCTTAGAAAAGTATATCCCACACAATAAAAGCCCCAAGAACAATCCCTGGGGTATACCATTTGTTACGGGTCAACTGCTTGAGGTGGCTTCCCCTGTTTTGATTAGGTAGGCTCTATCAAATGAGCCAGTTTGCTACCCATCTGGTAACATACAGATTGATGCCTTGTTGAGAGAGTTTATTATACCCGAGTGCTCTTTTGTCCAAGATTTCTTTTTTTTTTTTTTTTTAATTGGAGTGCCTACAATTCTTAAAATTGAGCAAGAAGAAAATAAAGGAAACAGGGCACCTGTTTACTTTTAGTATCTGTATTGCATACAAAAATAACTGAAAAAGCTTTACTGTATAACATGTAGTTTGTCATGTTTTATAAAAAATACTGTTAAGAACAATAGTTTTACTACAGTTCCTTCTTTCCTTCCTCTTCCCCTGTCCTTAATGTTCTTCTAAACATTAATGGTATGAATTGGGGCATCTGCTTTGAAGTCTCCTACAAGTTTTAACAGTCAACTAAAGCCAGTATTTCCAGGTTTTCTTGTTCTACCATATTTCACAAATGTGATTGATGCTTTGTATGCCCACATTTATCCATTAATTCCTGAGTTGCTGGTTTTCTTTCTGCTGATCTCCAACTCCCAGCTCCAGTCTGTGGTTCATTTCCGATGTACTCTTGGTTCTTCTGGTCAACTCCTGTGCTTTTTTACTCTCTCTCGAGCATTTTCCTTTGTAATAGTGGAAAATGTTTCCCTAAGCACATTTTCTGTATGAGCTTTATTATCAGAAGAACAAGAAGCAAATCTCTACAGTTTGAGAGCTCATTTTTATTGGGCAAACTTTTGTGTTTCCTCCCTAGCATGTTCTGTATCAAAAAATGGCAGACCCTTCAGGAAAAAAATATTCTGAGGATAGCCGGATACAACAGCTTAAATCTCACTCCTGCTTCTCAACATTCCCTGATGAGAGTAAATGGACTCTTCCTGGTGTACAGTGAGTAATCATTTTCCAAAAACACACTGTTGTCTCCAACTTTTACTCCTTTGTTGTTCTGCTGCAGTTTTGTCAGAATCAACTCTTTTTGCTGGTAGGATTGCATCTTCTCTATTATAGGTCTTGGATGCTTTCTCATGGCCAGGTTTGGAGCATACACACGATGTGCTCTCTGTTAACGTTTCCTGCTGCGGATTATCAGTTCAGTTGTTTATTTGTGCTTTCATAAAATTAATAGTCTATTCCTTCCAGTTTCTCTGATGCAGCATAAAATGTCAGGTTTTCCCCACATGCACTGTTCCCTAATTTTACCACTTTTTGAAACCTCCATTGAGCAGTCTCACTCTGGCATTCTTTTCTTCATTTTGACTTCTGATTTTTGCAATTTTATCAGCTCATCTGAATATCTGTTTAAAGTTTCTTCCGTTCTTTTCCAGCCTTTTGAGTTGATATAATCCTTCATTGTTTTATTTTGATTAGCTTTGAGCACATTTGACTTATTTTTTCCTCTAAATTACTGGAAGTCATGTCTTGCACCAAAGCTGGAACTTTAACTGCTTTTTTTGAATAGCTGCGGGATTCTTCCCAAACAGTGTTTTCTCCACACTTTCTGCAGTTGATTTTCTTTCAGGTTCTCTAAGTTTCTTCTGTGCTGACATCCAGGCAGTGCAATTACTAGCCAGCAACTGGAATTAACCCCAAAACACAAATTCATTGTCTCTCTTTTTCTGAGTTTCTTTTTTTCATAATGGGAGAGCTGAAATTTAGTTGATACTCATTGTGCAACCATCTTGGAAATGTTTCTTCCAAACATCCTATCAGCGTCAGTCATCTTCATTTATTCTTGAGAGTCCTCTCTTGTTGAGTCCTCATTCAGATTCCGAGACTTCTATGAAGCCCTTCCCCTGAGAAGAGTCACAGGAAACATGCATGCAATAGGAGGCATGGCAACTCCTCCCAGTTGTTGCTTACAGAAAATACTGACTTCAAGGAATGAGAGGGGGTACCCCTAGAAAACATCTCTTTCGAAGAGATCCTGGAGTTGATGAAGCAAGAGGTGGGGCTGGTCATCTGAATCCCCATCCGAAGAGGTGTTAGTATTCCTTGAGGCTGTTGAGACTGGCTTGTCTAATGCCTGGGTGATCCCACCCACTGACAAGCTCATGCACTGTCTCTTAGCGGGATTGGAAAGAACCCAGTGTTGTGGAACCAATTTCTAGGAAACCAGATAAGGTACTACCGATCTCCCTATATCAGATCACACTGAATGAATGTTTCCCAGTTGACGCTATGGTGTTGGCAGCCACAGGGAAGGAGCTTTCTGAAGAGAGCACCTCTATCCATCCCCCTATTGAGAAGTCCAAAGAGCTGGACAGATGTGGAAAGCTGACATATGCTTCACTGACATTTGCAGTTTTTGTGTTTAACTACTTCATGCACAGAACTAATTTTCAGAGGAATTTGACTGAAGAATGTTCCAAATCCCTCTTGAGTAATTTGCTGTGGACATCCAGAAAATGGTGACATCGCAGCTGTTTACTGTACGATGTATGCCTAAGCTGTCCAAGTGCTTACTTTCTAGTGCAGCAGATGGTATTGTGAGAGCAGCAGGCACCAGCATTGTTGTTCATCTGCATGCTTGGCTGCAGAAAATTTTAAGACATCCTTCATCAGTTCCCCATTTGATTAATTTAACACTTTTCAGTCCATGGTTAGAGACACTCCCACATGACTGTCTTATTTTGCCAGGACACTTCTCGTTACAGAACCCCCCCCCAAGGCAGAGGAGGAATCAATTTCAGTGGATGTCACCCTTAGGGCAGATGTCTGCAGAATCAAAGGATGTTCGTATTTCACTGTTGCAGTCATCACATTTGGGCTATCTGCTTGCAGTAGTCCTCAGTCGGCCTGATTATCAAAGTCTTGGGTCCTGCATCGGTTGCTGTCTCATCTTCCATGACGTCAGATAGTCAGGGGTATAAAGCATGCAGCCAAAACCATTACATCAGTCTTTCTTGCTGTGTGGTGCCCAAAGCAGAAGCCGTTCCAAGTGCTGGTCAGCCAACTCCTGAAATTTTCGTTTTCGAGTTTCAGAACCAAAGTCTTCAACTAAAGCAAAGTACCCCATTGGGGAAACTTTATCTTGCTCTAAACCAATGTCAGTAAAAGTTAGTAATTGTATTTCTTGTGGAAAGCAAATACCTAATAAAGATTTTCAATCGTACTGTATTCCTTGCCTAGGCCCTGGCCATGACGTACCTCTCTGTTTTGTGCCTTATTTAAACAATGAACTATTCGTCGTCTGCATATTTACGCTTCTAAATGTTTTGGTACTCAGTTGAATTATCTAGATATGGCTTTGGTAAGCCACCCGACTACCGACATTCTGAAAAAACACAAAGATAAAGACAGACAGGCCACCTAGGTCCAAAGCTGCCCGACAACGCTTCTCTTAAGCCAGTCGCCAGTTCACCGGTACTCTGAGGTGCTTTCGCAGCCCCTGATACCCGCTACTTCATATTCGCAGGCCTCTAATGAGACCCATTCGGAGTTCGGTATACGACGAGATGCTTCAACTGTGGAACCTGCGGATGTCTCTACCTTGGATGGGTCCAGAGCTGCTGTGCAGGCACCAGCTTTTGAGGGTGTATTCAGGCCTACTGACTTGCATATTAAACCAACGCCATCTTCTTCTTCAAGGCCTAAAATTCGATCCATGCCTAGAAAGCAGACACCCAGACCGCATGGTCAGGCCTCTCTGCCTAAAAAACAAATGAGAAGAAATGGCTGAAGACCATATTACTTTAATCAGGGGAAGCCAACCTTCCCCCCTCTGAGACCTAGAACTGAATTTTCCTATGATACTTCTGATCAGGATTCTGAAATTTCTGTTTCCTCTGATGACCAGGATTTACCCTTATCTACCTATGAGGATTCTGATGCAGAGGACCCTGTTCCCTCTGCTTCCCCGCCAGAGGATTTCTGTTTTGGTGAAACCTTGCATACTCTTAGGGAGCATTTCCGCTGGGAAAGCCAGGATTACTCTGATTCTAAAAAGAGGCTTAGGGATTTCTTACTCCTGCCCCAACACAGGCCTTTAGCTATCCCCCCTGTACTGAACATTGTTGGTGCCCTTTTCAGAGTCTAGCTTGGCCCCTGACTCCTTACCTCCTGCTCCCAGAAAACCAGATAGATATTACAGGGTTCCTGACTCTCACAAGTGCCTCTTTAAAAATCCTACTGCGAATCCTGAGACCCAAGGGCATTAAGGCTACTGCTGCAAAAAATCCTACCCCCCTCTGATAGAGATTCCAGAATGCTGGATAGATGGGGTAAGAAGGTATACACTTCTGCAACCTTGGCCATTAGGGCCTTAGACTGCGAGTTTCATATGTTAAAGTATTTTGCAATGTGGATGTTCATCGTGTTACACTGCTGCAGTCATTACACTTGGGTTATCCTGCCATCAGGCGGTTCCCCAGTCGGCCTGAGTTCCAAAGTCTTGATACGGCGTCTGTTGCTGTCACCTCCTCCCTGACGTCAGTGCGACAGGGGTATATAAGATGCAGCCGACGCCATTTTCTTCAGTCTTTCTTGCCGCGCGGTGCCCGAAGCAAAAGCAGTTCGCAAGTGCCGGTTGGCAATCTCCTGAGGTTTTCATTCCGAATCCAGAGCCGAAGTCTTCTACAAAGCTAAGTACCCCGTTGGGGAAACTTTTTCTTGCCACAGGCTGATGTCAGTAAAAGTTTATAACTGTATTTCTTGTGGGAAGCAAATACCTCATAAGGATTTCCGTTCCTATTGTATCCCATGCCTAGGCCCTGACCACAGTGTCACTGGTTGTCAGTTTTGTGCTAGGTTTAACAAGCGCACTGTTAAATGTCGGTTTAATTTTGCCCGACATTATTTTGGTAGAAAATTCAATTATACCATGCCATCGGAACTTCCAACGACTGGAATACACAAAAAGCGCAAAGACAAGGATAGGCATCCGAGGCCCAAAACTGACGACGAAGCCTCTTCTAGGCCAGTCGCCGGTTCTCTGGTTTTCAGCGAGGCGCCTTCGCAGCCCCTGACGACTGCTTCTTTAGAACCTCAAGCCATCTCTGACTCCCACGTGGAGATGGCTGGGCCTTCGGATGCACACGTTCTTCAGCCTACCTAGACTAATCTTTCAGCGGGATCCGGAGTAGCTGAGCAACCCACAGCTACAGAGGGTGTCTTCAGACCTACTGAGTTAAGCATTAAACCCTCAGCTACGTCTAAGCCTTCTTTAAAGTCAAAGAAACAAATACAGCATTCTCTAGGACTGGCTTCCATGCCTAAGAAACAAATGCTCAAAATGGACAAAGACCTAATCACTCTGATCAGGGGGTCCCATCCCCCTCCTGATAAAAGGCCTAGACAGGATGCAGACTTTGACTCATCCGACCTGGTGTCCATCTCTTCTGATTCATCCTCAGACCTAGGATACTCTTTACCCCTTTGAGGATTCTGATGCTGAGGAATCAATTCCATCAGCCTCACCGCCTGAAGACTACTCCTTTGGGGAAACCCTACATACCATGAGGGAGCATTTTCACTGGGAAGGCCAGGATTATTCAGAATCCAAGAAAAGGCTCAGAGACTTCCTTTTATTACCTCAACACAGACCCCTTGCTATTCCGCCAGTGTTGGATATTGTGGATGATGTGTATACTGAATCCAGCTTAAATCCTGATTCCTTACCTCCAGCCCCTCTTAAACCTGACAGATACTACAGAGTCCCTGACTCATAAATTTCTGTATAAAAGCCCTGTAGCTGACCCTGAAACTATTTCCCAGGGACCCAAAAGAGTTAAGGCCTCATCAGCCAAGAATCCAGTTCCCTCTGACAGAGATTCCAGAGCATTAGACAGATGGGGAAAGAAAGTATATACGTCTGCAACTTTAGCAGTGAGAGCCTTAAATTGCCAGTTTCACATGCTAACATATCAGCAATTTTTACTCTCTCAGTTAAAACAAAAAATGCTTCCAGAATCAGATCCTCATAATTTTAAAGAAATGCAGGATTTATTGCATGCAGCTGAACAAGTAGGAAAGCATACCTTGCAATGTGGTTTTGATTCTCTAGAGGCCTCCTGCAGAGCAGCAGTTACAGGCTCTGTCATTAGAAGACATGCTTGGTTAAAAGAACATACGTTACCAGATCATGTTAAAGCAAAATTATTGGATGCACCTTTGCAGCAGGATGTGTTATTTGGAGTTGAGGCAGAAGAGGTATTAAAGAAAATGGAGGATAAGGCAAAATCTATGCAAACGGTGAAGGATTTCTTACAGGTTCAGCCTCCTAGATTTAGCAGAAACTGGCCAACTAAGAATTGGTCCTTTCCAATTACAGACAGACCTCAAAGGGGAAGATACAGACGTCCAAGAGGTAGAGGTCAAACACATGGTACTTACAGGTCTCGACAATGGGTTGCATCAGACCAGAAAGAAGGGGAAGACAGCCCCCAACCATATAAAAAAACAGCTCCAATGACTTCCCACTACAGCTGCCAAACAAATCCTTCTTGGCAGCCCCCTTGGGAGGAAAACTGGCACTCTTCTACCACAATTGGCAAATGATCACCAAAGACAAATGGGTTCAAATCATTGTATTTCAAGGTTACAGGTTCCACTTTCACACTCTGCCAAGGTTAAAAGGAATCCAAACCTGCCACCAAATCAATGGGCAGAGGCTCAAAAACAAATTACAGCACTCATGGATATGAGAACTATTCAAAAGGTACCACCACAGGAGCAAGGACAAGGATTTTACTCAAGACTCTTTCTGATACCCAGAAAGGATAAAGCCTGGAGGCCCATTCTGGATCTTTCATCTCTAAACACTTACCTGGATGTTCCGAAATTCAAAATGTTGACATTACAGCAGCTTCTCATGCTGGGCAAGAAAGCTTGGCTCGTGACTTTGGACCTCAAAGAGGCATACCTGCATGTCCCTATCAGACAAAACTGCAGAAGATACCTCAGATTCATAGCGGGTTCAACGCACTACCAATTCTCTGCACTGCCCTTTGGCTTATCTACTGCGCCCAAGGTCTTCACAAAGTGCCTTGCACCAGTAATTGCATTTTGCAGACAGAAAGGAATTCAAATTTATCCGTACCTGGACGACTTCCTGATTCAAGCAGAGAGCAAGGGCATTCTTCTAAATCATCTGGCGTTTGTAAAAGAGTTAAGTTGCCTGGGGTACACAGTAAACGAAAAGAAATCAAAACTAGTGCCCTCACAAGAGATTATATTCCTGGGTGCCAACTTTAACACAACTGCCCAGATGGCTTATCTCACACCAGACAAACAAGGACAACTGACTCAGTACTTTCAATTGATGGCAATGAAGACCCAACTCCCTGCAAGAAAAATTCTGCAGGCCTTGGGTTACATGGCATCTTGCGTACTACTAATTCCATATGCAGGACTGCATATGAGGAAACTACAATGGTACCTAAAGAATGTATGGTCTCAACACTGTCAAAGTTTGGAAACAAGTTATACCACTAATCCCTTGCCTTCAACAGGAATTTCAATGGTGGGCTCAAGCTTGTCACCTCAACAAGGGACAGCCTTTTACACAACCCACAGCCAGGCAAACACTGACAACAGATGCATCGGATTACGCCTGGGGAGCACACATGGCAGGCAAATGTATTCAGGGCACGTGGCCTGCAGAACAAAGGCATCTTCACATCAATCAAAAAGAGATGCTTGCTGTACAAAATGTGCTTATAACTTTCAAGGACCTGCTGCATCCAGGACAACTACTACTAAAGACAGACAACACCACAGTTATGTGGTACATAAACAAGCAAGGGGGCACAACCCCCTGTGCAGACAAGCTATGACCTTGTGGAACACAGCTATAAACCTTCAAGTTCATCTACAAGCACAATTCCTGCCAGGAGACAAAAACACACTGGCAGACGACTTAAGCAGAAACATCATGGATCCCCACGAATGGGAGTTGAATCCACAAATATTCAGAATGACACAGAAATGGTGAAGCCCGGGCATAGATCTGTTTGCATCCCCAATAAACTGCCAGCTACAAAAATTCTGCAGAAGGAGTTACCATCCACAAGCATGGAAAGTGGATGCCCTGTCATTCAGCTGGGTGAACCTACAAGTATACGCTTTTCTACCACTACCTCTCCTGCTAAAGGTACTCATAAAAGCCAGGCAGGAAGAGCCAAAGATGATCCTGATTGCACCAGACTGGCCACGCCAGCACTGGTACCCAATCTTAAGGAGCTTAGCACAAGAACCACCCTGGATTTTGCCTCAAATCCCTCATCTGCTGACTCAGCACAACAAACAAATACTACACAGCCAGCTAAAGACCTTAAACCTAGCTGCATGGAAGATTCCTTAGTCAAGCAAGCAATGCCTCTCCAAAGCTGTTATGGATGTCATTCTGGAGGCCAGAAGGCCTAGTACCAGGAAAGTCCATTCGGATAAATGGAAGAGATTCTGTGCCTGGAACCAAGCTCACAGCCTTGACCCTCTTGTCCCAAACATTCCTCAGATACTACAATACTTAACTGAGATGCTGGACAAAGGACTCTCCTTCTCATTCATCAAGATCCACGCCTCTGCCATCTCTGCTCATTACAACACGGATCCCCCAATTTTCTCTAATCCTTTATTAAAACAGTATTTCAGAGGGGCTAAAAACATAAGACCACTCCGTAGAGCACCTACTCCAACTTGAGACCTCAACTTTGTTTTGGAGAAGCTAACTTTACCTCCATTTGAGCCATCCAGCACAGCAGAATTAAAATATATCTCTTGGAAACCTACTCTGCTCCTGGCAATAACAGCATGAAGAGTTTCAGAATTACAGGCACTAATGGCAGTGGAACCTTTCCTCATTTTCCACCAGGACAAGGGTGTCTTTAAGAACTAATCCTACTTTTATGCCAAAGGTGGTATCCAGTGTGGCTCTAAACCAAACTATTCACCTGCCAACTTTTTATCCTAAACCACAGAATAAAGGGGAGAGACTATTACACTCTTTGGACATTCACAGGCAGTTACGCTTCTACTTGGACAAAACCAAAGCTTTCAGAAAATGTGAGCAATTATTGGTAGCATATGCAGCAGGAGCACAGGGAAAAGTCATTTCAAAACAGACTATTTCAAAATGGATAGACATTGTATACGTTTCTGCTACACATACAATGGAAAACCTGTTCCTAGCAGCATTAGATCTCACTCCACCAGGGCAACAGCCACTTCAGCTGCCTACCTCAGGGGAGTACCTACCAAGGATATTTTGGAATCAGCAACTTGGAGTTCTGTACATACCTTCACCAAGCATTACCATCTGCCTCTATACTCTAAATCCAGAGCTGGCTTCGCCACTGCAGTGCTGCAGGGCCTTATAGAACTAGCCACCCGTCCTCAGCTTTGGGATTCTACCCAAGTGTAATGACTGCAGCAGTGTAACATGATAAACATAGTACAGTTTTGTACCTACCATAAATGTAGATGTTCGAGTGTATACACTGCTGCAGTCCAGGTTAGCCTCCCTCCTTCCCCTCTTACTGGCTGGTACGTACCTATGTCTTCTACCCTTACTACCTATGGGGAGTATTTGCTGGTAGCTGTAAGTTGTTTTTTTTTTTTTTGCTTTTCTTATGTATGTTTTTTTAGCAATTGGAATTGCCTACCTATTTGGGGGCACCTGACTTCTGGGGCAAGAAAAATTGAAGAAAATGGCGTCTGCTGCATCTTGTATACCCGTGTCGCACTGACGTCAGGGAGGAGGCGACAGCAACTGACGCCGGACTAAGAATTTGGAACTCGGGCTGACTGGGGAAACCGCCTGACAGCAGGATAACCCAAGTGTAATGACTGCAGCAGTGTATACACTCAAACATCTACATTTATGGTAGGTACAAAACTGTACTTTTTGATTCACACTAGCGGCATCTTGCAGGGCTGCTGTCACTGGGTCTGTACTAAAAAGGCATGCTTGGCTTAAGGAGCAGTCTTTACCAGATCATGTTAAAGCTAAATTGCTGGATGGTCCATTAAACCAGGACCGCCTGTTTGGCAACAAAGCAGTAGTAATACTTAAAACGATGGAAGAAAAAGCTAAATCTATGCAAACTGTTATAGATTTCCTGCAAGTACAGCCTCCAAGATTTAGTAGGCATTGGCCCTCTAAGAATTGGTCCTTTCCTGCCTCTTCCAGGCCTTCTCAGTCCAAACCCAGTACCAGCAGAACACTCAGGCTTCAGTCCCAAGGTATGCACAGGGCTAAGCTGTGGGGGGCTCCCACTTCCAAAGCAGGGGGTAGTATGACTCCCCCCTGTGGTAAACTGTTTCAATTGCTTAACTTTGAAACTTCCAAGCCCTTCACAACTGACTGCTCCTTTAGGGAGAAAGATTGCTCTGCAGGTAAAAAACTGGGAACTCATTACCCAGGACAAATGGATTTTAAATACAGTTTCCCAAGGATACAGGTTCCACTTCCACACTTTACCAACCCCAAACGGTTGGCCAGGTCTACCCCTAAATCATTGGGCAGAGGCTCAAAAGCAAGTTTTCTCAAAAAGTGCTATTCAAACTGTCCCAGAAGAGTAAAGGGGACAAGGTTTCTACTCAAGACTTTTCCTGGTGCCCAGAAAAGACAACTCCTGGTGTCCTGTCCTGGATCTCTCTATCCTAAACACTTACTTGGTGATCCCAAAATTCAAAATGCTTTACTCTTCACCAGTTGCTTCCTATGCTAGGCAAGGATGCCTGGTTGGCAATACTAGATTTAAAGGAAGCCTACCTACACATCCCAATCAAGGAATCTTGCAGAAGATACCTACGCTTCAAAGCAGGCTTCATGCCCTATCAGATGTTCTTCTTGTTTCACTGTTGCAGTCATTACATTTGGGTAATCTGCTTGCAGGTTGCCCTCAGTCGGCCTGATTAACAAAGTCTTGGGTCCTGCGTAGGTTGCTGTCCCTTCTTCCATGACGTCAGGTCGTCAGGGGTATAAAACATGCAGCCGACGCCATTACATTAGTCTTTCTTGCCGTGCGGTGCCTGAAGTAGAAGCAGTTTGCAAGTGCCAGTCGGCCTACTCCTGAAATTTTCGTTTTCGAGTTTCAGAACAGAAGTCTTCAACTAAAAGCTAAGTACCCCGTTGGGGAAACTTTTTCTTGCTTCTTTCCGATGTCAGTAAAAGTTAATAATTACCTTACTTGTAGAAAGCAAATACCTCATAAAGATTTTCATTCGTACTGTATTCCTTGCCTAGGCTTTGACCACGATGTACCTTGCTGTTGGTTTTGTGCTTTATTTAATCAGTGCACTATCCGTCGTCTATATTTTTGCCTTTAATTATTTCAGTTCTCGGTTTAATTATCCAGAAATGTCATCGGTTAGCCATCCGACTACCGGGATTCTGAAAAAACGCAAAGATAAAGACAGACAGGCCGCCGAGGTCCAAAACTGCTAACAACTCTTCTAAGCCAGTCGCCAGTTCACCGGTACTCTGGCACTTTCGCAGACCGCTAATACCCGTTACTTCTGATTCTCAGGCCTCTACTGAGACCCATTCGGAGTCCAGTATGCCACGAGATACTTCAACTATGGAACCCGCAGATGTCTCTGCCATGGATGGGTCTGGAGCCGCTGTGCAGGCACCGGCTTCTAAGGGTGTATTCAGGCCTTCGGACTTGCGTATTAAATCAATGCCTCCTTTATTACTAAGGCCTAAATCTCTATCCATGTCTAAAAAAAAAATGCCCAGGCCACATGCTCAGGCCTCTATGCCTAAAAAACAAATGATAAAAATGGTTGAAGATCTAATAACTCTAATCAGGAATAGCCAACCCCCCCCAAAAAAAAAAAAAAAAGCCTAGGGCTGAGCTTTATTATTAATCTGCTGATCAGGATTCTGTTTTTTTCTGACTCTTCTGATGACCTGGATTTGTCCTTACCTACTTATGAGGATTCTCATGCAGAGAACTCTGCTTCCCCTCCTGAGGATTTTTCTTTTGGGGAAACCTTACATACTCTAAGGGAGCATTTTCACTGAGAAAGCAAGGAATTTTTGTGATTCAAAAAAGAGGCTTAGGGATTTCCTTCTCCTACCTCAGCATTAGGCCTTTGGCTATTCCTCTTGATGATGCTTTCTCGGAATCCAGCTTGGCCCCTGATTCCCTGCCTCCTGCTCCCAGTAAACCTGACAGATACTACAGAGTCCCTGAGTCCCACAAGTTCCTTTTCAAAAATCCTATTGCAGATCCAGAGACTATTTCACAGGGGCCCAAGGGCATTCAGGCTTTTACTGCTAAAAATCCTACCTTCTGATCGAGACACCAGGGCGCTGGATAGATAGGGTAAAAAGGTTTATACTTCAGCAACCTTGGCAATTAGAGCTTTAAACTGCCAATGTCATATGTTTAAATATCAGCAATATGTTATTGGACAGCTTAAACAGACAATGCTGTTGATTCCTGACTGTGTGGAAAATAAAGACTTACAGGATTTAATGCATTCTGCTGAACAAGTTGGAAAACATACTTTGCAATGTGGTTTTGATTCTTTAGAGGCCTCTTGCAGGGCTGCTGTTACTGAGTCTGTGCTTAGAAGGCATGCTTGGCTTAAGGAGCAATCCTTGCCTGAGCACGTTAAAGCTAAATTGTTGGATGCTCCTTTGTCAGGACCGCCTGTTTAGCAACAAAGCTGAAGAAGTTCGTAAAAAGATGGAAGATAAAGATAAATCTATGCAAACTGTTAAAGATTTTTTACAAGTTCAGCCTCCTATATTTAGTAGGCGCTGGCCATCTAAGAATTGGTCCTTTCCAGCCCCTTCCAGGTCTTCTCAAGCCAAACCCAGACGCAGCAAAAACCTCAGGTTTCAGTCCTAGGGGACTCACAGAACTAAGCAGTGGGAGGCCTCCACTTCCAAGTCTGGGGATAATGACACCCCCCTATGGTAAACTGTCTCAATGACTTCCTTTTAAAATTTTCAAGCACTACTCTTCTGACTGCCCCTTTGGGGGGGGGGGGAGATTGCTCTTCATGCAAAGAACTGGGGACTCGTTACCAAGGACAAATAGGTTTTAAATACAGTGTCCCAGCAATACAGATTTCACTTCCACACGTTGCCAATGTCAAGTGGGTGGCCGGACCTACCCCCAAATCAGTGGGCAGAGGCCAATACTAGATTTAAAAGAAGCATACCTGCACATCCCAATCAGGGAATCTTGCAGAAGATACCTACGCTTCAAAGCAGGCTACATGCACGATCAGTTCTTGTGCTGCCCTTTGGCTTATCTACTGCACCCAGGGTATTCACAAAGTGCCTAGCTCCAGTTATTGCATTTTGCAGGCAAAGAAGTATTCAAATATACCCTTACCTGGACGATTGTCCTGGCTTTCTGTCTGAATTAGACATACTTTTGAATCATCTGACGTTTGTAAAAAGGGTTCTAACTTGTCTGGGGTACACCATAAACGAAAAGAAATCACAACTGGTACCCTGTCATCAAATTACATTCCAGGGAGCAAGCTTGAATACAACTTCCCAAATGGCTTACCTCATGCCAGAAAAGCAAATTCATTTGACAGTCTACTTCAAATAAGTGGCCACAGAAACCCTGCTCTCTGCAAAACAAATACTGCAAGCCTTGGGGTTCATGGCCTCCTGCATTCTTCTAATTCCATATGCAAAACTGCATATGAGGAAACTACAGTGGTATCTAAAAAGCCTATGGAGTCCACATTCTCACAGCCTAGAAACAATGATTCCTATCATACCTTGCCTATGCATAGAGTTCCTTTGGTGGGCAGAGGCCTGCCACCAAAAAAGGGACTACCTTTCACACCACCCCCTGCTGCCCAAACCCTAACAACAGATGCATCAGACTATGCATGGGGGGCTCACCTAGCAGGGAAGTGCATTCAGGGCAAATGGAACCCAAGTCAAATGCACCTGCATATCAATCAAAAAGAAATGTTAGTTGTACAGAATGCTCTGACAGCCTTCAAGGACTTCATTCTTCCAGGACAACTGATGGTAAAGACGGACAACACCACGGTTATGTGGTACATAAACAAGCAGGGGGGTACACATTCTTACCCCCTCTGCAGTCTAGCCATGGCATTGTGGAACACAGCCTTGAGCTACCAAGTGCACCTACAAGCTCAATTCCTGCCAGGAAAATTAAATGCACTGGCAGACGGACTAAGCAAAAACTTCATGGGCCCACACGAGTGGAAACTGGAACCAAGGATTTTCAACATGTTAACAAGCGAATGGGGGAGCCCAGATATAGACCTGTTTGCCTCTCCCCCCAGAACTACCAATTGGACAAATTTTGCACAAGGACTCCCCACAAACAAGCCTGGAAAGTGGATGCTCTGTCCTTCAGTTGGAAAAAAAACTATCAGTCTATGCCTCCCCCCTGTGCCTTTGCTCTCCAAAGTACTACTAAAAGTTAAACAGGACAAACCAAGGATGATTTTGATTGCTCCAGACTGGCCGCTCCAACACTGGTACCCCCTCCTACACAGTGTGTCACGGTTATCTCCATGGCTCCTGCCTCAGACTTCTTCCCTGCTGTCTCAGCAGGAGAACCAGATTCTGCACCCTCAGCTTCCAACACTGAACCTTGCAGCCTGGCTAATTACTTAAACTCTCCCTTACCATCCCTCAGCAAACCTGTGATGGATGTCGTTTTAGAGGCAAGGAGGCCTAGTACTAGAAAATCCTATACTGAAAAATGGAAAAGATTCTGTGCCTGGAACCAATCTCAAGGTATGAGCACAGCAGCGCCCAGTTTACCTCAGATTTTACAATACTTAACTTGAGATGCTTCACAAGGGCATGTCTTTTTCCTCCATTAAAATCCACGCTTCAGCCATTTCAGCTCATTTATAACACAGAACCTCCCCTCTTCTCTCATCCACTGCTCAAGCAGTACCGCAAAGGGGCCAAAAATTTGAGACCACCCAGGAGAGCTCCAACCCCAGCCTGGGACCTTAACTTTGTATTGGAGAAACTCACTCTACCTCCTTTCGAGCCAGCTGCTACTGCAGACTTAAAATTTCTTTCTTGGAAAACAGCTTTCCTTTTAGCAATCACTTCAGCTAGAAGGGTATCTGAATTACAGGCCCTTATGGCAGTGGATCCTTTCATCATCTTTCATGCGGACAGGGTGTCACTCGGAACCAATCCATCCTTCATGCCCAAGGTGGTATCCAATGTGGCTCTTAATCAGTCCATTCATTTGCCAACCTTCTTTCCCAATCCACAGAACAAAGGGGAACGGATTCTGCATTCCTTGGATGTGCACAGACAACTTAGATTCTACTTGGACAGGACTAAACCTCAAAGAAAACCTGAACGACTGCTGGTAGCATTTGCTGCAGGGGCAGATGGGAAGGCTATTTCAAAACAAACCATTTCTAATTGGATAAGCCATTGCATTCATTTCTGCTACAAGCACCATGGAAAACCTATCCCCCGGGAGATCAGACCTCACTCCACTAGGGCTGCATCTACTTCTACAGCCTTTCTCAGAGGTGTTCCTACCAGGGACATCCTAGAAGATGCTACCTGGAGTTCTGTACATACTTTCACCAAGCATTATCATTTGCCAATTTTCTCTAAATCCAGAGCTGGCTTTGCCACTACAGTCTTGCAGGGCCTTATAGCTGGCCCTAATGCTATCTAAACTCCTCCTCCCAACCATAGCTTTGGGAATCTACCCAAATGTAATGACTGCAACAGTGAAACACTGAGAACATAGTATAGTTGTGTACACTTACCATAAATGTAGATGTTAGAGTGTATTCACTATTGCAGTCCTGGTTACCCTCCCTCCTGCCCCTAACTTCTTTTGGCTATATCTCTACTTTCCTTTACTATGCTTAAAAGCCTTTTTGGTGTATTTTCCTTTTTGTTGGAGGTATACCTTTGTGTTTTTGTTTAAATACTCCCCATTAGGGGGGCACCTGACATCTGGGGCAAGAAAAACTTAATGTAATGGCTTCAGCTGCATGTTTTATACCCCTGACGTCATGGGAGAAGGGACAGGAAACAATGCAGGACCCAAGACTTTGTTAATCAGGCCGACTGAGGGCAACCCGGAAGCAGATTACCCAAATGTTATGACTGCAACAGTGAATACACTTGAACATCTACATTTATGGTAAGTGTACACAACTGTACTTTCTCAGCACTGCTCTTTGGCTTATCTACTACGCCCGGGGTATTCACAAAGTGCCTTGCACCAGTCATTGCATTTTGCGGGGAAAGAAATATTCACATATACCCATACCTGGACGATTGTCTAATACAGGCAGAAAGCCAGGACTACACCATAAACGAAAAGAAATCACATCTGGTACTCTGCCAACAAATTGTATTCCTGGGAGCAAGCTTGAGCACAACTTTACAGATGGCTTCCTCACGCCAGAGAAACAAGTTCATTTGACAGCTTACTTCAAACTAATGGCCACAAAGACCCTGCTATCAAGACAAATACTGCAAGCCTTGGGGTTCATGGTCTTCTGCAGTCACCTAATTCCATATGCAAGACTGCATAAGAGGAAACTACAATGGTTTCTAAAAATCCTATGGTGTCAACGCTCTCAGGGTCTAGAAGCAATGATTCCCATCATACCTTGCCTACAGTTAGAGTTCCTTTGGTGGGCAGAGGCCTGCCACCAAAGCAAGGGACTGCCTTTCACTCTACCCCCTGCCGCCCAAACCCTAACAGACGCATCAGACTATGCATGGGGGGCTCACTTTGCAGGGAAGTGCATTTAGGGCAAATGGAATCCAAGTCAAATGCACCTGCATATATCACTCAAAAAGAAATGTTAGCTGTACAGAATGCTCTGACCGCCTTCAAGGACCACATTCTTCCAGAACAATTAATGGCAAAGACGGACAACACCACTGTTATGTGGTACATAAACAAAAAGGGGGGAACCTATTCATACCCTGTCTGCAGACTAGCCATGGCTCTGTGAAAACAGCCTTGAGCTACCAAGTGCACCTACAGGCTCAGTTCCTGCCAGGAAAGCTAAATGCACTGGTAGACGATCTAAGCAGAAATCTCATGGACCCACATGAGTGGAAACTGGAACCAAAGACATTCAACATGTTGATAAACAAATGGGGGAGCCCAGGGATAGACCTGTTTGCCTCCCCCCAGAACTACCAGTTGGACAAATTCTGCACAAGGACACCCCACAAACAAGCTTGGAAAGTGGATGCCCTGTCCTTCACCTGGAAAAATTCTATCAGTTTATGCCTTCCCCCTCTGCCTCTCCTTTCCAAGGTACTACTAAAGATCAAACAGGGCAAACCAAGGACGATACTGATTGCACCAGACTGGCCACGCCAACAGTGGTACCCCTTCTTACACAGTGTAACTGCTGGAACCGTGCACCTGCCTCAGACCCATACCCTGCTGACCCAGCAGAAGGGCCAGATTCTACACTCTCAGCTTCAAACCCTGAACTTGGCAGCCTGGCTAATTTCCTGATATCTACGTTGCCATCCCTCGGTAAACAAGTGTTTGGTGTCATTCTGGAGGCAAGGAGGCCTAGTACTAGAAAACCGTATAAAAAATGGAAAGGATTCTGTTCCTGGAACCAAACTCAGGGGATGGGCACAGCAGCGCCCAATTTACCTCAGGTTCTTCAAAACTTAACTGAGATGCTTCACAAGTGCCTTTCCTTTTCCTCCGTCAAAATTTATGCCTCTGCCATTTCAGCTCATTACAACACAGAACCATCCCTCTTCTCTCATCCACTGCTCAAGCAGTTCCTCAGAGGGGCCAAAAACATAAGACCACCCAGGAGAGCCCCTACTCCAGCCTGAGACCTTAAATTTGTATTGGAAAAACTTACTCTACTTCCTTTTGAGCCAGCTGTAAATGCAGAGTTGAAATTCCTTGGAAAACCGCCTTCATTTTTGCCATCACTTCAGCAAGAAGGGTGTCTGAATTACAGTCCCTTATGGCAGTGGAGCCTTTCATCATCTTTCATGCAGACAGGGTGTCCCTCAGGACCAGTCCTTCCTTCATGCCCAAGGTAGTGTCCAATTTGGCTCTTAATCAGTCCATTCGTTTGCCAGACTTCTTTTCTAATCTACAGAACAAAGGGGAACGGGTACTGCACTCCTTAGATGTGCACAGACAACTTAGATTTTACTTGGACAGGACTAAACCTCTCAGGAAATCTGAACAGCTGCAGGGGCAGAGGGGAAGGCCATTTCAAAGCAAACCATTTCTAAATGGATAGGCCATTGCATTCATTTCTGCTATAAGCACCATGGAAAACCTATCCCACAGGGGATAAGACCACATTCAACCAGGGCTGCATCTACCTCTACAGCCTTTCTCAGAGGTGTCCCTGCCAGGGACATCCTAGAAGCTGCTACCTGGAGTTCTGTGCATACTTTCACCAAGCATTACCATTTGCCAATTTTCTGTAAATCCAGAACTGGTTTAGCCACTGCAGTCTTTGCAAGGCCTTATAGCTGGTCCTAATGCTGTCTGAATTCCTCCCATCCTTAGCTTTGGGAATCTACCCAAATGTGATGACTGCAACAGTGAAACACCTAAAGCTGTGGCTGATAGGATTCTGATCGCCTTCAGGCAGCTGTACAATGACGTGCTCAGTGTCCTGCAGTATGCCGGGAAACCACATACAAGAAAGTCGTACTTTTCAAAGTGGAAAAGATTCACTATTTGGTGTCATAAAAGACAGCTGGACCCACTTCTTAGCGAACCGCCTCTAGTGCTGTCTTATCTGTGTGAACTACTACTGCTATTTCTGCATGCCTGCCTCTGGATCCCCCATTAGCATCCAGACTTCCTTCCAAGCTTTTCCTTAAAGGGGTACTTCACCTCAGCCCCCCCCCCCCCCCCAGGAAACCCTCTCCCCTACCTTGGGACCTTAACTACATGCTTAAGAAGCTTACAACCCCACCCTTTGAGCCAGCAGATAAAGCTTCCCTAAAGCATTGTACTTGAAAAACTGTTTTGTAAGTGGTTTTGACATCAGCCAGAAGAGCATCAGAATTCCAAGCCCTTATGGCTGTTCCTCCTTTCCTCATTTTCCACAAGGACAGAGTTACCCTGATGACAAACCCGTCCTTCATCCCCAAGGTAGTAAATGACCTGTCCCTCAACCAGGCCATAACCCTCTCTTTTTTCCTAACCCCCAAAGGGACAGTGAGAGAGTACTACATTCTCTGGATGTGCACAGACAAATCAGTTTCTATCTGCACAACACCAAGTCTATCAGACAGGCTGACCAGCTTTTCGTCTCCTCCTGTCTTAGAGCCCTGGGGAAGGTAGTTTCCAAACAGATTATTTCTACTTGAATCTCAAAGGCCATCACTTTCTGCTACCAATTCCATGGTAAGTCACTGCAGGGTACAGTTAAAGCACATTCCACAAGAGCCATGACCTCTTCAGGTAATGGGCTTGGATACCCCTGTTATCCTGGAGGCTGCTACTTGGTCTTCTGTTCACACCTTCACCAAACACTATAAATTTGACCACATTTCCAGATCGATGGCAGGCTTTGCCAGGGCTATCCTTCCTGGATTCTTGGAGTTTGCTTCTAGACCACCACCCCGTTCTCAGTGAGCTTTGGCACTCACCCATATGCAGAATACTGCAACATGGGAATAGAAGGACATAGAAACGTTGTGTAAAATCTAGCCATAACCATAGATGTCCTTCTCTTCCATGTTACCGTATTCCTTCCCACCCACCTTCCCCTCATGTCAGCTAATAACTTCCCTATCTGGATGGCAATGAATTGTCATTGCCCTTACTAGGACTGGCTCAGACTGGGGCCTTCAGTTCTGAGGGCTGATGCGTGCAGACGTCACATTTATGGCCCACATTCTGTCAGCCATATCAGAAGTCCCATGCAGCTGGGGGGTGGGCACTGAAAGCTTATGAATAATGGCCGTATGTATGTGAGACTAGAGGAGTAAACCCATACGCAGAATACTGCAACATGGAAGAGAAGGACATCTATGGTTATGGTAAGATTTTGCACAACTTTTCTTTCCGCAGGTCTCAGTCTTCTCTCCAGGATGCTCCACAGGAATCCTCTTCCTCCAGCCAGGGAAGGGGGTTTTACAGTAGACGCTACCCCAGAGGCAGAGAGAGTCCACAGAACCAGGGCTCATGGTAACCCTTCTTGGAGAAGCCCCCTCAGCGCTTCTGAAGCGTTGCCCACCTGTCCTGCCCTGGAGGCAGTCAGAGGTCATCTCTCCCTACACCCACTAGCCTGAACAACTATTACACAGATCAGGGGGTGTTAAACAGTGTATATGCGTTACTTTGTACCATTTATTCAGCCCCCTCCAACTCAAAAATATCTCCCACACTTTCCCCCCTGCCAGAGGGAGTTGGCCCTTCTTGAGCTTCAAGACCTCTTTCAATAAAGAGACATTTATCCAGGAGGTCCCAACAGGGCAACAAGAGTCTGGAACTTACTCTGACTTCATTTTAGTGCACAAGAAAATGGGGACCTACGTCCCACTTTGGACCTCAGTGCACTAAGTTTGTCAGTCAAGAAGTTGAAGTTCTGCATGGTCACTGTTCAGTCCATTCTGCCTCTTCTGCACAAGGACAATTGGATGTGCTCAGTGGATCTCAAGGATGCATACTATCACATCAAAATTGACAAATGCTTCAAGAGATACCTGCGCTTCCGGCTGAGGGCTAGACATGATCAGTTCAGATCCCTCTCCGAGCTCACCTCAGCCCCCTGGGTGTTTGCCAAATGTATGGCAGTGGTAGCAGCCCATATCCGGCTGCAAGGCTTTTCTGTATCTGGATGATTGGCCCCTCGTGACACCCACAAGGCATCAACTCACTCTGACCATAGATTACACACACAGTCTCTTTCATGAGCTAGGCATCACAATCAACCTGCCCAAATTTCATCTTGCTCCATGTCAGAGCCTGGAATTTATTGTGGTCCTTCTAGACACTTTGTCAGAGACTGCAGCACTTCGCCCCCCATGCAGAGTCAGGATGATTCGGGAACAATCTTCTTCTGGATCTGGAATGTCCCTCAGTCCATTTAATCTTGCAGGCAGTAGGTTCAATGGCGGCAGTGATTCAATTGATCCTTCTCACCAGATATCGCATGCGAGTTCTACAGTGGACCCTTGTGGTGCAGTGGTCAGCTTGTCTTCATCCCATGTCCATGACCCATCAGGATTTCTCAAGTCTGCAGACGTCACCTTGCTTGGTGGCTCCAAGCTCAGGACCACCTTCTAGGCAGGCCGTTCTGTCTTCGCCAACCTCAGGTCACGGTGACCATGGATGTCTCCCTGTCAGTGTGAGGAGGCATTATTGAGGAAGGACAGTCCAAGGCACGTAGTCCCCCTTAGAGACCAAATTTCACATCAGTGTCCTAGAGGTGAGAGCAGTCCTTTTAACGCTGAAAGCTTTCCAAGACTGTCTCCCTCTCGGGACACTTGCAATTCAGTCAGACAACATGGTAATGGTCTGGTACATCAAGAAGCAGGGAGAAATGCGATCCTATCCCCTGTGCAAAGAGGCCATGAGAGTGTAGGAATGGGCGATGTCTTCCAGGCACTTTCTTGCAATGCATATTCCGGCAATTCCAGCGTGTTAGACTCTCCTGAGCCACTATTCGTGGTCCCTAAATCTGTCAGTGGCACGTTGGATATTCAACCATTGGGGGTCTCCCTTGCTGCGATCTTTCTGCTTCTCTGGTCAATCACAAATGCTGCAAATACTTGGCCCTGATCCTCCTAACGGGGGAGTCACCCAGGGACGCTCTGGTTCACGATTAGCCGTCGGGTCTTTTGTATGCCTATCCCCCATCTCCCTTCATTCCCAAAGTATTACGGAAAGCTTGTCGCCTGAAGACTCCTTCATGTTTTTATTGCACTCTTCTGGCCTTGTCAGACGTGGTTATCCCTCCTTTGGTCTCATCTGAAGTATCTGTCTTGGATATTAGATCCCAGTCCGGATCTCATTTTCCATCCTTGGGGACTTCCTCTTCCCAACCTTCAGTCCCTTCAACTGACTAGTTGGTATCTCCAATTCCAGTGATCCTTTCTCTGTCCAGGCTCCCTTCCCAAGGTAAGACCATTATTTTGGCTTCTCAAAAGCCGTCTGCGAAGAAGGTGTATTCCAGCAAATGGAGAAGATTTTCTGTCTGGGCAAGACAACACAATCTAGCTCTCTTTTCAGCTTCTGTCCCTGGCCTCTTGTTGTTCCTTGCCTCCCTTTTCCAACAGGGGTTAGTTTCTCTACAATTAAACTTCAAATGGCTGCTATTTCCAACTTTCACTTGAGTGAAAAACCCACCTTTTCTTCTGGGGCTCTGTAAGGCCTTCCTTAAAGGGATCGTTCTACTCAGACCTCCTGTTAAGGATCCCCTCTCCTCCTTGGGATCTCACTCTGGTGCTGCAGTCTTTGACACACAAACCTTTTAAGCCTGCAGCTGCCTGTGACCTTAAATTCATGTCCTGGAAGACTGCCCTTTTGGTGGTGGTTACTTCAGCCTGGAGGGTCTCCGAATTGCAGGCTCTGTGCATTAAGCCTCCATTCATAGTATTCCATAAGGATAGGGTGTCTCTCAGGACCATTGCTTACTTTGTCCCTAAGGTAGCTTTGGAGGTGAATCTTAATTAGTCGATTCAACTTCCTGTGTTCTTTCCTAATTTTTCCAATAAAGGAAGACTATCAGTTGCATTGGTTGGACGTTCATAGGCAGTTGCGTTTTTACCTTAAACGGACCGAAAATTTTTGAAAATGTTATCAGCTCTTGGTTGCTTTTTCTCAGACCAGAAGAGGTCAAGCAGTTTCCAATGTATCTATTTCTCAGTGGATTGTCAGCTGTATTTCATATATTTACAAAAGCAGACACCTAGAGCTCACCGGACCAGTCAAAGCTCACTGTACTAAGTCGGTAGCCACATAGGTTCATAGGTAAGTACTAGGCTATTGGGCCAAAGAAGCCTAGCTAACAAGGTTCCCTGGCTTACGCCAACCAAGAAAGTTAATTTCCTGTGCCCCTGTCGAGCAGAGCCACAGAAGTGATCCCTGGGTTGTATTCTTGGCTGAACTTTCTTTAGGCGAGATTTAAGCATCAGCTACTTGATCTAATCTCCATACCTTTGATGCTTATTACAAATTGGACTTGGTGTCCAGGAGTAGGGCTTCCTTTGGTTCTTCTGTGATCCGGCATTTCCTGCCATGAGGCCTCCCAGGGTTATTAGTAGCTGGGGACTCTGACCCATCTGTGATCAATAATGACACTGATAGCATCGGATAGAGTTATGTACTTAGCATAACTTGGAATCTGTGCTGTCCAGTGTCGTCATTTGTCACGTTCCCACCCTCCATTCCCCCCTCCTCCTGGTGATTGGGGAGTTAGTGAGGGCTGTATATCCCTTAGTATCCTTTTGTCTTTTTAGGAAGTATTTACTGCCTCCTCTTACTATCCAGCAGACTCAATATGAGGGTTGTGGGTAGCAAGGGCTTGTGAAGGGGAGGAGCTTGAGCTCAGGAGCTGTCTTCCTAGTTGCCGGCTCGAATCCAGTGTCAGATCCTACATCCATTCGTGATGAATAATGACACTAGACAGCACAGATTCCAAGTTATAGTAAGTACATAACTCTTTTGTGTACTTGTTACCATATGCAAATGGATTGGTAATGTCATTAGGAGGCTGACTGTCCCTTGGACAGTGCTGCAGATGTTCTTGGGGATGCATCACATCTTTGCCAGTTACTGTTCCTTGGATCTTGATTCCAGTATTGAGCTTTTTGTCACGTAAGTGTGGTAAAAGTTGACCACATAAGCACTTACCTGTTTGGACTTTCTGGCTTTTAACTTCCTATGTTTGTGTTTTTTTTTTTTTTTTTTTTTTTTTTTGGTACTGTTGGGGGTCTCTTCAGCCATTATCCACTGCAGAGATCCCCTTAGAATCAAAGTTGTATAACAAACCACCATATTTCCTGCTCAAGAATGTCCTCTGTAGTGGGGGATTATTAACTTCCTGCTATACTTACTTGTGTGGTCCTCCGTCCAGTTCAAGAGGTAGATATCCTAAAGTTAAAAATATTGTGCCTGTTTAATAATGGTAGCCAGAACTGGGGAATGTGGGTCATTCCCTCCTCCTCCTGATGATTTGTGTTCTCATGACATGCATAGGCAAGAGGTGTTTGTGCCTAAGCTAGGAACAAGAGAGTACTAGATTTTCAAGATCAGAGAGGATTATTAGAGTAAATCCCAAACATTTACTACTGCAAAGGGCAGTCGTACAGGTTAATCAGTATTGTGTTCTCATGTTTCTTGTTTTTTTACTCTAACTCCCAAGCATGTTGGCATTACTCACCTTCCTTTCAGATGTCCTTAATGAATACAATGATTTTTAAGGTGTTTTTTTTCTGAGGTTGCAGATGTCCAACTTTACATTTTCTTTTAAATATATCCACTCCTTAAATACTGAAGAAGGGCGCCCACTTCTTCCTTTGTGGACATTTGTTGCTCACTGGAGAGAAATACCCTGTCTGATTAGGATGCATTGAAAAGTGGTCACATAACTAATGACAGTCTCCATAATTTAATTTTCATATTTGCTTTTTATGAAATAATACTGTATTTATAAAATATTTATATTGATTGAAACAGGATAGTGATGTAGTGTTTATCATTGCTGCTTCACAGAGAATGGTTGCCACCTTCTCTCATTTAGTGTCTTTGGAAGTTTACATGTTCCCCTGTTTGTTTGGGTTTTCAGTGGAGACACTGGATGTCCTTCAAGGATGCATCTGCAGTCATAACATATGGGTTGTCCTGCCTCAGGCAGCCCTTCGGTCGGCCGGATTCCAAAGTCTGGGTCTGGCCTCGGCTGATGTCGCACTTTCCCAGACGTCAGAGCTTCTGGGGTATAAAGGCATCAGCCGACGCCATTTTCCTCAGTCTTTCTTGCCGCGCGGTGCCCGAAGCAGAAGCTGTTCGCAAGTGCCGGTCAGTCATATCCAGAGATTTCAGCTACCGAAGACTTCGAAAAAGCTAAGTACCCCGTTGGGGACTCTTTCTTGCCTCAGCCGATGTCAGACAAAGTAAACTGTTTAACCTGTGGGAAACAAATACCTCATAAGGATTTCCACTCTTACTGCCTTCCTTGCTTAGGCCCAGACCACGACGTATCAGCTTGTTTAGCCTGTGCTTCCTTCAACCGATGGACTCTTAGACGTCGGTCAGAGTTTGCAGAGGAGTTTTTTTGGTACCGACTTTGCTTATAAAATGCCGTCGGAGACTCCGACTACACATATGGTTAAAAAACGCAAGGAAAAGGACCGACACTCGCGGCCCGCGGTTTCGGCTGAAACCACGGCTAGGCCTACCGCTAGTGTCTCGGTTTCGGCTGAAACGGAGTCCACGGTTTTTCCTACTACCGAAACCATACCTCCGACCACCGAGGCCAGAGAGGCCCCGGCTGAGTCGACTTCAGAACTCCCTACCGAAACTAGTGTTCAGGATTTGTCCGACACCATACCTTTGGACATTTCTACTCCACGTGGGGCAGCCAGGCCCCCAGCTTCTATGTCTATTAAGGCCTTCTCCAGGGCTAGAGCTGCCAAACTTTCAAAAGCTATGCCTGCCAAATCTACATCCCAGAGGCCTTCCTCTAGTTCTCAGATCCTCAGTCTTGCTGAGGACCTTATCTCCTTAATTAGGGGTTCCCAACCTCACCCAGACAGGGCCTCCCAACCTCCTCCAGACAAAAGGCCCAGGACTGACCCCTCTGAACCTCACTCCTCAGATTACTCCACGGATGGATCTGATTTGTCAGACCATCAGGAAGGGGCCTACTCGCCTTATGAGGATTCAGATGCAGAAGAATCTATCCTCCCCCCTGAAGAATTTTCCTTTGGGGAGACTTTACACTCCATGAGAGAACACTTTCAATGGCAGGGTCAGGATTTCTCTGATACTAGAAAAAGATTAAGGACCTTTCTGCATTTACCCAGCATAGGCCCTTAGCTATACCTCCGGTTCTAACTGTAATTGATGATGTGTGCAATGATGTCAGTGCTGCACCTGATTCTCTTCCTCCGGCCCCTGCCAAACCTGACAGATATTACAGGGTCCCGGATTCTCACTTCCGCCTGTATAAAGCCCATGCTGCAGACCCAGAAACTATTTCTCAGGGCCCTAAAGGGGTTGCAGCCGCTACTGCCAAAAATCCCCTACCCTCTGAAAGAGAGTCTAGAGCATTAGAGAGATGGGGAAAAAAGGTTTACACATCTGCTACTCTTTCTGCCAGGGCATTAAACTGTCAATTCCATATGATACAGTAACAAGAATTTTTGTTAGATCAGCTAAATAAGAAACTTTCTTCACCTGACCCCTTAGACCGAAAATCCCTTCAGGATTTGGTACACAACTCACAACAGGTCAGTAATCATTTCTTAAAATGTGGCTATGATGCACTGGAGGCTTCATTTAGATCAGCTATGACTGGGGCAGTAATTCGTAGGCATGCCTGGCTGAAGGAGCAATCTTTGCCAGACCAGGTCAAGGCTAAACTCCTCGATGCTCCAATGGAGAAACAGCATTTATTTGGCTCCCCTGCACAGGAGATTCTAAAGAAGGTTGAAGAAAAAGCAAAATCTGTGCAAACAGTTAAAGATTTCCTGCAAATTCAACCTCTGAGGTTCAGTAGAAACTGGCCTACAAAGAATTGGTCCTTTCCAGATTCCTCCAGACCACAGAGAGGCAGAAACAGGCGCCCTAGAGGCAGAGGTCAATCCAAGGGCCCCTACAGAGGCCGTCAGTGGCAGCCTGCCAACCAGAGGAGTAGTGCAACAGCTACAACTACTACCACTACTACAGGACAGACACAATGACTTGACTCTAATTCCGCCTACCAGGGATCAACTGGAAGCACCCTTGGGCGGAAAGCTGGCTTTATTCTCGAAAAACTGGCATTGCATTACAAAGGATACATGGACATTGCAAATAATAGACAAAGGATACAGGTTTCATTTCCATACTTCGCCAAAAAGAGGCGGAATGCCAAACCTTCCACCAAACCAGAAGGCAGAGGCTTTAAGATAAATCAGCAAATTACTTCAGATGAAAGCTATAGAAAGGGTACCATCTACAGAACAAGGCCAAGGATTTTACTCCAGACTGTCCCTTGTGCCAAGAAAAGAAAACCAATGGAGGCCTATACTCGACCTGTCCGCACTGAACACTTATCTCATTGTGCCAAAATTCAAAATTCTGACCCTACAGCAACTTCTTCCCATGTTGGGCAAGGAGTCTTGGCTGGTGACTCTAGATCTCAAGGAGGCATACCTGCACGTCCCTATCCGACCAGATTGCAGAAGGCACCTCAGATTTCTTGCAGGATTAGAGCATTATCAATTCTCAGCATTGCCCTTTGGCTTATCTACTGCGCCCAGAGTATTCACGAAATGCCTGGCATCAGTAATTGCATACTGCAGACTTCAGGGAATTAAAATTTATCCATACCTGGACGACTGCCTAATACAAGCGGACAACAAGAAAAAATTGTTAAAGAACTTGGCCTATGCCACACACCTGCTACAGACCTTGGGATACACAGTCAACATCCAAAAGTCAAGACTAGTACCATCCCAAAGGATAACCGTTTTGGGTGCGGATCTGGACACAATCACCCAGATGGCTTTTCTCACAGAAGAAAAACAAAAGCAACTTCCAGATTACTTCATGATGCTGACAAGACAAACTCAGCTTACTGCAAGGAAAGTCCTGCAGGCCCTGGGTTACATGGCATCCTGCATAATTTTAATCCCACATGCCAGGTTGCATATGAGAAAATTACAATGGTACCTGAGGAACGTATGGTCTCAACACAGTCACAGTCTAGAAACCATGATACCAATCATTCCATGCCTTCAAAAGGAATTCCTATGGTGGGCTCAGGCCTGCCAGTCCAACAGAGGGTTGCCTTTCAACAAACCAAACACAAGGCAAACCATCACCACGGACGCCTCAGACCGAGGATGGGGAGCACACATGGAGGACAAACGTATCCAAGGCCTATGGCCTCAAGGGCAGTTAAGCATGCACATAAACCAAAAGGAAATGCTGGCAGTGAGGCATGCAATCGAGGCATTCAGACCATTCCTTCAACAAGGGCATCTGTTAATAAGGACAGACAACACCACGGTCATGTGGTACATAAACATGGGGGCACACATTCCTACCCTCTATGCCGGATGGCTATGAATCTGTGGAACCTATGCCTGAATCTCAACATCCAGCTGCAGGCCAAATTCGTACCAAGAAAAGAAAATACACTAGCAGACAGCTTAAGCAGAACTACCATGGAGGCACACGAATGGATGCTGCACCCAGACATCTTCAAACTTATAACAAAGACATGGGGAATGCCAGAGATAGATCTGTTCGCCTCCCCACTCAACCACCAACTGAAGACATTCTGCTCAAGGACGTACCACCCACGAGCATGGAGGGTGGAGACTCTCTCTTTCAGCTGGAATGCCCTAACAGTCTATGCCTTTCCACCTCTCCCATTGATGTACAAGGTTCTACTGAAGATCAGGGAGGAACAGCCAAAAGTGATACTAATAGCTCCGGACTGGCCAAGACAACACTGGTACCCACTATTGAGAAGCATGTCTCAGGCAAACTCATGGCCTCTTCCTCAATGGCCTCTTCTTCTAACGCAGAACAATTTCAAAACCCTGCATCCCAACTTGAAAACATTACAGCTAACTGCCTGGAAAATTCCTTAAAACCCAACCAAACTTTTTTATCTCAGAGGGTGAAGGACATTATCCTGGAGGCTCGCAGACCTTCCACAAGGAAGACATACTCAGCTAAATGGAAGAGATATCTTATTTGGAGCACATCAAAGGGCATAGATGTCACAGTGGCAAACCTAGCACACATTCTTGAATATTTAGCAGAATTGTTCCACAATGGCCTGTCTTACTGTTCCATTAAGATTCATGCTTCAGCAATTTCAGCAGAATACAATATGGATCCACCTATCTTCTCACACCCTCTTCTCAGGCAATTTTTGAGAGGGATCAAAAATGTTAAACCTCCAAGAAGACCCCCTCTACCTGCATGGGATCTCAGTTTTGTGCTGGAAAAACTGACTCTGACTCCCTTTGAACCAGCAGCATCAGCAGACCTACAGTTCCTATCTTGGAAAACTGCTTTCCTTCTGGCAATCACTTCAGCAAGAAGAGTATCTGAGTTACAGGCATTAATGGCAGTGCAACCTTTTCTTATTTTTCACCAGGATAGTGTCTCACTAAGAACCAATCCTACTTTCATGCCAAAGGTGGTATCTAGGGTATCCTTGAACCAAGCTATTCACTTGCCAACATTCTTCCCTAACCCACAGAACAAAGGGGAAAAACTTTTACACACCTTGGATATACACAGACAACTGCGCTACTATTTGGATAGAACAAAAACTAGCAGAAAAACTGACCAACTTTTTGTAGCATATGCAACAGGGGTGCAAGGAAGAGCAATTTCCAAACAGACAATTTCAAAATGGATAGGAAATTGCATTTGCTTTTGTTACTCCTTTCATGGAAAGACAGTTCCTGAAAATATCAGGCCTCACTCCACAAGGGCCACAGCCACCACTACAGCTTTCCTACGGGGGGTGGCTACCAAGGACATTTTAGAAGCTGCTACTTGGAGCTCCGTGCATACATTTGCCAAGCATTACAATCTACCTTTATATTCCAGATCCCGAGCAGGGTTTGCAACTGCAGTTCTGCAAGGGATCTTAACTACACCATCCTTCTCTTAGTACCCCCTCCCCCAGATTGGCTATGGTATTCTACCCATATGTTATGACTGCAGATGCATCCTTGAAGGACATAGTACAGTTTTGTACCTACCATAAATGTAGATGTCCGATAGGTATGCATCTGCAGTCAGGATTACCCACCCTCCTTCCCCTCTGTGGTATTCCTAGGGTGCTTACCCCTTTTTCAGCTAGCTGGGGGAATCTATTATGGTGTATTTGTTTGTTTATACATGTATATAATTTGCAAATGTTTGGAACTTTTCAGCATTTATCCAAATTTAGCCTTCCTAGAGGGCACCTGGCATCTGGGGCAAGAAAAACTGAGGAAAATGGCGTTGGCTGATGCCTTTATACCCCAGAAGCTCTGACGTCGGGGAAAGTGCGACATCAGCCGAGGCCAGACCCAGACTTTGGAATCCGGCCGACCGAAGGGCTGCCTGAGGCAGGACAACCCATATGTTATGACTGCAGATGCATACCTATCGGACATCTACATTTATGGTAGGTACAAAACTGTACTTTTATTCCCACTTTCCAAAGACATGTATGACAGATTAATTGTTGGTAAATTTCTCTAGGTGTAAGTAAGGGTTTCTTATGAGGAACTGGATTTCCAACCGGGGGGGTTTCCTGCTTTATGCTAATAGTTTACAAAAATTAACTCCAGCACCTTTAACCCTCTGACTAAAGGTGAATTGGTATTTCTTTACTCAGCAAACCATCTTAGTTGGCTGGATTTTCTGATAATTTCAGGTAGTAAGCTTTATTAAAAAATTAATTGCAAGTGTCTATTATTCTTGTACATTTTTAAACTTAGTCAGCCAACATGGTGATAAAATGTACTCTTATATATTTAAATAGATGGGAGTACCTTATTCAGTTCATTCACGCTTTGAGTCACCTGCATATGTCTGTGAGTGGTGCCCAGCAGACCTATTCAGAACATAGTTTCCCTGTCACACCTAATGCAGAACTGAGCACTCCTCTTGATCATCAATAACTGTTTTCTGAAACTGTTAAGAGTTGCAGAAGTGTAGTCAAGAGTACTATGCTTTTACTTCTCTAATATTACGTAGTAATTCTGCCACTGACTTTTTTGTAAAGGATAAATATACATTTTGCTTCTCTTAATTTGTACGAAAAACACACGCGCAGTGTATCTTGTTATGCCTTGGTTGAATACCTACTGCAGCTCACACACAGCAGATAGCACCATCATAAACATAGCATACATTGTGTGCTTCTTTCAGAGATAAATTAAGAAAAATGTATTTTTCTAATTAAACATTAAATTACCATGTTAGGTAAATCCTTTGATGTCCTTCAAGAATGCAACTGCAGTCATAACATATGGGTTGTCCTGCCTCAGGCAGCCCTCGGTCGGCCGAATTCCAAAGTCTGGGTCCGGCGTCGGCTGGTGTCGCCTCCTCTCCGACGTCACAACGGCTGGAGTATAAAGGCATCGGCCGACGCCATCTTCTTCAGTCTTTCTTGCCGCGCGGTGCCCGAAGCAGAAGCAGTTCGCAAGTGCCGGTCGGTCAGCTCCTGTGTTTTCAGTACCGAAGTCATCTAAAAGCTAAGTACCCCAATGGGGAACATTTATTCTTGCCTCAGCCGATGTCAGAACAAATTGAGAAAGTTAATAATTGTTTGTCTTGTGGTAAACAAATACCTCATAAGGACTTCCATTCTCTCTGCCTTCCTTGCCTGGGCCCAGACCACGACGTCTCGGCCTTGCTGCCTGTGCCTGCTTTAATAAGCGCACTCTCGGGCACCGGGCAGAATTCGCCGAGGACTTCTTCGGTGAATCTTTTGCGTATATCATGCCATCGGATCAACCGACAACCCAATCTAAAAAACGCAAGGACCGGGACCCCGACATCCTCGGCCCGCGTCCGCTACCAATGTTACTCCTAAACCCTCTGCTAGCACTCCGGTCCCTTCGGAAGTGGTAAATCTACCGCTCCAGGCCGACGACACAGCGTTAACACGACCTTCGGTCTCTGAGATCTCTCCGGTGCCGGTTGTTGATTTTCCTCCGGAAACCGAAGTTCTGGATCTACCCAACACCATTTCTGTGGACAAGGTAACGCCTGCACGTGGGGCTGCTAGGCCTCCTGTATCCTTGTCCATCAAGGCCTTTGCACGTGCTAAGGCCGCCAGTCAGGCCAAGGCCTATCCTAAACCTGCCCAGGCCCCTTCATCTGATAAGCAGATCATGTCTCTGGCTGCAGATCTTATTTCCCTTATCAGGGGGTCTCAGCCTCATCTGGACAGGGGTTCTCAGCCACCTGCAGAGAAAAGGCCTAGAACTGAGCAGGCGGACGACCTCTCCTCGGATGAAGCCTCTGGGGATTCTGAGCATTCTGATACTCAAGAAGAACCCTTCCAGGCCTACGAGGACTCTGATGCTGAGGAATCAATTCCCTCTGCCTTCCCTGCAGAGGATTTCTTATTTGGGGAAGTCCTGCATTCCATGAGGGAACATTTTCTGTGGCAGGGTCAGGAATTCACTGACTCCAGGAAAAGGCTTCGTACTTTCCTCAAGCTTCCCCAGCACAGACCTTTGGCTATCCCTCCAGTTATGGATGTTTTGGATGATGTTTTCTCTGACTCCAGTGCCAACCCTGATTCTCTTCCTCCTGCTCCTGTCAAGCCGGACAGATATTATAGGGTCCCTGACACTCACAAGCACCTTTTTAAGGCCCACTCTGTGGATCTAGAAACTATTTCACAGGACCCCAAGGGAGTGGCTTCCTCCTCTGCCAAAAACCCTCTGCCAGCTGACAGAGAAGCAAGGTCCCTGGAGAGATGGGGTAAAAAAGTATATACCTCTACTACCCTAGCCATGAGGTCTCTTAACTGCCTTTTTCACATGTTTCAGTACCAAGATTTTCTCCTGGATGATTTACAGAAAAAGTTAGCCTTTCCTGAGCCTATTGATAAAAAGGCACTGCAGGATCATATACATAACACTCAGCAGGTTAATAACCATTTTCTGCAGTGTGGTTATGATGCACTGGAAGCTTCGTGTAGGGCAGCTATGACTGGGGCTGTGATACGTAGACATGCTTGGTTGAAGGATCAGTCTTTGCCTGACCATGTTAAAGTAAAGTTACTGGATGCACCTTTGGAAAAACAAAAGCTTTTTGGTGCTACTGCACAAGATGTATTGAAATCCATAGAGGAAAAAGCAAAGTCAGTACAGACGGTCAAGGATTTCCTTCAGGTTCAGCCACCCAGATTCAGCAGAAACTGGCCCTCAAAGAATTGGTCCTTCCCCGGCTCTGACAAGTTTCAAAGGGGGAAAAGCAGACGTGCCCGGGGTAGAGGGCAATACCGAGGATCTTACAGGGGCCGCCACTGGCAACCTCCAAATCAAAGAAGTGGCGCAGACAGTTCAGCTGCACCACAAGGACAATCACAATGACTCCACTTTCGTACCGCCTACAAAGGTTCAAAGAGAAGCACCTTTGGGCGGAAAATTAGCCTTATTCTCACAAAACTGGCATATCTTAACCAAAGACAATTGGATTCTGGATTTGATAGACAAAGGTTACAGATTCCACTTCCACACATTACCAATAAGACAAGGCATGCCAAACCTGCCACATCATTAAAGGGCAGAGGCACTCACTCAAGTTTCCAAGCTATTAAGTATAAAAGCAATAGAAAGGGTTCCTCCTCAGGAGCAAGGCCAGGGATTTTATTCAAGACTGTTCCTTGTTCCAAGAAAAGAAAACAAATGGAGACCCATACTGGACTTGTCAAATCTAAACACTTTCCTCATTGTGCCAAAGTTCAAAATGCTGACGTTGCAGCAACTTCTTCCCATGCTGGGCAAGGGGTCTTGGCTGGTCACTCTGGACCTCAAGGAGGCATACCTGCATGTCCCAATCAGACAAAGCTGCAGAAGATACCTCAGATTTCTTGCAGGGACAGAGCATTATCAATTCTCAGCATAGCCGTTTGGCTTATCTACTGCGCCCAGAGTGTTCACGAAATGCCTGGCATCAGTAGTGGCACACTGCAGACAGCAGGGGATTCAAATATACCCCTACTTGGATGACTGCCTCATACAAGCAGACAACAAACAAACCAACCTTAAAAGGGAATTTGGACTATGTCATGCATCTACTGCAGGCCTTGGGATACACAGTCAACACTCAGAAGTCAAAATTACTACCATCCCAACAGATTACATTCCTAGGAGCCAAACTGGACACGGAAACCCAAATGGCCTACCTCACAGAGGAAAAACAGCAGCATTTACCAGAGTACTTCAAAGGCCTAGCAAAGCTTCCCCAGCTGACTGCAAGGAAAATCCTGCAGGCCCTGGGTTTCATGGCATCTTGCATCCTTCTGATACCTTTGGCAAGACTTCATATGAGAAAGCTGCAATGGTATTTAAAAAACTTATGGTCTCAACACAACAACAGCCTAGAGGACATAATCCCACTTATTCCATGTCTGCAGAAGGAATTTCTATGGTGGGCTCAAGCCAGTCAACTAAACAAAGGCATGTCTTTCAACAGACCTCAAGCAGGCCAAATGATTACAACAGACACCTCAGACCATGGATGGGGGGCACACATAGAGGGCAGATGCATTCAAGGTCTATGGACGCCAAAGGAAAGACGTCTGCACATAAACCAAAAGGAGATGTTGGCAGTGATACATGCCATCGAGACTTTCGAAAAATCACTACAACAAGGACATTTGCTAATAAGGACAGACAACACCACTGTCATGTGGTACATAAGCAGGGAGGCACTCATTCTTATCCCCTCTGCAGACTAACAATGCTTCTCTGGGAAAAATCCCTGAGCCTGAAGATACACTTACAATCCCAGTTTGTACCAGGCAAGGACAATGTACTGGCAGACAATCTGAGCAGAAATTTCATGGATCCACACGAATGGATGCTGTACCCTCACATTTTCTCTCAACTGACAAGGACATGGGGAAGACCAGACGTAGATCTTTTTGCTTCCCACTTAAATCATCACCTGGAAAAGTTCTGCACAAGGACTCACCACCCTCTAGCTTGGAAAACGGATGCTCTCTCCTTCAGCTGGAATTCTCTAAAAATTTATGCATTCCCTCCCCTGCCTCTGCTGACCAAGGTGATACTGAAAATCAAAGCAGAACAACCAACAGGCATCTTGATAGCTCCAGACTGGCCAAGGCAACACTGGTACCCATTGCTATTGACCATAACTCGGACCAAACCATGGCCTCTGACCCTATGGCCCCTGCTCCTAATGCAACACAATTACAGGACTGTACATCAAGACCTGAAAACATTGCATCTGACAGCCTGGAGGCTACCATGACTTCAACACCTAACTCTGTTTCCAAATCTGTTCAAGAGATCTTGCTGGAAGCACGCAGACCTTCCACCAGAAAAACCTATTCAGCCAAGTGGAAGAGATTCAGCATCTGGAATGCCAAAAGGGGTCAGGACACAACATTACTGAGTATACCTCAGATATTAGAATACTTGGCAGAACTATTTCATACTGGACTCTCATACTCCTCAATAAAGATTCATGCCTCAGCAATCTCAGCAAAATACAACTGTGACCCTCCAGTGTTTTCGCATCCTCTGCTAAGACAGTTTCTAAGAGGGATAAAGAATATCAAACCTCCCAGAAAACAGCCAGTACCTGCATGGGACCTCAACTACATGTTGGAAAAACTAACTCTTCCTCCATTTGAGCCAGCAGCAACCTCAGAAATGCAATTTCTTTCATGGAAGACGGCCTTCTTATTGGCAGTCACTTCTGCAAGAAGAGTTTCGGAGATACAGGCACTCAAGGCAGTGCCCCCCTTCCTCATTTTTCATCAAGACAGAGTCTCTCTAAGAACCAATCCTACATTCATGCCAAAAGTTATTTCCAGGGTGTCTCTAAATCAAGCTATTCATCTACCTACATTCTTCCTCAATCCTCAAAATAGGGGGGAAAAACTACTGCATACCTTGGACATACACAGACAACTACGCTACTACTTGGACAGAACTAAAGCCACCAGAAAGTCTGACCAGTTGTTTGTAGCCTATGCTGCTGGAGTACAAGGAAAAGCAATCTCCAAACAATTTCAAAATGGATTGGACATTGCATCAGATTTTGCTATTCTTTTCATGGAAAAGGTGTGCCAGCCAATATTAGGCCACACTCCACCAGAGCTATAGCCACTTCCACAGCTTTCCTAAGAGGAGTGGCAACAAAGGACATTTTAGAGGCTGCTACATGGAGCTCCGTGCATACATTTACCAAGCACTACCACCTGCCCTTATACTCCAGATGCCGAGCAGGCTTTGCTTCGGCAGTCCTGCAGGGGATTTTAGCTACACCATCCTTATCATAGTTCCATCCACCCCCAGCTTGGCTATGGTATTCAACCCATATGTTATGACTGCAGTTGCATTCTTGAAGGACATAGTACAGTTTTGTACCTACCATAAATGTAGATGTCCGATAGATATGCAACTGCAGTCGGATTTTCCCACCCTCCTACCCCTCTGTATCCTTCTTTTTGGGTCCCTACCCCTTTTCCCTTCAGCTGGGGGTATCTCCTATGGTGTATCTGTTTATTATTGTTGTGCATGTTTGGGATTATTTTTATCCATTTACCAAATTGAGCCTTCCTAAGAGGGCACCTGACATCTGGGGCAAGAAACACTGAAGAAGATGGCGTCGGCCGATGCCTTTATACTCCAGCCGTTGTGACGTCGGAGAGGAGGCGACACCAGCCGACGCCAGACCCAGACTTTGGAATTCGGCCGACCGAGGGCTGCCTGAGGCAGGACAACCCATATGTTATGACTGCAGTTGCATATCTATCGGACATCTACATTTATGGTAGGTACAAAACTGTACTTTTCCATGAACTGTTAGAGATGGATAGAGGTCTGACGTGCATTGTCATCCAGTTACCTATTAAGATGCATGTCCATCTTAAGAAGAAGAAAAAATCCAGATCAATTGTAAGCCAAGAGGTTGCTGCTTTTGCCCACTTGTTGAAATAACCACGTCTACTTTCTAACATTTATAGGGTTTTAGGGGTAGGCCTTAAAAAAAAAAAAAGGCAAAAAGTTCAGGTGATCTGCTTAAGAAATGATTTGGGTAGGGGATAAGAACAAATGATGTCCTCCTATTCTTCTGATGCAGTATTGTTAACATAAGGGAGTTGCCTGAGATGAGTAAGCTAAGGACTCATCCTCTGAAACCTTCTCAGAAGAAGGCTCTTCCCTGACCCTTTTCTATGGAGAGGTAACCCAGGGTGTGGTCGGTACTGAAACCCCAAGAGGAGGCCTAAGAGACTTGAGGGTATTAAAAATACCCTGTGTAAAATGTTTCCAATCCTGAAGTGGATCAGAGGGTGGTGACAAATGCTTTTTTTTTTTCTTTTATCATGTAGTTCAACTTTGTGTAGGGTTGGTGGACCAGACGTAGGTCTGGTTTCTATGATGTCACAGTCCACATCCTAGCTAAAATTTGGGAGATTCCCCTAGGGCTGTCAGTGATCATGACTCTAGGCTCCGTCTGGACAGCCATACTTGGATGCCTGCGGTACCTTCAAGGACATGCTGTCATCCTGATCCAAGGATGCCTCTGTTACTGGCTTGGCTTGTGAATTAGACGTACGGGCTGAAGTTTCTCCAGGCTAACAGCCACGGGAGAGACATCTGCCATCAGAGGTGCGTGCTGCAGAAGTTTCAGGCCTATGCTTCTTGGCCTTTTGCTTCACAAGTGACTCTGTCTCAGGCCCTGCAAAACCCTACATAGCACTCTTCATGAGGAGTTTCAAGTGCTGATTCCCTAAATAAATGGAAAGGGAAGCTAACCTACTTCTTACCGTTTTAAGCACAGAGACCTGGGAAATTGAACATGATCTGTGGTAATGGTTAGGCCCAAGACAAAAAAGGAACTGCTGGTGGTTGTCTTTATATGGAATCTGATGTCCACAAGAAGGTTTGCCTTTCTTGGATGACATTAAATCTAACCACAACAAAAAAAGTTAAAGAAAGGATTCCCCAACAGGGCACTTATCTGAAATGTTGAAATGATGACCATTACGGCGAGCAGACCATATACAAGGGTGAAGCGTCCGGACTGGCAGCAGCAAAGAAGTTCTGAGGATGGTGTGTGTATACATACGTTACGTTTATGGCTGATGTCCGACAGCAGTCCATGTGTGATGTACCCACACGCCTCTAGTAGTAAGTCTTTTGTATACTGGCCATCATCAGGTCATCTCTGCATGCAACTCCCTCATGTTAAGAATACTGCAGCAGAGAAGAGGACATCTTTAGTTATGTTGAGATTTTTCACAACTAATCTTTTCAAATTTTGTGTGTGTGTGTGTGTGTGTGTGTGTGTGTGTGTGTGTGTGTGTGTGTGTGTGTGTGTGTGTATGTATGTCACTGTCTGCTGAAACTGTTATTCTCAGCAATTAACTTTTTTCTGCATTGAGGGTCTCTGTATCGGTCTCTCTGAGTGACCATACTTTGTAAATATCCCTGATTTTGTCCCATATTTTTGTCTGTACCTTATAAAATTTGTGATTTTTCTGTCAAATTGTTGAGGATTACAGCCACTAAATGATGCCAAACATTTGAGTTTCAGACTTCGTGTTCTTCAGAAAACACATGCCTATGCCAAGCCTGCTGTTCTAGCAACTTTACACCTATAAAAGGTTAGAAGGCCAGTATTCCATCCCTGATTTTGGGCTTTTGTTCCATTTTTTTTTTGTCTACAGTTCTTATCAAGTTTTTTTTTAGTCCCTGATTTTACAAAAGCTTGTATTCGCCAAGATTCATTTTGTTTCTGTCATGTATGTTTGCATTTGTGATCCATACCTCTGATTTTGATCTTTTCTTCATAAATTTGCGGTTTCTGACATTACTCTGGATTTATTTGAACAAGGCAGAGGTTTTGTTGAGAATTCCAGTCAATAAATATTGATATGCTTTTGAGTTTGAATTTTTTTCTTTTTAGCAAACATTTGAGGATTGAAGTCATTAAATGGCTGACATATTTTAGGAAATACAATCTAATGCTAAATTTCTCCATGGGTAGTGGTCTCTTGTAAGGATCAAGGGGCGCTGTGCCCAGCTTGGTAGATACACCTATCCTGGCTGCCTTGTAAGGATCAAGGGTTGCTCTTCCAAACAGCATAGCATAGGCACCTAACTTGTCTCCCCTTTCCAAAAAGTAGTGTAACCTCTAAGCTTATTCATACTGTGAAGACTGGTAGAGAAGGGTGAAGGCTGCCAACCTAGCCAAATATAATTTGATAGATAATTCTGGCATTTGTAAATATTAACTGTAAAATACAGGCTTGTGTCTTAAATGTAAAGAAATGCTGTTTCAATAATGTGGCAACATTGCCATCTGCTGTAAGGAAAACTAAGTCAAGCATTTCTTAACGGTCCTTTGAAATTAAAATTACTTTCTCTATTCTTTTGAAGTTAGAATTTGGAGTCGATGAATCTGGAGTAAGCATCCTGCCTATTGTTTTAAGGCTAAAGTTAATGACCAGAATTTGCATGTGGAATGTCCTTTATTGCTCTAAGTGTAAAAGAATGTAAATGCAGTTCTGTGTGGCCTGGGAACCAGGAAAGTGTAAACAAATGATGTAATGTTTTATCAGAACTGCAGTTTCAATTTAAACAGTGAGAACCAGAAATTATTGAGCATTTTGATCTTGACTATCCAGCTCAGCATTGCCTATGCTCTTAAGTTATCTTAGAAGTATGTTTTCTTGTAGAAATAGCTAGGACTATAAAGATTAAACTAAGTGTTTTTCTGTTATGTCAGAACTGTACTATGGAATTATTTTAGGTTTAAGTTTCTGTGTGATCTCTGAACTCTTGAATAGCACTGTGGTGTAGTAGTATTGTCTTGTGTTTTAATGATTTATTATTAAATATTTTAAAAACCTTTTACCTGTGGCTGGTTTGTGTAGAGAAGTTCTAGAGTACATTGCATATTTATAGAGTTTATTGTACAAGGCCACTCTAATAAGCCTTGACTGATTAATCACACTTACCAATTGGATAATAATATTGCATAGCAATATTTGAACACCCTTTTAAGGGCCTTTGGGTAGCTGATAATTATTAGCTGGTGGTGGCAGTAATTACTACCGTATAGTCTGGGTGTAAAGGGGCACAGCTGGAGAATCTGTCAGCCTTTCCCAGGAGTGTCTGTGAAGTTGTATAAATACTTATCTCAGTGTGTGTGTGTGTGTGTGTGTGTGTGTGTGTGTGTCAGCTACTTGGGCAGTGACACAAAGCACTGGTTGGACAGAGAGAGTACTGGAGGTTAGCTTGCCAGCTAGGCTGAGATATGGACCCTATAGCTCTGCCAGTGGGGAGTCTTACTGGGGACCTGGGAAGCAACTAGCCCCAGACTGACTGTGATCTCTGTGTGCACTTAAGGGAAATTGTACTTTACTGTGTGTATTTGTTATCCTTTCCTCTTGTATGAGACGCCCTTTCTGGTGTTTAGTGGTGAGGATTGAGGCTCCTTGATTGCTGTGCCAGGGCTAGGGTGTCACACATACTAATCAAGATGGTGGTTAGATTGTGGTAGTTGGGTATGGTCAGTGATGCCTGGTATCATCTGTCTACCACTGCTTTTTAGATATTTTAGTTTATATGCAGATATGTCATGCACTGTCCTCTCTAATAATGTTATGGAACAGAATTTCACTATCCAAGTCAGTTCTCGAGTCGGGAATGACTTCTGACTCAACTGGGATTGTCACTAAATGAGAAAGTATGATGTTGCTTGTGATGTTCCACCACTGCTAACCAGTAATCAAGGAGCCTCATTCCTCACCATTGGCAACAGTGGGGGACGTCCACTAAGAGGATAGCAGGTATACACACACAGTATTTCCAGATGCAGCTCTCTGCATCAAGCGCAGTTTCCCTTAAAGAGCACACAGAGACCACAGTCAGTCCAGGGCTGATTTCATCCCTCTTTCTCCAGATCCCAAGTAAGACTCCCCACTGGCACACCTGTAGAGTTGAGATCTCAGCTGAGTGACCAAGCCAAGACCACCAGCACCCTCTCTGTCCAACCAGTGCTTCATGTCCCTGCCCAAGTATCTGACAAACGCACAGTCTGAGGTTTGATTTACACGCACACACACCTGGGAAAGGCTGGCACAGGTTTACAAGCTATGCCCCCTTCTGCCCAGAGTAATGTAGTTACCACTGCCACCAGTCCCTCCTTATCAGCTACTTTAGGGCCCTTAACAAAGGGTGTTGAATCTTACTGTGTAATAATAGTATTAATGCAAATTGTAGTTTGACCAAGAACAAGGCTATTAGGAGTGGCCCACACAGTGTCACCAAATAAATATGCAAGTACTCTCAAAACTTAAATATCTCTACACAGATCTGCCCCAGTGAAAGGTTTAAATATATTTAATAACAAGAAAATACTAAATATATATTCACATTGACATCAGAGTTCAGAATCACAGGAAATTAAAATAACATTGCAGTACAAGCTCACACAAAGAAAAACAAAATCTAAACTAAGCTTCACTATATTCTTGATTGAATCTAAGAGAGTCACTATACCCTAATAAGTTACTTAATTAGAGCAAGGCAGATGTGGTAGATGTTCTTGTTGTCAGATCCAAGACAGAATGCTCTGTCTCACTAAGACTTTTCAAAATAATATTTAAAGTTTTACTACCTGGGATAGCTTGCAGAATTGCATCATTTGTGGTTATCTGACTTCTAGTTCCCAGGCAAAATCCTCATTGCTGGAGCTGGCAGTATTTAGCATCTACCTGTAAAAATACTCGTACAAGGGCTTTTGCTCAGATCTTCAATAGGAGCTGTAAGTCTTAAAACAATTGTGCTCTTTCATGCTTCCAAAGTAATAATTAGTTCACCACAAACACAATACAGAAAGCTTCCTAATAGAAACTTTTATGTCTCTAGCTGCATTGAAACATCTTTATGGCCTAGCTTGTAAAGTAATTTAATTTCAGATATTTTTCTAAAGTTTGCTGGACCAAGGTTAACTTCCTGTGTTCCAGTTTCCACTGTTAAAGTATATACATTTAAACAGTTACAATAGTGCATGTACATTTCTGTTCTCTTCCAGTAGGTCACACTGTGGATGCATTTTAAACTTAGCACTTGACAAATACATTTTCAGTACAAACATCTGTACAGGGCAGTTTGATATACACATGACGCACAGTTCTAATACATTTGTAACACAAGCATCTTGTATAAATTAATTTGATATTCACAACTGACATGTAATTATTTACAAAATTCCAGATAGCTGTGCTGACAGTACCTCTCTTCATCAGACTGCTGTTAAGTGAGATTATGAATATATGCCATTTTAATATTTCTGTTAATTTTAGCAAGAGTTAATGTCACTTAATAATTGAAAATTTGCATAAAGATGGACAGTATTCCCAATGATAACTGGTAGTCCTGAGGGAGTGTTAGCCGACTGTCGATCCCACGAAACCCACAGAGAAATCACATTTTAGGGGCAGTAAAGTTCTGAAGGGTTTGGTGCCCAAACCATTGGAGTGTGAGTAGAGATGCCCTGGAGCTTTGACAGTTGGCAAGTGGTTATATCCTACTGTAACGGTGATTTACTCGAACATACACAACCATAGTAAGTTTACTTGCATACCAGTAGTTTTCCTTTTCTGCCAAAGTGTATGTGATGTAGTAGTAATTCTGGTAATAACATGACTCTGTGTATATGGTACCTTGTGGTTTCAAATGAAAGCTTATTTAATGCTGCAAAAACCGGTACTGGTACCTGCTGTCTGCCTTACTCCCATTTTGCAAACGTTATACCTGTTCAGTAACAGAATATGCATGTGTGTCATATTTTTGTAAATATCTCCGGCATTGTCATCTTGGATATTTGGTAGAAAGTTTTACATGCCCAGTCACCTTGAAGGTCATGAATGACTCCTCAGACAAGTGGAATAGTTAGTACCAGAGAAAAGTTATGTTCCAGATATTTTATGAATATATGTTAGTAGCTGTAGTAATAACTTGACACAGAAGATGTTTCTGTAGTGCATGGAATTAAATGAAAGCATACAGAGTGCAGAAAAAATGTTGCACTGGCAATTTTTGTCTAACAGTGTTTTACAGATATTACATTTGTCAATTAAATAAGCAAATGTGCATCAACATAATCAAATTTCTCAAAAATGGAGTAACATTTACAAAACTGCAGTGAATTGAATATCACATTCATGGTGAACTGTCACACTGTTAGTTGGCTTTTATCTATTATAGTTTGATATTAATGGTTGGTTTTATAATTATATATTGCTTTTATTTACTGGGAAAGTCCGACTGGGCAAAAGTCCTGTTTTCAGCCAAGGCCCAAGGAGAAATGCTGCATTTTACAAAATGAGTAGAAGGTAGTTGTACAAGATTTACATAATAGTACATAAATACATAGACTGTTAATAATAAGATAGTTAATAAAAAAAATGTACATAGAATAGTAAATTAACATACGTGAAATGTAATATGATAGTTGAATGAAGAATATAGTAAAATATTAGCTAATATTAAGCTTATGAGAGTTTACTTAGATGGAATCAATTGTAACTAGACATGGAGTAGGAGCTATTGAAGTAATTATAGGATGACGATGGTTACAAATTATGGAGTATTGGGGAGTTCCAACTAAAAGGAAGATAGACCAGTGGAAAGGGGTGTATGGATAAAGGTTATGAAGAAGTAGCTATATTATGGCCAGTTGCATAAGGGTGGTGATGGTAATGCTTTGGAGATGATCCAGATATATCACATGCACAAAGCTGGCAGTTGAGTAGGTAGAACTTTAGTTGAGTTTTAAATGATTTTAGGGAGTGTTCTTGCATTGCTATGACATGGAGTTCCATGATTTTGTGAGATGGTGAGAGTGTAGTGATTTGCTAGCAAAGTTGTTGGGTTTTGGGTATATGTAATAGGTATTTGTCAGATGAGCATAGTGGCCTGGAAGAGTTGTATATCTGCATGAGGTTGAAAATGGATGGACAGTTATGAGATTTATACACAGTTATGGATTTGTGAAAGCTGTGAGTAGGTTAGATAATATGGAAATTCCAGCAACTGTAACTCCCTTAGGGTTGCACAGTGGTGGGTTATTTTTGGAAGGTTGGCAGTGAATCATGCCGTTTTGTGGTAACATTGCTCAAGCTAGTTTAGCAAGGTCACTTGGATGTTAAGGCTGAGAGTGGAATATGTTAGAGTAGGCAAGAAGAGAGCAGAGGGTATATGTTTTCTTACGGTGTCTGAGAGGAAGGGTTTGGTTCTGTGTAGAGAGAGTGTAGTTTTTGGTGTCATTTTTTCACTGTATTTTGAATGTGTCTATCAGTCTTTAAGTTCTCAGCTACACAGATGCCTAGTAGTTTTGTATGTGTGACAAGTTTGAATAGATAATTCATAAACATTAATAAAATTAATTACCTGTTCAGTTTAAAATCACAGTTTTGTCCATCTGACATATCACCATCCTTGGAAATGGAAGTGCATGCTGAGTAACTTTTGCATTTTACCTTTGTGTAATTGTAACATTTTTTGAGCTGTACAATTTTTTTGCAGGTAGGGTTCAAAATTGCATTCTCAAGAATTTACCTCAGGTGAAAGCGAACTAGCCAGTAAGCCTGCATGTGTGAGAAGGTGTGATTCTACTTGGCTAGGTGATAGTGAGTTGTCAACATTATATGAAAACTGTGTTACTGCTTAGAATTGTTTTGATGAAAATATTGAATGCTTGCTTATAGTATTTCTAACCCCCCCCCCCCCTGTTTTTTTAAATACTTTTCCGCAGCGTCTGTCTCCAGATTGTGAAGATCAGATAAGAGTAATCATTCAGGAGTCTGCTCTGGATTATAGACTTGATCCCCAGCTCCAAATACATTGTTCGGAAGAAGTAAGTTCATAAAAAAAATGGTGGTACATTTTAGAGGTTTGTAAACTAAATGGTACTTTGAGACAGCCTCCCCATATATTTTAAGGTGCATCTTGTAGTTCATGTATTACTGAAATAATTGGATAAAATTGCAGGTGAGCTTGGCTTGTGCACATTGTATCTCACTATGCTTGGGCATTGAAGCATTAATATGGTGGAGGGTTTGGGTAACTCACCTCTCAGTTTTGTAACTGACTTGCCCCAGAAGAAAAGGGCTTTAAAGTTTTTGTTAGAGGCCTCCTTCATTTGACTAATCCTACTGACGCTTAAGAATTGATAATATGGCTGTTCTTAGAAGATCTGCTGCCTTTCATTTTAGCAGCATGTTTCTCTTTTTTTATAGGTTGCTCCACTAAGGGTAGTATTTTCATTCCTCAGGTAGTGGATCTTTGTTTTTGTTTTGTTTGTTTATGTCCAACTCTATGGACCAGAATTAATGAGCCTTGACTCCAGCTCTGATGACCTGTGTCCAGCCCTGTAAGTGCCTTTCTTGGTAGGAATTGATAGAAGTATACAGCCAATGCTGGCTTGAGTTGACAGATGGCCAGAGTCTTGCCACAGGACCTTTAAATACTGTATTGTTGGGTTTATAGCCCCAGACAATTTGGCATTGCAGAGAGAGAGGGTTATTCTGCAGGTACTGCTGCTGCTTTCTTGCTGGGGCATAGATACACACAAATGCTCATAAAGCCCTGCCTGGTGGGGTCACACTGTGTATCTTAGCCAGCAGAGGTCAAGGGATGTAGAGCATGCCAGAAAACCCCAGCCACTAAAGGATGTCAACCATGAGCTCCTTGTGCCGCCCCCCCCCCCCACCTTGCACACTACTGTAGAATTAATACTAGAAGGATAGAGAAAAGAAATGACAGATAAACAGAGGAACATCTGTCTGATCAGCATGGGAAGCAGCGTCTCACAAGGAATTGGATTTGCATAACATGCCACTGATTTCCATGGCAAATTAAATATGTGTGAAAGTCAAAGATCATCCATCACCAGTAGAGTTCATTTTTATTAAATTTAGATTGTGCAGCCATCCCTCCTTTCCTTTCATTGCTTTCTTAAATAGCTTTTCGCAATATTTCTATTTCTTTTGTTTTTGTAAAACATTCTGTAGTCCTTCCACCATCTCTATGAAAGCAAACTTAAAACTGACCTCTTCCTCTCACTTTTGCCCTGTCGTCATTGCTTTATCTCCTTTCCACACTGCCTTGGTCTTAAAATGCTTTGTATGGTATATATATCTCTGATGTTGACAGTAATGATAACTGTTGCAGTATAATTATGCATGAGAAGTTATCAGAGGCAAGTGTCCACCTTTCATTCTGCCTTGAGAGCTTTTGCAGGCATTTGCTACAGGGGAACTGGACTCATCTGCTTGTCCAATGTACCAGCTAATACATGGTCAAAAGGGGAGAAGCTAGTGCCATTCTCAAATCTTTTTTTTTTTTTTTTGTAGGAAGTGGCCTGGCATTCTCTGATCTTTCCCACTTAACTACCAGAGAATGGCAAGTACCTGTTGTGGTAACCTTACAAGATTAATTATAGAGTACTAATTTGCTTAGTTCTGTGTTTTATGTAGTATTACATTTTGTAGTGGGTTGGCATTACTAAAGTCAGTGACACACCCAGGAAAGCTTACAGGACTGCACCAGTAAAAAAGATGCTCATCATTAAGATCACTGCTGCAGTAGCCTAAGTTCTGTGAGTTATGTCCTGCTAAGGATATAGCATGAAGCTAGTTTCTAAAGTTTCAGGGCACCTTCCACATGTCAGTTTAAGCTGAATAAAAGTCTGGTTTGGATAACAAGTTGTTCAGAACTTTTCCTGCCACAGAGGAGAGCTTTCCTCTGCTGGCTTTTGCAGATCAACAGTTGGCTAACATGGCTCTGTGCTTGGCTACTGAATACTAGAAACCTCAAACCCCAAAACAGCAATGGGACATTTATTGAACAATGGCAACATCGAAAAAAAAATACATTGAACGGCCATAGTTGGCCAACAGCGCGCACACAATCAACCAAGGTGGGGTGCTGCACCCCCCCCCCCCCAACTGTGTGTATACATCATCTCCCAAGATCACATTACAGTGGGGGATAAGGCATATTTGAAAGATTTCCCTTCACTTGCCTTATGGCTCACATTACTGCCTGGTTGTTAGCCATCTATGTCCATTCAATGTATTTTTTCAAAGATACCATTCGAAAAATGCCCCTTTAACTGTTTTACATTCATTATTTCGTGGTTAGAGATTTTTATGATTCGGTAACCGAACATGGATCCGGCTAACACTATTATATGCTGGGCATATAAATTTCTTTTGGAGAAAAAACTTCCAGTTTACTTTTTATGACAGAAAAATTACTTTTTCTGTAAACAATGTTTAAGCTAGAAAAAAAACGCTTTCTTTGATTGTAGTGTGTGACTTTTTTTGTACACTTTTAAATGGGTATGTTACTTTTGTGGTAAAAAATGTTAAAAGTTGCTCAAAACTACTTTGTTCTTTAGAGAAAGTATTTTCCCTTTTGGGACGGGTAATTGTTTTAAGTACTACTTACTGTGTTTTGTAGGGGGGGGGGGTGTTACATTTTTTTTCCATCTTGCTTGTTTTACAAGCTTGCTGCTAAGCCTCCCCAGGAATATGGCACGATTCTCAGCTTGACCATGGAACCAACATATCAGTTCTTCAGTTATACCTTCATCCAGCCACAAAAAGAAAAAGATTAAGCAGCCTTTGCTACCCCCCCCCCCCCCACAGTAGGCTGATAGTTTGCCTCAGCCGCAGGTGGTTGGCTGCTGTGGCCAAAACTGATTCTTTGGACCAGACATCTTTTTCCTTATCCCTCTGGTGTAGCCCCTACATCCACCTTAGGCCGAGGGTTAGACATGTCTCCTGCAGCTGTTGAAGTGCCCATGGTGCCAAGTGCCAAGGGACAGGTATAGAGCCTCTGCTAAGCTAGAATGCTGTGTCCATGCATAGTGAGGATATTCTTTGTGTTTGACTGTTGCAGTCATCACATTTGGGTTATCCGGCCCGGATACCAGAGACTTATTATTTCTGCGTCAGTTGCTGTCACTTCAGGACTGACATCAGGTCGTTAGTAGTATAAAGTAAGGCAGCTGACGCCATTACATCAGTCTTTCTTGCCGTGGAGCCTGAAGCAGAAGCAGTTTGCGCGAGTGCCGGTCGGCCACTGCCTGAGTTTCATCTACCAAATTGAAGTTGAAGTCTTCTAACGCTAAGTACCCTGTTGGGGATCCTTTTTTCTTGCACTAACCGATGTCAGAAAAAGTTAATAATTTTCTCGCCTGTGGAAAGCAAATACCACACCGAGACTTCCATTCTTACTGCGTCACTTGTCACTTGTTTAGGCCCAGACCATGACGTCCCACATTGACGCTTCTGTACTTTGTTCAACACCAGAACTATCCGTCATCGGGCCCTTAGTGTAGCAAGATATTTTCGCTTACAGTCCCCGAATTCCGATATAGCTTCGGTAAGCCATCCAACAGCAGATCTTCTGAAAAAACGTAAAGATAAAGATAGACCACACAGGTCCATACCTACCGACAACGCTTCTGTTAAGCTAGTTGGCTTTCTCCAGTCCTCAGTGAGATGCTTTCACTGCCCCTGATGCCCACTTCTGTGGATTTGCAGGCCACTACCGAGACCCTTTTGTATGGCGCAGAAAACTCGTTGACTAAGGATCCTGCAGTAGTCTCGACCTTGGATGGGTCCAGAGCCATTGAGCAGGCACTGGCTTTTGAGGAAGTCCTTCACATTACCGATTCTTGACACAAACCAACGTCTTCTTTCACGACTACTGTTTTTTCAGATGTGACAGAGTTTCTAAGGCTCAGGGTACGAACCACACCCAAGAAATTGACGACCCACTCTCAGGTGCCTGCTTCCTTGCCTCAGTCTCAAATGCTTAAAATGGCAGAAGACCTTATCATGCTGATCAGGGGAAGCCAAGCTACCCCCTCAAAAGGAAGAGAAATCTGCCCCTGTAGTTTTGTCTGAACAAGAGTCAGATGACTCTGATGCATCTGAATATGAAGACATGCAACCCCTCTCTACTTATGAGGATTCTGATGCAGAGGATTCCATTCCTTCAGCCTCTTCCCCCAAAGGATTTTTCCTTTGGGAAACCCTGCATACCTTAAGGGAGCATTTCCAATGGGAGAGACAAGACTACCCTTGGTCTAAAAAGAGACTCAGGGAAATTCCTAGATCTTCCACAGAACAGACCCTTGGCCATCCCCCTAGTCCTGGATGTTGTGGAGTATGTTCTAGCTTGACTCCTGGCACCCTCCCTCCTGCACCCAGAAAACCAGACCGGTAGTATAGAGTCCCTGACTCGCACAAATTTCTTTTTAAAAATCCCACTGCTGATCCTGAGGTAATTTCTCAAGGGCCTAAAGGGATTAATGCAACCTCTGCTAAGAATCCCACCCCGTCAGATAGGGATTCCCGAGCACTAGACAGATGGTGTAAAAAAGTATACACCTTAGCTACTCTTGCTATCAGGGCACTAAATTGTCAGTTCCATATGTTGAACTTTCAGCAACATACCCTGGAACTCCACAAACAAAAGTCTTCCTTTCCTGCTTGGGCAGAATTTAAAGAATTACAAGAGTTAATGCAGTCTGCAAGTCAAGTAACTAAACACACATAGATTACTTATTTGGCACTAAGGCTAAAGAGGTCTTGAAAAAGATGGAAGAAAAAGCAAAATCTATGCAAACAGTTAAGGATTTCTTGCAGATCCAGCCACCTAGGTTTAGCAGGCATTGTCCCACCAAACACTGGTCCTTTCCTGCTCCCACTAAGCCAGTCCAGCCTAGGCCCTGGGGAGCCAGACCCCCCCAAACAGCAGCCATAGGGAATGGAGAGATCTAATCAGTGCACTACCTCCACTTCAAAACCAAGGAGTTCTAAGCCACCCCCTTATGGTAAGAACTCACATTGACACACCTCCCCCACACCCTCCCTCTGCCCACCTTCACTTACCCCTAGGAGGAAAACTCTCCTTTCACGCAAGCACCTCAGCCACCTTTACCAACGACCACCGGGTTCTGAACATAGTGTCTCAGGGATACAAATTTTCCTTCCACACCCTTCCCAACCCCAAAAGGGTTCCCAGATCTACCACCAAAACCAGTGGGCAGATGCTCAAAAGCAAATCCTTTCCCTGCTCTCTATAAGGGCAGTAGACCACGTTCCTGCAGAACAGATAGGCCAAGGTTTCTACTCCAGACTTTTTCTGGTGCCCAGAAAAGAGGGCACCTGGCACCCCATCCTCGATCCATCCATTCTAAACACCTTCCTGGTGATCCCAAAATTCAAAATGCTCACTCTACAGCAGCTGCTTACCCATGCTGTCCGAGGACGCTTGGCTAGCCACCCTAGATCTAAAAGAGGCCTACCTCCACATTCCTATGAGGGAATCATGCAGGAAATATCTCAGTTTCATGGAAGGATCTCAACACTTTCAGTTCTCTGCGCTTCCCTTTGGCTTATCTACTGCTCCCAGAGTTTTCACAAAATATCTGGCTTCGGCCATTGCCTTTTGCAGACAAAGTAGTAGTCAGATTTACCCATACTTAGATGACTGCCTTATTCAGGCAGACAGCCAGGAAAAGCTGCTCAAGCACCTGACCTTTGTAAAGACCCTGCTAACCTCCCTAGGATACACAGTTAACAAAAAGAAATCCAAACAGGTGCCCACCCAAAGGATTGTCTTCCTGGGAGCAAGCCTGAACACATCATCCCAGATGGCATACCTTACACGAGCGAAACACATTTTCCTGACAGCCTACTTTTCGCAACTAGCGACCGGGACCCAGCTGTCTGCAAGGAAGATCCTACAAGCTCTGGGATTCATGGCATCTTGCATACTACTCATTCCATATGCCAGACTGCATATGATGAAACTTCACTGGTACCTAAAAAGCCTTTGGTGTCAACACTCTCAAGACCTGGAAACTCTTCTGCCTATAATTCCTTGTCTCAGAAAAGATTTTCTTTGGTGGGCAACAGCATGCTCCCACAACAAGGGACTGCCTTTTCTCACCACCCCCGCCACCCTAGCCCTCACCACAGACTCATGAGACTATGCTTGGGGTGCGCACCTGGATGGCAGGTGCATACAGGGCCAATGGAGCCCGCAGCAAATCCCTCTGCACGTCAACCACAAAAAGATGATGGCTATCCAGCACGCCTTGATAGCTTTCAAACCCCTTATCTCTCCGGGGGCTCTCCTGATCAAAACAGATTACACCACTGTGATGTGGTATATCAACAATCAGGGAGGGACTCATTCCTACCCTCTCTGTAGGCTAGCCATGACCCTTTGGCACACAGCCTCTGCCATGCAACTACACCCGTTAGCGCAATTCCTACCAGGCTCTCCCAACTCTCTGACAGACCAGTTAAGCAGAAATCTTCTGGACCCACACGAGTGGCAGCTCAACAGAAGAACCTTAACCCTAATAACTCAGAAATGGGGAGCCCCGAAGGCCGACCTCTTTGCCTCCCACAATAACCATCAGCTCAGCAAATTCTGCACCAGGGAGCATCACTGCATGGCTTGGAAAATGGATGCCCTGTCCTTCCCCTGGGTCAGTCTATCGGTCTATGCCTTTCCTCCAGTACCTCTCATCCCCAAGGGTACTGCTCAAAATAAAGGAGGAAAAAACAAGGACCATTCTTATAGCTCCAGACTGGCCACGGCAGCACTGGTACCCCTTGCTGTGTAGCCTGTCCCAACTGCTCTCTTGGCATCTTCCTCAGATTCCAAACCTCCTGACCCAGAGGGAAGGGGAATTCATGCATCCCCCAATTGCCGACACTCATTCTGGCAGCTTGGCTTATTCCCTAACCCTGAACCAATCTGCCAACCTCAGTAAACAAGTTTTAGATGTTATCCGTGAGGCCAGATACCCTAGCACCAGAAAGACTTATGCTGACAAATGGAAAAGGTTCTGCACCTGAATCCAGGCTAAGGGAGCCAATATGGCACAGCCCGCCCTCCCTCTCATCCTGGATTACTTAGCTGGCCTACTGCACAGTGGCCTCTCTTTCTCCTCTATAAAAATTCATGCTTCTGCTATTTCTGCTCATTTTCCCACTGAGCAGCCCTTTTCTCACACCCTTTGATCAAACAGTTCCTAAGAGGAGCTAGCAACCTGAGGCCACCCAGTAGAGCACCACCCCCAGCTTGGGACCTTAACTTGTATTTGAAAAGCTCACCCTGACCCCTTTCAAACCAGCTTTTTTTCCAGAGGTAAAATTTCTTTCCTGGAAGACGGCATTCCTTCTGGCCATCACTTCAGCCAGAAGAGTCTCTGAGCTGCAAGCACTCCTGGCTGTGGAACCTTTCATCATCTTCCATGCTGACAGGGTATCCCTCAGAACTAACCCATACTTCATGGCCAAGGTGGTGTCAAGTGTGGCTCTCAACCAATCCATTCATTTGCCCACCTTTTTTCCTAATCCCCAGAACAATGGGGAAAGGATTCTGCACTCTCTAGATGTGCACAGACAGCTCAGATTCGATCTAGACAGGACTAAATCCTTCAGAAAGTCTGATCAATTGCTGGTTAGCTTTGCTACATGGGTAGAAGGCAAAGCCATCTCCAAATAAGCCATCTCCAGATGGATAGCACACTGCATCAATTTCTGCTACAAACAACATGGAAAGCCTCCCCCCAAGGGTGTCAGGGCACACTCCACCAGAGCAGCCTCCACCTCTGCAGTTTTCCTCAGAGGAGTTCCCACCAGGGATATCCTGGAGACTGCCAACTGGACTTGTTTTCACACTTTACCAAGCTTTAGCACCTGCCTCTCCTCCAAATCCAGGGCAGGGTTTGCCTCTGCAGCCTTGCAGGGCATCTTAGCCAGCCCCTGGTTTCCTTGACTGCCTTCACCCATTTCCTCAGCTTTGGGAATCAACCCAAATGTGATGACTGCAACAGTGAAACATGAAGAACATAGTACAGTTGTGTGCACTTACCATAAATGTAGATGTTTAAGTGTATTCACTGTTTCAGTCCTGGTTTTCCCTCCCTCCATCCCCCTTTCTTCGCTTTCCTCATAAGGGACATATTGGTATTTACTTGCAACTAGTGGGGTTCTTCCACCAGAACCTGGCTCCTACTTGGGGGTTCCTGACAGGTTAGGGCAAGAAAAACTGATGTAATGGCATCGGCTGCCTTACTTTATGCTACTGACGACCTGACATCAGTCCTGAAGCGACAGCAACTGGCGCAGAAATACTAAGTCTCTGGTATTCAGGCCAGCCAAAGAAGGCTACCCTGGCAGGGATAACCGAAATGTGATGACTGGCAACAGTGAATACACTCTAACATCTACATTTATGGTAAGTGTACACAGCTGTATCGTACTTACTGGCAACTCTGTTTCCTCAGAAATTCCTGTCAGAAAGAAACAGAAAACTAAACATGTCTTTTCCTGTTCCAGTTACTGTGTACAGGAGTAATGCTTAGCTTTAGGGTCTAGTGCATGCTCTTGACTCTCCTTTTAAGTCTGTCTTTGGTAAGAGAAAAAGGGATTCCTTTTTACCTGTAGTGGTTCAGAGATTGAACCTTTTGTGGAATATGAAGGGAGAGATGCAGTTTTTATCTCTACATTTGGCTGATCCATATTCTGAGGAGAGTGTGGTAAGTCCCTATGAAGGATTCTCTTTCTGTGCGACTATTTCCAAGATTTTTTTTCCAGAGGAGAGAGAAGTGAAAGTTCATCAATCTTCTAACTTTTTCTGCACTAATCCCAGATACTATTGCTTTAGTGAATCTGCCTGCACTTATATTTTTAATACTAATCCCACTCATCCTAACAAGGATGAGAAGGCTTTTTTGACAAATTTTGGGAAAAAAATGTATGCTTCTGCAAAGCTAGTTTTTAGAATTATCTTATCAGGATGATAACTTGAAGATCTGAAGTGGTTAACTTAATTTGGTTTGCAACCTGTGGGTATCGGATCCGACCTCGGATCCGAGCCGGCGGCTTTACCTAGCTAAAGATCCGAGCTCTTAGCTCCTCCCCCTACCCATAATCCCCTGCAACACATCCCTCATCACCAGATCTAGTTTGCCGCGGCTTACAGCAGCTTCTAGAGACGAGCTCTTGGCATGGGTGAGAGATTTCAAGTTTATAAAAATTTTTAAATCGCTTTTCTCTCAGGATTTTCTTTGTTGTGTGTGCTTGGTTTAGCCCCCTTTACCGTCTAGTATACTTATTTTAACTTTTTTGTGGTAAATTCTCTTCAAATTTATTTTTCACCCTCCCCCTAGTGTGTGTGTAGTGTGATGGCTGAAGGGCCTAAAGCCATTTTTTCTAAATGCACTGAGTGTTGTCATAAGCTGTCCCCAGCCGATGGCCACACTCAGTGCGTTATTTGTCTGGGGGTGGCCCATTTATCCACCAGCTGCCAGGTCTGTGCAGCTTTCAACCCCCGGGCCATCAGGGATAGGAGGAACAAGCTAATCCTGGCGGGATTGTTACCCCTGGATTCTTCTTCCTCCTCTCCCTCTAAGGCACCGGTCGCGGCTGCGGCTTCCATGCCTTCCAATCCCCCTCCCTTGTTGGGGACTCAAACTCCCTCTGTTTCTCAAGGTGAGGGGGACTCTTCTTCCTCTTCTAAGGAGAAGAGGAGAGATGAGGATCAGCATAGGCACAAAAGGCGGGCTGAATCTCATCCCTCGGCCCCGCCAGTTAAGGTAGCTAGTCCCACTAAAAGGGTCTCTGGTTTTCCTCATTTTCGGCTCCACTCTCCTTGCTTTTCCCCGGAGCCGGAAGAGGAGTACCGGTCTCCCTCACGGTCCTCGAGGTGGCCCTCCAGGCCCACCTCTGCGATCTCCTCCAGATCCACCAGAAGCTTGACTGACGCTGATTTGGAACGGATGATGCGTCGTTTCTTGCAGGCTCTAATGCAGATGGGGGTGCTCCAAGCCCCCCCTCCCCCTCCGAGGGGGAGCTTGGCCCCTTTCTTTACCCCGATCACTCCTTCTCCGACCCGGTATCGGGTTTCGGAGTCTTCGGATCCATACCGTTTTGGACCTGGGGATCCGTCGGCACCGACAGTCTTGGTTACTTCGACGCCGACTATGCCCTCGAGCATGTCGGATCCTAGCTCTCGGGGCCGAGAGCAGAGCGTTGGATCCATGGGGGGAATGGTGTCTTCGGCGCCGTTTAGGTTGGAGCACACTTTCCTCTCTGGTCCGACTGCTTCGGTGCCGATCCCTGTATCGGCACCGAGGGGGCTGCTCTCGGAGCCAGGAGAGAGAGAGAGCGGTTCACCCTCTGCGTTTGATGTAGTGGAGAGGGTGCTGTCAAGGACTTCCAGATCCCCGGTCCGGGCTACGGATCCATCCGTCACCCCTGCACATTTGGACCTGTCCTCCATCATCCGGCCACAGGGACAGCCTGCATTGGCGCTCCAGTTGGTTCCCTTAGAGGAACAGGACCCCGTGGGTGAGCCCTCCTTAGATAGCCCCACCGAGGAGGTTCCTCACAAACAGAAGTGCAAAAGGAGGCACCTGGACTCCCCTGAGTCCCTGACAGAGGACACAGATTTGGAGGAAGGGGAACGTTCCCCAAGGTCACCCCCTGATGATGTCTCCTTTGGAGACATCATGGAAATGTTGCGAATCAGAGGAGGGTGGACTGCCCAAAAACCTTCCTCGGATGAGTCTTTGTTTCTGGATGCATTCGATGCAGGCCCATCTACTACTTGGGTGTCCCCCCTGGACTTAATTACCACCAGGGCTTGGAAGGAGCCGGACACCGTGGAGCCGATTCCCAGAAGGCCAGACAAGGTACTTAGTCCCCCTTCTGATAGCATGGCGTGGTCTAAAGGTTCTCCAGTGGATGCCATGGTGGTGGCGGCTGCCACCAAGAAGGAACTAGCGCGGGAGAGTTCCTTGGTCCACCCTCCAGATAAGGAATGTCTGACGTTGGACCACATTGGAAAGTGGATGTTTGCTTCAGCTACCTTCTCTGTGAGGGCGCTGAACTATATGGCGCACGTTATCAGACTCAAGCGAGACTTGATTAAGGAATACGCTGGAGCCCCCCCAGAGTCCATGGCGGCTGAGGACAAACGCATCTTCTCGACTCGCATGGCCACTCGGAAATCTATTACTAATACATCTATGTGGCTACTCTCCCATGCCACGGAGGGAGCAGTTAGAGCTAGCGGAGCAGGCATCGCTGTGCGGCACCATGCCTGGCTCCGCCTTTGCAATTTTGCAGAACCCTTCAAGGCGCCCTTCGCTAAAGCGCCCTTTGACAGTTCTACGCTCTTTGGCAAGACCGTCCGCGACACGCTGGTCCAAAGCGAAAAGGATGGGAAGACGCTGTCAGCCGTCGGGATCCTCTTCTCTAATCCCCAACGGTCCTTCTCCAGGAACCAGAGGGGACAAAAGAAGATGTGGTTCCGGAAATCACAGCAGTTCCATCCCGCTTCGGACCCCTCGTCCTTCAGAGGCAGAGGAGGACAAGGTGGACGCCGGCCCAGAGGCAGAGGGGGGCCGAGGAATCTCTGGTCCTGAGAACCTTTCTCGGAGAGGCCCGCGCAACAGCCCTGAGGACTTACCCGGCTGTCCCTCTCTGGAGGCAGTTGGGGGGCATCTGTCGGAGCAGCTCCAAAATTGGGAGTCCATTGCTATGGACCGGTGGGTGCTCAGAGTTATATCCAGAGGTTATTCCATTCCCTTTGAGTCTACACCCTCCTATGAAACGCCTCCCCGATGTCCCACCCGATCAAAGGTAGGCGGCAGCTTCACCAATTTCGAAGTGGTTAGAAAAAAGGGCCATCCAGCCCATTCCCCCAGGCCAGTCTGGATTGGGAAATTACTCCAAGATGTTCATCGTGCATACAGCTGCAGTCATAACAGATAGGTTCTCCTGCCATCAGGCAGGTCCTCGGTCGGCCGAATTCCAAAGTCTAGGTCCGGCATCGGATGTCATTGCCTCTTCCCTGACGTCAGTGCGACAGGGGTATAAAAGAACCAGCCGACACCATTTTCTTCAGTCTTTCTTGCCGCGCAGTGCCCGAAGCAGAAGCAGTTCGCAAGTGCCGGTCGGCCAGCTCCTGAGATTACGAATATTTTTCAACCGAAGTCTTCTTGAAAGCTAAGTACCCCATTGGGGAAACTTTTCTTGCCTCAGACCGATGTCTGACAAAGTTAATAATTGCATTTCATGTGGGAAGCAAATACCGCATAAGGATTTTCATTCCCTCTGCATTCCTTGCTTAGGCCCAGACCACGACGTCTCGGCCTGTTGTTTTTTGTGCTACATTCAACAGACGCACTATTAAGCGTCGGGCGGAGTTCGCCCAACACTATTTTGGCAAAAAGTTTAATTACATTATGTCGTCGGATACTCCGACTCCAGTTTTGAGTAAAAGACGCAAAGATAAGGACCGACATACGAGGTCCGTGACTTCTACCGACACCACGCCAAAGACGACTACAGGTGGTCTGGTTCTCAGCGAGTCTCCTACGCAGCCCCTGACTACCGATGACACCTCATTGGCGGTGTCTTCTGTGCCCGAGGTCGCAGGCTCTTCGGCTCACACCCCAACTACAGATACCGAAGCCACTCTTGGCGGTGAAATTCAGAGTTTAGACAGGCCTGCCACCTCTCAAGGTGTCTTCAGGCCTTCCTCTTCTTTTTCCATCAAGGCTTTCCCTAAGTCTAAAGCAGCCATGCATACTAAAATACAAGCTCCACAGGGCGCCCCTCTCAAGGCCCCATGCCTAAAAAGCAGATGCTCAAAATGGCTGAGGATTTGATTACTCTTATCAGGGGTTCTCAACCCCCCCCCCCCCCAGACAAAAGGCCCAAAGTGGAGGAAGAATCCCCTTCCTCAGACCAGGCCTCCATTATTTCAGAACATTCTGTAGACCAGGAACATTCATACTCCCCTTTTGAAGATTCTGTTGCAGAGGAGTCCATTCCCTCTGTCTCCCCCCTGAGGATTACTCTTTTGGGGAAACCTTGCATACCTTGAGGGAACACTTCCACTGGGAAGGCCAAGAGTACTCAGACTCCAAGAAAAGGCTTGGGGATTTCCTCTTGCTCCCTCAGCACAGGCCTCTGGGTATACCTCCTGTCTTAGACATACTAGATGATGTGTATTCGGAGGCCTGCCTTAACCCAGATTCTTTACCTCCAGCTCCAGTCAAGCCTGACAGGTATTACCGGGTTCCTGATTCACACCAATTCCTATACAAAAGCCATGCTGCTGACCCAGAAACTATTTCACAGGGTCCCAAGGGAATTAAGGCCTCCACAGGCAGAACAAGTGGGTAAACATATCTTGCAATGTGGTTTTGATGCTTTAGAGGCCTCCTGTAGAGCTGCTGTTACAGGATCAGTCATACGTAGACATGCTTTGCTCAAAGAGCAAACCTTACCAGATCATGTCAAAGCTAAATTACTAGATGCACCTCTGCAAAAAGATGTATTGTTTGGTGTTAAAGCTAAGGAGGTATTAAAGAAAATGGAGGAAAAGGCAAAATCAATGCAAACAGTGAAAGATTTCCTACAGGTACAACCTCCACGTTTCAGTAGAAATTGGCCTTCAAAAAAATTGGTCCTTTCCAGCCACGGACAGACCCCAAAGAGGTAGATACCAGGCACCTGAGGGGTAGAGGGCAATCTCAAGGATCGTTTAGAGGCAGACAAGCACCTACACAAAGAGGTGGTGAGGATAGTTCACAGCCATTCAGAAAGCAGAACCAATGACTTCCCCTTTGCATGCCAAGCAAGGCTCAAATGGCAGCACATTTAGGCGGAAAACTGCCATTATTTTCGAAAAATTGGCATATTGTCACAAAAGACAAATGGATCCTGGACATTATAGACAGAGGCTACAGATTCCACTTTCACACCCTTCCAAAAATGAGAGGCATGCCAAACCTGCCACACAATCAAAGGGCAGAGGCACAAAAACAAATTTCAGATCTCATAGACATGAAAGCTATTCAAGAGGTACCTGCACAAGAACAGGGTCAAGGTTTTTATTCCAGACTATTCCTGGTACCAAGGAAGGGCAAAGATTGGAGATTTGGACCTATCCATCCTAAACACATTTTTACTCGTGCCAAAATTCAAGATGCTCACATTACAGCAGCTTCTTCCCATGCTGGGCAAAGGAGTCTTGGCTGGTAACATTGGACCTCAAGGAGGCATACCTGCATGTCCCAATCAGACAAGATTGCAGAAGATACCTCAGATTTCTTGCAGGTTCAACACATTATCAATTCTCTGCATTGCCCTTTGGCTTATCTACTGCGCCCAGAGTGTTCACGAAATGCCTGGCATCAGTAATTGCCTACTGCAGACTTCAAGGGATACAAATATACCCATATTTGGACGACTGCCTGATCCAAGCGGACAGCAAGCACGTACTCCTGAAACATCTGGTGTTTGTAATAATGTTGTTGAATTCTCTGGGATACACAGTCAACAAAAAGAAATCAAGGCTAATACCCTCTCAAACAATAATTTTCCTGGGTGCTAGTTTGGATACAAACACCCAGATGGCCTACCTCAGGGCAACTAATACAATACTTCAGAAAACTGGCAACTTTCACCAGGCTGACTGCAAGGAAAATCCTGCAGGCTCTGGGATTCATGGCATCTTGCATCCTACTAATCCCATGTGCAAAGCTGCATATGAGGAAACTTCAATGGTACCTAAAACACCTATGGTCTCAACACAGCCACAGTTTGGAAACAATAATACCACTGATTCCATGTCTTCAAAAGGAATTTCTGTGGTGGGCTCAAGCATGCCAAAGAAACACAGGTCTCCCATTCTGCAAGCCTCAAGCAAATCAAGTCATCACAACAGACGCTTCGGACTACGCCTGGGGGGGCGCACATGACAGATCGGTGCATTCAGGGCAAATGGTCCCAAAAAGAAAAGCACCTACACATCAATCAAAAGGAAATGCTGGCAGTAATAAATGCTATTATAGCTTTCAAAGACCTACTGCATCCAGGCCAGCTATTGATAAGGACAGACAACACCACAGTAATGTGGTACATAAACACAGGGAGGAACCCATTCATACCCCCTATGCAGGCTAGCCATGTCTCTTTGGAACATGGCTCCGGAATTACAAATCGAACTTCAAGCACAGTACCTGCCAGGCAAGGAAAACACGCTGGCAGACAACCTAAGCAGAAATATGACAGATCCACACGAATGGAAGTTGCATCCTCAAGTTTTTACAAAGATAATTCAAGCATGGGGAAGGCCAGACATAGATCTCTTTGCCTCCCACAGAAATCACCAATTGGCAAAATTCTACTCAAGGACCTTTCATCCACAGGCCTGGAAAGTGGACGCACTCTTTCAATTGGACAACAATGACAGTTTATGCCTTTCCACCTCTTCCTCTGCTGCCCAAAGTTCTATTAAAAAACAGAGCAGACAGACCAAAGATGATTCTCATTGCTCCATACTGGCCAAGACAACACTGGTACCCACTCCTGAGGAGCCTGACACATTCCCCACCATGGATCCTGCCTCTAATGCCTCTTCTGCTGACTCAGCACAACTTCAGAACTCTTCACAGTCAGCTGAAAACACTCAATCTAGCCGCATGGAAGATTCCATGAAATCACAACAGACCCTGCTCTCCAAGGAGGTGCAGGATGTCATTTTGGAGGCCAGAAGACCTTTTACTAGAAAAGCCTACTCTGCAAAATGGAAACTGTTTTGTGCCTGGAGTCAGAAAAAGGGCCAGAATCCTGGAATACTGAATTTACCTCAAATATTACAGTACCTAGCTGAGATGCTAAGCAGTGGACTTTCATTCTCCTCCATCAAAATCCATGCCTCAGCCATTTCTGCAGAATGCAACACTGATCCTCCTTTATTCTCTCACCCCCTCTTAAGACAGTTCCTCAGAGGAGCTAAGAATATAAAACCTCCAAGGAAACAACCAGTACCTGCTTGGGACCTCAATTTCATTCTAGAAAAACTGACCTTGCCTCCTTTTGAGCCAGCTGCTTCAACAGAACTGCAATATTTGTCCTGGAAAACAGCCTTCCTGCTGGCTATCACCTCAGCTCGCAGGGTTTCGGAACTACAAGCCCTCATGGCTATGCAACCTTTCATCATTTTCCATCAGGACAGAGTTTTCTTATGAACCAATCCTTCCTTTTTGCCAAAGGTAGTATACAGGGTAGCCTTGAATCAGGCTATCCACTTACCTACCTTCTACCCTATTCCTCAAAACAAAGGGGAGAGACTACTGCATTCCTTGGACATTCACAGACAGCTACGTTATTATTTGGACAGAACAAAGCCTTTCAGAAAATCAGAGCAACTCTTTGTGTCCTATGCTACAGGAGCTCAAGGGAAGCCTATTTCCAAACAGACAATCTCAAAATGGATAGCCCACTGCATACGCTTTTCTTACTCTTTTCATGGTAAAACTGTACCTGCAGGCATCAGATCTCACTCCACAAGGGCCACAGCTACCTCTGCAGCTTTCCTCAGGGGGTTTCCTACCAAAGATATTTTGGAAGCTGCCACTTGGAGTTCTGTACATACTTTCTCCAAGCACTATCACCTACCATTATACTCCAAATCTAGAGCAGGCTTTGCCACTGCAGTCTTGCAGGGCATCCTGGCTCCTCCTAGTTCCACCTAGTGCCTACCACCCCTTTTTTAGCTTTGGGGTTCTACCCATCTGTTATGACTGCAGCTGTATGCACGATGAACATAGTACAGTTTTGTACCTACCATAAATGTAGATGTTCGAGTGCTAATACAGCTGCAGTCCAGGTTTCCCTCCCTCCTTCCCCTCTTGGGACAGGCCTAATGGCTAACACCTCCTCATACAACCTGATTGGGGTATTCTTTTATGGTGTATTTGCTTGCAACTACTGTTTTTTGATTATTTTGCATTGCATTATTACATAAGTTTATGTATTGCCTTCCTTCTGGGGGCACCTGACATCTGGGGCAAGAAAAACTGAAGAAAATGGTGTCGGCTGGTTCTTTTATACCCCTGTCGCACTGACGTCGGGGAAGAGGCGACGACATCCGACGCCGGACCTAGACTTTGGAATTCGGCCGACCGAGGACCCGCCTGACGGCAGGAGAACCCATCTGTTATGACTGCAGCTGTATTAGCACTCGAACATCTGCATTTATGGTAGGTACAAAACTGTACTTTCTTTTTAGTGCCAAAAAAGACAGGGGAACTGAGGCCTATACTAGACCTCTCATCTCTAAACCTGTTCATTCCCAAGGAGAAATTCCGGATGGTCACCTGTAATCTATTCTTCCCTTCCTCCGGGAGAACGACTGGATGTGCTCCATAGACCTCAAGGATGCGTACTAACACATTCTAATGGACAGACTATCCAGGAGGTTACTCCGCTTTCGGCTGGGAGCCAGTCATTTTGAGTTCAAGGGCTCTTCCGTTTGGCCTCACCTCAGCCCCCAGGGTGTTCACCAAAGTCATGGCGGTGGTTGCAGCCCACCTGAGACTTCAGGGCATTCGGGTCTTTCCGTACCTGGACGACTGGCTCCTCACCGCCTCCACCAGACATCAGCTCTGCTGGGCCAGGGATTATACCCTGTCTCTTACTCAACGTCTAGGTATTACTGTGAACCTTCAAAAAACATTCCTTCATCCTGTGCAGGTTCTGGAATTTATAGGGGCCAAAATAGATCCACGTCACTCCAAGGCCTTTCTAACAACAGACAGGTTGCGCAATTTGTCTCCATGTTTTGGCAATTCTCCAGCCCTCAGCCCCACCTGTGGAATTAGTCCTGAGAGCTTTGGGCTCCATGGCAGCAGCCATCGGTCTGTCACCCTTTGCGCGCCTGCGTATGAGAATCCTACAATGGACTCTTCAGGTCCAATGGTCACTGTTGCTGCACCCCTTGAGCACCCCGATTCCCCTGAGCAGGGTTTGCAAGGATTCCCTTCTCTGGTGGCTGCACTCTCAGGAGCTACGAGAGGGGAGACCGTTCGTCATGCCTCAGCCCCAAGCCACGTTGACCACGGACGCTTCTCGCCTCGGGTGGGGAGGGGCATGCTATGGGCAGAACCATCCAAGGCACGTGGGTTCCTTCAGAGACCATTCTGCATATCAATGTCCTGGAGATGAGGGCAGTGCTTTTGGCGTTGCAAGCCCTACAAGACCTTCCTCCGGGAACTATTGCAATTCAGTCAGACAAACATGGCTGTAGTCTGGTACATCAACAAACAGGGGGGAACCATATCTTATCCCCTTTGCCAAGAGGCCATGAGAGTTTGAGAATGGGCGATCTCCACCAACCGCTTTCTGGTAGCAACGCACATTCCGGGCCGGACCAACATCCTAGCGGACAGGCTAAGTCGCCTGATCCTCACACCGTACGAGTGGTCCCTAAACCCGTTGGTAGTGAAACAGATCTTCCTGAAATGGGACCTTGCTGCGATCTTTTTGCTTCCCCGGCAAACACAAAGTGCAGCGAATATTTTGCTCTAATTCCCCCAATAGGGGAGAAGCCCCAGAGACGCTCTGGTTCATGCTTGGCCCCCCGGTCTTCTTTATGCTTATCCCCCGCTTCCGCTCATGACGAAGTTCCTGCAGAAAGCCCATCGGTTGGGGAGCAAGATAATCCTCATAGCCCCATTCTGGCCTCGCCAGATCTGGCTCCCTTACCTGCGGTCTCAGTGTAGTTCCTCCTTGGATCTTAGATCCCATCCCGGATCTAATTTCTCACCCTGCGGGATTACATCCCCCAAATCTGGGCGACCTCAAGCTCACGGCTTGGTTGATCCAGTTCCACTGATAGCAAGGACTCCCCGGTATCTCGTCACCAGTGAAAGCCATTCTGGTAGCAGCACACAAACCTTCTACCAGAAGGATCTACGGTAGTAAATGGAAACGCTTTTCCATTTGGGCCAAAGACTGGGGCTTGGATCCCTTTACTGTCCCTATTCCGACGATTCTTGAATTTCTGTCCCATATCTTTCATCAGGGAGCCAGTGCATCTACGGTTAAAGTACAGTTGGCAGCCATCTCTCACTTTCATGTGGGAGATGAGGTAGGATCACTGGCTTCCACCAGAATTTGCAAAACCTTTCTAAAAGGCGCTTTCCTGTTAAAACCACCAGTTAAATCTGCGGTTCCACCATGGAACTTAACACTGGTCCTGCAGGCTTTGACAGGCCCTCCTTTTGAACCGGCCGTGTCATCTCAGTTGAAATTTTTATCTTGGAAAACAGCTCTCCTGGTTGCAATAACTTCGGCCAGGAAGAGTGTCTGAGCTTCAAGCCCTCTGTATGAAACCCCCTTATCTAATTTTTCATAAGGACAGAGTTTCTCTCAGGACTAATCCTTCTTTTCTCCCTAAAGTAGCCTCTGAGTCGAATATTAATCAGTCTATTAATCTGCCAGTGTTCTTTCCCAATTTCCAGAACAAAGGGGAATACACACTGCACAAATTGGATGTGCATAGACAACTGCGTTTTTTCTGCACAGGACAGCAACTAACCGCAAGTCTGATCAATTGTTTGTGTCCTTTGCCAAGTCCTCTTTAGGCAAACCTATTACCAAAGTGACATTAGCTAACTGGATTTCACAATGCAACATTCATGCCTATTTAGCTTCGAACAAACCGGTTCCTTTGGGAATCCATGCGCATTCAACCCGATCCATAGCTACCTCTGCTGCGTTCTGGTCTAGAGTCCCAATAGACGACATATCTTCAGCAGCTACTTGGTACTCCTCTCATACATTCATTTCCCATTATAAATTGGATTTGATTTCCAGGAGTAGGGCTTCCTTTGGCTCCGCGGTGCTCCGGAATATTCTTCCTTGAGGGCCGCCCAAGGTTTTCTAGGTAGTTGGGGACTCTGTCCCACAGGTTGCAGACCAAGTGAAGTTAACCACTTCAAAATAAAGAAGTTATGTACTCACCATAATGTTCCATCTGAGTGGGTAACTTCATTTGTCTGCAACCGCGACCCCTCCTCTATTCCCCCTAACCAGTTTCGTGCTTCTTGACCAGGAGAGGATTGTCCATTCTGTTAGGCAGTAGGTTACTGGCCTCTTTCGAGGGTCTTGTGGTGTCCCTATAGGCAAACTCGATCTGAGGATGGGGGATGTGTTTCAGGGGATTATGGGTAGGGGGAGGAGCTAGAAACTCAGATCTTTAGCTAGGTAAAGCTGCCGGCTCGGATCCGAGGTCTGATCCGATACCCACAGCTTGCAGACAAATGAAGTTACCCACTCAGATGGAACGTTATGGTGAGTACATAACTTCTTTTTTATTCTGGCTAATTTTGAAAGTATGAGGAATGTTTTGGCATTATTTTCTTCCTGTGAAAAGAAATCTGCTTTATGTAATTTGGTCTGTTCTGTTCCCCAAGTCACTACTCAGTGCTTGGAATGTGCTTGTGATTTTGTGGGTGCCATTTCCAGGGCTGCCACTGGAATCGATTTTGAGGGGGTTTGCCTACTTGTGTTCTCAGAACCTCCCAGGGGATGTCAAGAATGAAATTAATTCTCCCGTGGATAGTGATCTAGCTTTTGGGGCTTTCTGCTGTACAAGTCATCAAAAAGTGTGCTGAGAGAGGAACGCTATTACGCTTCATTGATAACTTTAGCAAACAGGAAGGTTCCATAAAGAAAACAGCAACCCCCCCCCCCCCGAACAAAGGGCAGCCCAGTAAGTCAGATTTCATTCCCTTAATTCTCACAAAAAGACTGAAATTCCATTTACATCTTTGCCAGCTTTTTGTTTCAGACAGGTTCTGAAAGTGATCCATCAAGACTACAGATGGCAATAGAAGGCTCTCTCCCCTTTTCTGGGAATTCTTTCTCATCCATCAGACCAAATCCTTCTTTCCTCCTGTCATATACTGCATGCTTTCTGAGTGTAATAGAAGCTGTTTGTCGTTGTCCTGTTAGGAGAAGGATTTTATTCAAGAATGTTTTTGGTGCAGAGAAAAAAGATTCTTGGAGACCAGTTCGGGACAATTCCTTCCTTAAAGATTTTGTGAGAGTGCCTTTTTTCATAATGCTGTCAGTTAACTTTTTACTCCTTTTTTGTTTGAGTTATTTAATGATCCAAGTTTTAAAATAAGTCTGGATCACATTATCAATTTTCTGTCTTCTCACTGGGCAGTCCATTGCCCCAGGTGTGTTCCCAAAGTGGCTTTCTCTTCTGATTGTCTACTGCAGACTGCAGTGTCCACATTTTCTTTATTTAAACGACTTTATCTTTGCTGAAACATTTTTTTAAGTGTTAGTAATCTGTCTCCCTGTTATGGGTAATAAATCATCTATACGGGCTGGGATTCCTTGACAACATTCAGAAGTCGTTTGTAACTCCTCACAGGATTGTTCTTCTGGGGTACCTGCTGGCCGCCGCAGTACAAAGAGCTTTTCTTCCTCAGAAAAAGGTCTGTGTTTAGATTTTTCTGGGGTTCTCCACTCTATTTGTGTCTCAGTAAGGTAATTCCTCAGGATTCTGTGTCTTGTGACATTTGTGAATCTCATGATACCTCTTGCAAGACTCCATATGAGAAAAATACAATGGTATCTGAAATCTCTAAAGCCCCAGCATCAACACCTTTTGACTTCTCAAATTCCAGTTTTTATAGTTATAAAAAGTGAGTTTATGTTGTGGAGACACTGAAATTCCCAAAATCCAGGTCTCCCATTCTCCCCTCCTACTCAGGCAGTTTGTCCCAACTCATTTTTATTTTTTATTTTATTTACCGGCTTTGTCACTTAGGCAAAAACCCTTTTCAACAGAAGCGTGGGAGAAGTTCCAACATATTATAAACCTTTTTAAACAGGCATTCAATAATATACATGGACAGACATGAATATGCATTAATTTGCGTGTTAGATTAACAATTGCTTCTACTTCCATGTTAATGTAAAGTATAAGAAATACTTATGATTTAGTCAATGTTGAACAGTTGAGCATTTGAAGAGGTATATTAGTGGGTTTTTCTGGTAGATAATAGGTCACGTGATTAGAAATTAAAAAGAAATGGGAATCAGGAAAGTAAATGAGGTAGGGCAGAAAATGTTAATATTGTAGTTACGAGGTGAGATGTCAAGCAGGTTCAGAGACAATTTTGTATATGCATACACCTATTTTTCTCTCTAGGTGTTTGTATATATGCATGTGGCTTTCATAAAGTTTATATTAGATATATAGAGGTGGAGGCTGAGTAGTGTAGTTGGGAGTTGCTATTAAAACTATTGTACTGGTGAAGACTGGCTGTGGAACATAAGTTTCTAAATGAAGAGAAATGGTTTGATGATATGGTAAGCTAAAGATAACAGTGGCATTTATCCTGGAGATGTACAGGAGCAGATCCATTAATTTAATTGTTTTTGTTGTGTTTTAAATAACTTTGCATTCTGAATGGATTTCAGTAGTAGTGGGATGTGGGTCCATAGTTTAGCTACACTGTTTGAAGATGGAGTGCCACTTGCAATATTAGATAAATTGGTAATAATTATTGTTTTTCTCTAGAGTGTAAAATTCTGTTGGGGGGGGGGGGGATACTGTTTTAAGTTGTTAAGGTCTGGGCAATTTTCTGGCTTTGAGGAGTCTGTGTATTAAGAGTCACTCGATGTCATAACCAGTTTAATTCTCTGAAGATTAGGCATCAATGTGTTCTAATATAACAATTCAGTTTGGCTATTTTATAATAACACTGCTCAGATGCAGCTATTAGGCACAATGGCAGCCACACTGATAGTCTCATTAGGGCGTATGCACATGCGGATACTCCAGTGGCTACTCTTCGCACAATGGTCTTACCAACGACTGCCCATGTCACATGAGATTCTGTTAACAAATCTTTGCAAGAAGGATCTCAGTTGGTGGTTGAACAGCGACCAATTAGTAGTCTGACGTCCCTTTGTTCTTCCCCAACCCACAGCCACAGTAACCACGGATGCTTCCCTGATAGGAGGGGAGGGGGGCTATTTCAGGGAAAGACTGTCCAAGGTACTTGGTTAAGCATGAAATCACATTTGCATATAAATGTCCTGGAGCTGAGAGCAGTGTTCCTGGCGTTGCAACACTTTTACGACTGTCTTCCTCCAGGTACAATTGCTGTTCAGACAGACAACATGTCGGTAGTCTGGTACATCAACAAGCAAGGGGGAACCAGATCTGTATCCCTTATGTCGAGAGGTCCTAACAATTTGGCAATGGGCTGTATCCACCAGACGCTTTCTAATAGCAACGCACATCCCGGGGTCATCCAACGTGATAGCAGACAAGCTGAGCAGGGCCATACTGTTGTCTCACGAGTGGTCCCTCAAACAAAAGGTGGCGGACAAGATTTTCTGCAGATGGGGCCAGCCTTGCTGCGATCTATTTGCATCTCCGATGAATGCCAAATGCAGCAGCTACTTTGCCCTTTATCCCCCACCGGGGAGCAACCCGAGGGACGCGCTCGTACACAATTGGCCCCCGGGCCTCCTATATGCCTTCCCACCAATTCCCCTAATCCCCAAATTTATACAGAAAGCCAAAAGTCTGGGAAGGACTGTGATTTTGATAACCCCGTCTTGGCCTCGTCAGATTTGGTTCCCCTTCCTGCAGAAGTATCGAGTGGAAGAACCATGGATCCTGGACCCAGTGCCAGATCTTCTGACTCATTCGTCGGGAGTTCTTCATCCCTCCCTCATCTCCCTAAAACTGACAGCTTGGCTGCTCCAATTCCCATATTAGCCAGGTCTCAAGATTTGTCTCCCGCGGTCCAGCATATTATAGTTTCCTCTCATAAACTGTCTACCAGGAAGCTATATAATAGCAAATGGAAACTATTTGTTCACTGGGCTTCTCATCATGACATTGACCCTTATGTGGCACCTATTCATACTATCTTGGAGTTCTCGTCTTCCTTATTCCGTGATGGCACAGCAGCTGCCACCATTAGAGTCCAATTGGCTGCTATTTCCAATTTCCATGTAGGGTTTAACGGGTCTAACATCATGTCCCATAGACTATGTAAGGCCTTCTTGAAAGGCACCCACCATCTCAGACCATCTATCAGACACCCTGTCTCTCCATGGAATTTCAATCTTGTTTTATCCCAATTGATGCTCGCCCCCTTCAAACCCGCCTCATCCTGTCACTTAAAGTTTCTTTCTTGGAAAACTATATTTCTGGTAGCCATTACATCTGCTCGTAGGGTCTCCGAACTTCAAGCCTTATCCTCCAAGCCCCCATATTTGATTTTTCACCCTGATAGGGTGTCTGTCAGGACAAACCCTACCTTTCTCCCCAAGGTCTGTTCAGAAACTAACTTAAATCAGTCCATTGAGCTTCCAACCTTCTTTAGACACCATACCATCAGACTGGAATATATGTTACACAAGCTTGATGTACACAGACAGTTGAGATTCTACCTGGATAGAACAAAAGACTTCAGACAATGGGATCAACTCTTTGTCTCTTACGCAGAGAATAAGAAAGGTTCTGCAGTATCAAAAATCACATTATCCAAGTGGCTTTCTGACTGCATTAAATTTAATTATTCCTCCACTAATCCGCCATTACAGACTAACGTTAAAGCCCATTGTACCCGGGCTGTTTCTACGTCATTAGCTCATGCAGCTCGTTTGCCCTTGGATACCATCTGTGCAGCTGCCACGTGGTCAAAACCTCACATGTTTATCACTCATTACAAAGTGGACAGGACCTTCAGGGACAGGGCTTCCTTTGGTTTCACTGTGCTCAGGAATGTTCTCCCGTGAGCCGCCCAGGATTAGGGTGCTTGGGACACTACCCACGTGTAAGAACAAAACGGCGAGATGGAACAACTTCACATAAAGAAGTTATGTCCTTGCTATAACGTTCCATGTGCGTTGTTCATCTCACCTTTTTGTTCTTACATTCCCCCTCACCTTCCCCCTCCTGTTGAGAAAGATGGTTGCCTTGGTGGATTGGTCGAGTTTTGTCAGCCTGTCTTCTTGGACAGACCGTTTCTTCCTTCTGCGAACATATAGCTACCTAGATAGGCACTATAATTATCTTTCTTCCTGTAGGCTGTCTTTGGTTGCAGCATACTAGATCTGGGGATTTACAGTAGAGCATCATGTGATATACACTAGGTCTCGAGCTTCTCTGAGAGTCTGAGCTTGAAAAGCGACCGACTTGGAACCGAGGTATCTGCTCCGAACCACGTGTAAGAACAAAAAGGTGAGATGAACAACTCACATGGAACTTTATGGTAAGGACATAACTTTTTTTTTTCGAGTTTCAAGCCTGAAGTCTTCTAAAGCTTAAGTACCCCGTTGGGGATCCCTTTTTCTTGTTCAAACCGATGTGAGAAAAAGTAAACAACTGGATTGCCTGTGGAAAGCAAATACCTCACAGAGATTTTCATTCTTACTGCGTCACCTGTTTAGGCCCAGACCAAGACATTCCTCGCTGTCAATTTTGTGCCTTGTTCAGTGCCGAACTATTCATTGTCGGGCTATCTTTGTCGCTAAATTCTTTCGCTGTCATTCTCTGTATTCCGAAATGGCTTCGATAAGCCATCCGACTACCAATCTTCCGAAAAAACGTAAGGATAAAGACAGACCACATAGGTCCAAAACTACCGACGACGCTTCCGTTAAGCTAGTCGCCAGTAGCTGCCCCTGATACCTACTTCTGTAGATTCGCACGCCTCTACTGAGACTCATTCGGAGTCCGGTATGCTGCAAGTTACTTCTTCGACTGTGGAACCTGCGGATGTCTCTACCTTGGATGGGTCCGGAGCTGCTGTGCAAGCACCGGCATCCGAGGGTGTATTCAGAGCTACAGATGTTCGTATTAAACAGATTACTTTGTTTCTTACTAAAACTAGTGAATTTCTCAGGCCCAGGGTTCGCACTACACCTAGTAAACCTACAACCAAAGCGCATTCTCAAGCTCCCATGCCTCAGAAACAAATGCTTAGAATGGCTGAAGGCCTCATTACTTTAATTAGTGGAAGCCAGCCTTCCCCCTCTAAAAGACAAAGAATTGATTTTCCTTCTGATTCCACAGACCATGGGTCCAATGACTCTGACCCCTCTGATTTCTAGGACATATCCTTATCTACCTGTGACTATTCGGATGCAGAGGATTCTGTTCCCTCTGCCTCCCCCCAGAGGACTTTTCTTTTGGTGAAACCTTGCATACACTAAGAGAGCATTTCCGCTGGGAATGCCAGGACTACCCACAGTCCAAAAAGAGACTCTGGGAATTCTTAGACTTGCCTCAGCACAGTCCTCTAGCTATACCACCTGTCCTGGATATTGTCGATGATGTCTTCATGGAATCCAGTCTTACCCCTGATACTTTACCACCAGCTCCTAGAAAGCCTGATAGGTACTACAGAGTACCTGACTCTCTCAAATTTCTCTCTAATAATCCCACTGCGGATCCAGAGACCATTTCCCAGGGACCTAAAGGTATTAAGTCTACTACAGCCAAAAACCCTACCCCTTCGGGAAGGGGTTCTAGGGCTTTAGACAGATGGAATAAGAAGATACACACCTCTGCAACTCTTGCCATCAGGTCTTTAAATTGCCAGTTTCACATGTTGAAGTACCAGCAGCATATTATGGAACTAATTAAAAAAAAGTTGTTGATTCCTGATTGTGCAGAAAATAAAGATTTACAAGAGTTGATGCATTCTGCAAACCAAGTTGGTAAACATACTTTGCAGTGTGTTTTTTTAGAAGCGTCTTGCAGGGCTGCTGTCACTGGGACTGTTCTGAGAAGGCATGCTTGGCTGAAGGAACAAATCTTGCCAGACCATGTCAAAGCAAAATTACTAGATGCTCCATTAAACCAAGAATGTTTGTTTGGAACAAAAGCAGAAGTTCTGAAAAAGATGGAGGAAAAAGCTAAATCTATGCAAACTGTTAAAGATTTCTTACAGGTACAGCCACCTAGATTCAGTAAGCATTGGCCTTCAAAGAACTGGCCCTTTCCAGTCCCTCCCAGACCTTCTCAGTCCAAACCCAGGGGCAACAGACCACAAAGACTGCAGTCTCAGGGTATGCACAGATCTAAACAATGGAATGTTCCCACCCCAAAATTAGGGAGTGGTAAGCCACCTTTTCATGGAAAAAGTTCACAATGACATGTCCTTCATCCTTCTCAGCCATGCCCAAGTACTTGCATCCCTAGGAGGAAAACTCGCCCTGTATGCAAAAAACGTTGAGTAAATTAATTACCCAGGACCAGTAGGTCTTAAATGTTGTATCCCAGGGATACAGATTCTACTTCCACTCACTGCCAACCCCAAGCGGATTGCCAGATCTCCCACCAAACCAGTGGGCAGAGGCCCAAAAGCAGGTACTTTCCCTCCTCAGTATCACGGCTATTCAACCTGTTCCCTCAGAGCAAACTTGCTTCTACCTCCAAATCTGGAGGAGATAAAGCGCAAACCTACAGAAAACAGTCCCAATGACTTCCCTCTACCTGCACCAAGCACTTACCTTTTGGCAGCACCCTTAGGGGGAAAATTAGCACTTTTTGCTCAAAATTGGCAATTAATAACTCAGGACAAGTGGGTGCTAAACATAGTATCACAGGGATACAGATTCCATTTCCATACTCTGCCAATGGCAAACGGTTGGGCAGATCTGCAAAAAAAAAATCAATGGGCAGAGGCACAGAAACAGGTTACGTCCCTCATGGATATGGGGGCCATTCAGCCAGTACTAGAACAGGAAAAAGGACAAGGTTTTTACTCAAGACTATTCTTGGTACCCAGAAAGGACAAGGTCTGGCGGCCAATACTGGATTTATCGATTTTGAACACATAGCTGGACATTCCAAATTTCAAAATGCTGACTTTGCAGCAGCTACTGCCCGTGCTGGGCAAGAATGCTTCGTTGGTGACATTAGACCTGAAAGAGGCATACCTGCATGTCCCAGTAAGACAATCGTGCAGAAGATACATCAGATTCAAGGCTGGCGTAATGCATTACCAATTCTCTGCACTGCCCTTTGGCTTATCTACTGCGCCCAGGGTCCTTACAAAGTGCCTGGCACCAATAATTGCATTTTGCAGACAAAGAAGTATTCAAAATATATCCTTACTTGGATGACTGTCTCATTCAAGCAGAGAACAAGGACATTCTTCTTCAACACCTGGTGTTTGTGAAAAGGCTTCTAACATGACTAGGGTACACAAACGAAAAGAAATCACAACTGGTACCCTTTCAAAAGATAACATTCCTGGGTGCAAGCTTGAATACAACTGCCCAGATGGCTTACCTCACGCCAGACAAGCAAAGGCAGCTGACTACTTGCTTCAAACTGGCAACAAAAACCCAGTTATCTGCAAGACAAATTCTGCAGGCTTTGGGCTTCATGGTATCCTGCATCCTACAGATCCCATATGCAAGACTGAATGTGAGGAAACTTCAGTGGTACCTAAAAAGTTTATGGAGTCAACATTGTCACAGTGTGGAAACAATGATTCCTCTCGTTCCCTGCCTACAACAGGAGTTTCTATGGTGGCCAAAGGCATGTCACCAAACTATGGGACTGACCTTCACTCTACCCCCTGCCAGCCAAACCTTAACTACAGACGTGTCAGATTATGCCTGGGGGGCCCACATGGCGGGAAGATGCAGTCAGGGCATATGGACTCCAAAACAAATGCATCATCTACATATCAACCAGAAAGAGATGCTAGCTGTTCAAAATGCCCTAACAGCCTTCAAGGAGTTACTTCATCCAGGACAATTACTGATAAAGACGGACAACACCACGGTCATGTGGTATATAAACAAGTAGGGGGGCACACACTCATACCCCCTTTGCAGATTAGCCATGACACTGTGGGACACAGCTTTGACTTACAAAAGACATCTTAAAGCTCTGTTCCTGCCAGGAAAGCAAAATACTCTGGCAGACGATTTAAGCAGAAACCTTATGGATCCCCACGAGTGGAAACTAGATCCACAAGTCTTCCACATGATAACAAAGAAATGGGGGAGCCCAGACATAGATCTATTTGCCTCTCCTCAAAATTATCAATTGAAAAGATTCTGCACAAGGACTTCTCACAGACAAGCATGGAAAGTGGATGCCCTATCCTTCAGTTGGAAAAACCTATCAGTTTATGCCTTTCAACCTCTGTCCCTTCTTCCCAAGGTCCTCCTAAAAGTCAGACAAGAGAAACCAAAGATGATACTAATTGCCCCAGACTGGCCCCGCCAATACTGGTACCCAATCCTAAGGAACTTGACTCAATATCCAGATTGGACCTTACCTCAGACTTCAACTACTGTCCCAGCAAAACAATCAGATCCTGCACAATCAACTCCAGACACTGAACCTGGCAGCATGGCTGATCATGTAGTTATACAAGCAACACCTCTCAGTAAAGCTATGCTGGGTGTCATTTTGGAAGCCAGAAGGCCTAGTACTAGAAAATCTTATGCTGATAAATGGAAGAGATTCTGTGCTTGGAATCAAGCACAAGGAACTGATAACAGCAGAACCAAATATTCCTCGGATATTACAATACTTAACTGAGATGCTTGACAAAGGCCTATCTTTTTCATCAATTAAAATTCATGCCTCTGCCATTTTGACTCATTACAATACAGAACCACCAATCTTTTCTCATCCTTTACTAAAGCAGTATCTCAGAGGAGCCAAAAATGTAAGGCCTCCTAGAAGATCACCAATACCTGCATGGGACCTCAATTTTGTGTTGGAAAAGCTCACCCTGTCTCCATTTGAACCAGCTGCTTCCGCTGATATAAAGTTCTTATCATGGAAAACAGCTCTGCTACTAGCAATTACTTCAGCAAGAAGAGTTTCAGAGCTTCAGGCCCTCATGGCTGTAGAGCCTTTTATCATATTTTACCCAGACAGGGTTTCTCTGAGGACAAATCCTACATTTATGCCTAAGGCGGTTTCCAGTGTGGCTCTTAACCAGACTATTCATCTGCCAACCTTTTATCCAAATCCGCAGAACAAGGGGGAGAGAATTCTGCATTCCTTGGACATGCACAGACAGCTAAGATTCTATTTGAGCAGGACTAAAGCTCTAAGAAAAACTGAGCAATTACTAGTGGCATATGCTGCAGGATCAGAAGGAAAGGCCATTTCAAAGCAGACTATTTCAAAGTGGATAAGCCACTGCATTCATTTCTGATACTTACACCATGGTAAACCTGTGCCCAAGGGCATCAGGTCTCATTCCACCAGAGCTGCAGCTACTTCAGCAGCCTTTCTCAGAGGAGTACCAACCAAAGACATTCTAGAGGCTGCTACTTAGAGTTCTGTTCACACCTTTACAAAGCATTATCATTTGCCTCTTTACTCTAAGTCCAGGGCAAGCTTTGCCACTGCAGTTCTGCAGGGCCTTATAGCCACACCTAATGCTGTTTAGCTCCAGCCACCCAACCATAGCTTTGGGATTCTACCCAAATGTAATGACTGCAACAGTGAAACATGAAGAACATATACAGTTGTGTACACTTACCATAAATGTAGATGTTCGAGCGTATTCACTGTTGCAGTCCAGGTTACCCTCCCGCCATCCCCCTTTCATTCTGGAGTTTATCTTTCCTTCTGTATCTTCTACAATCTATGTGGTGTATTTGCTTGTAGATGAAGGTAAAGTTTATATTGATGCGTGTATTTATATATACATATTTTTGCTACCTTTTTGGAGGCACCTGACATCTGGGGCAAGAAAAACTAAAGAAAATGGCATCAGCTGAATGTTTTATACCCCTGACGACCTGACGTCATGGAAGAGGAGACAGCAACCGACGCAGGACCCAAGATTTTGGAATTCAGGCCAACTGAGGGCAACCTGCCAGCAGATTACCCAAATGTAATGACTGCAACAGTGAATACACTTGAACATCTACATTTATGGTAAGTGTACACAACTGTACTTTCTCTGCACTTCCCTTTGCTTTATCTACTGCGCCCAGGGTATTCACAAAGTGCCTGGCTCCAGCCATTGCTTACTGCAGGCAGCGAAGTATTCAAATCTACCCATACTTGGACGATTGCCTGTTTCAGGCAGACAGTCAGGAATTGCTATTTCAGCACCTGATGTTTGTACAGACTCCTAACGTCTCTGGGGTATACCATCAACGGAAAGAAATCACAGGTGGTACCCAGCCAAAAGATTGTATTTCTGGGAGCAAGCTTGAACACAACTTCCCAGATGGCATTCCTCACTCCATAAAAGCAGGTTTATTTGACAAATTACTTCAAACACTGGCCACCCAAACCCAGCTATCTGCAAGAAAAATACTGCAAGCCCTAGTGTTCATGGCCTCATGCATTCCCCTAATTCCATATGCAAGACTGCATAAGAGGAAACTTCCTTGGTACTTAGAGTCTCTGGTGTCAACATTCTCAGGACCTGGAAACAGAGATTCCTATCATTCCTTGTCTAAGGACAGAGTTCTTTTGGTGGGCAGAGGCTTGAGAACACAACAAGGGGACTCCCTTTCACTCAACCCCCCCCACCCCCATCCCCCCGCCCAAACCCCGATGACAGACGCATCAGACTATGTATGGGGGGGGCTCACATGGCAGGCAAAATCATTCAGGGCAAATGGATCCCAGGACAAATTCACCTGCATATCAGTCAAAAAGAAATGTTAGCTGTACAGAATGCACTGACAGCCTTCAAATACCTTATCCTTCCAGGACAACTCTTGATAAAGACAGACAACACCACAGTTATATGGTACATAAACAAGCAAGGGGGAACTCATTCCTACCTACTCTGCAGGTTAGCCATGGCTTTGTGGAACACAGCCTTGAGCAATCAAGTGCACCTGCAAGCTCAGTTCCTGCCAGGCAAACAAAATTCACTGGCAAATGACTTGAGCAGAAATCTTATGGACCCACATGAGTGGAAACTGGAAACGAACTCATTCAGACTTCTAATCCACAGGTGGGGGACACTAGAGGTGGACCTCTTTGCTTCCCCTCAAAACCATCAATTGAGCAAGTTTTGCACCAGAACTCCCCACAGTCAAGCATGGAAAGTGGATGCCCTGTCCTTCACATGGGAAAACCTCTCAATCTATGTCTTTTCCCCTCTGCCCCTTTTCTCAAAAGTACTACTCAGGATCAAACAGGACAGGCCAAGGAGAATCCTAATTGCACCATACTGGCCACGTCAGCACTGATACCCACTCCTACGCAGCCTGACAGCAGTGCCACACTGGCACCTACATCAAACTCCCTCTCTGCTGTCCCAGCAGAAGGGACAGATTTTGCATCCTCAGCTGCAAAACCTGAACCTGGCAGCCTGGCTTATTGCATGAATACACCACCAGCAACCATCAGCAAACAGGTGCTGGATGTCATCCTTGAGGCTAGGAGGCCTAGTACTAGGAAATCCTATTCAGGAAAGTGGAAAAGATGCTGTTCTTGGAGCCAGTCTCAAGGAAGGGACACAGACGTGCCCTCCTTATCTCAAATCCTGGATTATCTAGCAGAGCTGCTCCACAAAGGCCTATCTTTCTCGTCCATTAAGATTCATGCCTCTGCCATCTCAGCTCATTACAGTACTGAGCCACCCCTCTTCTCTCACCCTCTGATCAAACAGTTATTGAGAGGAGCCAACAATTTAAGAACCCCAAGGAGAGCTCCCACACCTGCCTGCGACCTTCTCTTTGTACTAGAGAAGCTCACTCTTCCCCATTTTGAGCCCACAACTTCAGCAGAGTTAAAATTCCTCTCTTGGAAAAACAGCCTTATGTCTAGCCATCACTTCAGCAAGAAGAGCGTTTGAGTTACAGGCCCTTATGGCTGTGGAAACCTGCCTGTGACCTTCTCTTTGTACTAGAGAAGCTCACTCTTTCCCATTTTGAGCCCACAACTTCAGCAGAGTTAAAATTCCTCTCTTGGAAAAACAGCCTTATGTCTAGCCATCACTTCAGCAAGAAGAGCATTTGAGTTACAGGCCCTTATGGCTGTGGAAACCTTCATTATCTTCCATGCGGACTGGATTTCCCTCGACTAACCCATCATTTATGCTCAAGGTGGTATCCAGTGTGCCTTTAAACCAATCCATCCATTTACCAACCTTTTTCCCTAATCCTCAGAATAAGGGGGTAAGGATCCTGCACTCCTTGGATGTGCACAGACAGCTCAGGCTCTACCTTGACAGGACTAAACCTTTCAGAAAATCTGACCAGCTGCTTGTCAGGTTTGCTACAGGGGCAGAAGGCAAGGCCTTTTCAAAGCAAACCATTTCCAAATGGATAGCACACTGCAGCCATTTCTTCTTCAAACACCATGGAAAACCTACCCCACAGGGAATCGGAACTCATTCTACTAGGGCCAACTCAACCTCTACAGCATTTCTCAGGGGAGTCCCTACCAGGGACATCCTGGAAGCTGCAACCTGAAGTTCTGTACACACCTTCACCAAGCATTACCACTTACCTATCTTTTGTAAATCTAGAGCTGGATTTGCCATAGCAGTCTTGCAAGGCCTGCTAGCCAGCCCTAGTACTTCTTGACTGCCTCCACCCTTCCTCAGCTTTGGGAATCAACCCAAGTGTGATGACTGCAGCAGTGAAACACGAACATAGTACAGTTGTGTACACTTACCATAAATGTAGATATTAGAGTGTATTCACAGTTGCAGTCCTGGTTACCCTCCCTCCAACCCCCTTACTTTTCTATACTTCCTACCTATCCTTTGTTTTTGGCCATATCTTAATGCAATGGTATTTACTTTTTACTGGAGGTGTTCCACACCATGTAATTTCTTCCTATTTTGGGGCCTCCTGACATCTGGGGCAAGAAAAACTGATGTAATGACGTTGGCAGCATGTTTTACACTCCTGACATCATGGAAGAGGCGACAGCATCCGATGCAGAAATCCCAAGACTCTGGTATTCAGGCTGACTGAGGGCTAACCTGCAGGCAGATAACCCAAGTGTGATGACTGCAACGGTGAACACTCGAACATCTACATTTATGTTAAGTGTACACAGCTGTACTTTCCAAAGCCAGTTGCTGTGCCAAAAGATTTAGTGGCTTTTACAGGATGCTTTTTTAGTAGGATCTATAAAACCAGATTCCAGCCCCCAGGAAGCCTAACTGATTTCCAGGGTTCAGAATTCCCACAAATAACCTGTAGTATTAAAAATGAGATTCAGCTGTGGCGTCCATCTAGATAGAAAGGTCTGAGTTTTTAGTTTAAGCCTCTCTCAAACTTCCCATTGAGCAGGGTAGTAGAATCTTGCACAGCTTTGAGAAGGTTTGTGCAGCAGCAGCTCATGCTTTATTTAGGACTCTCAGGTGCCAGTTTCGGCCATAGATAAGGTACCAAGCTGAGACCCTCAATGAAACAAGGTCAGAAACAAAGAAAGTAGCAAGCAGTACTTGATGCATGACTTTAAGAACTTGCTCACCTAGTTTCTCAAGTGGGGAGGTATGCCATTAAGTATGGCTGTGATGCTGTTTGTATAGTATCAGAGTCTAAGGCTGCAAAGTATGGTATTGGGGGGAATATATGGCATAAGGATATAACCTCAGCAAGAGGATGGCATTGCTTGACTAAGGCTTCATCCTCTTTGAAAAGATGTCAAAAATGCAGATTATAAATGTAATTTTTTGTAAGGGTGCTTCATTTTGATCCCTTGCCCAGGAAGTTTTCGAAAAATTGGAGGAGAAAACTGTACACTCAGTCCAGCAGCTGTTTCTTCCTACCATTCCTTCTTACGATAAAAACGGCTATTCTAAGAGATGGCCCTTCAATCATCAAGGAAAAGGTAAGTAGATGAAAGAAAAATGGACTCTTAGAAAAAGTTACAAAGAGACCCAAAGGGAATAAGCCTGGGTGTCCTTATGGCCATTCTAGAGAAAGAGAGTAGCCATGACTACTCCATGCTCTCCCACCGTAATTCAGACTCTTAGCTCAGCCCTTGGGTATCTTTGCTTTCCTCCTTACCCAAGCAAAGAAAGCAAAAGCTTGGGAGGCTTGATGGCCTTATTCACAAATCCGTGGAAAGAGATCACACAAGAAAAGTGGGTCTTGCGAGTAACATTAGTTATAGAGTCTCTAAAGTTAGAGATGTCAGGAATTCTTCCAGTTCATATAATACAGAAGTTTTTAACTCCTTCAGTGGATGATCTCCTACAAGGAGTTATAAAGGGAGTATCAAAGGAAGGAGAGCACAGATTCCGATTCAAGATGCTTTCTGGTGCCCATGAAAGAATCTTAGGCATGTCCTAAACTTGAGATCTGATGTCTCTGTCATTCCTCTTCACGTATGGGTTATTGATCCAACCCTCGGAGTCGACTTGGCCACATTACTTAAGACTAGGATCCAATTCTCGAGCTCCTCCCACTCCCCACAATGCCTCACATTCCAGCCAACCTCGTCAGGTCTTGTTTGCCGCCAGCAGAGTCAGACATGGTTGCTTAGTCTTGAGCAGTCTAGTGGATTTTCTGTTTTTTGTCCCCCCCCCTTCAGATAAATGCCTTTCTCTTTATTTTTATTGTTCTAGCTTTACTTTCCTCCCCTCCCATTTTCTTGTGTGTGGTGTTTAGCACTTTTACCTTGCCTTAACGGCAGCTGGTTCTTGTCTTAACAGTTTTACTTTAGTTAGTGTAGCTGTGTGCTGTTGTTTTTTTTACTCTGGTTATCTTCCCGCGTCTCTTCCTTGTGTGTTGTGCGAGATTGTGTGTTTTCATGGCTGAGAAGCCGTCTGGCTTCAATTGGTGCTTGGAATGCAGCCATAAGTTTCCGCATTCCGATGCACATTTTTGTGTGTACTGTCTGGGTTTGGAGCATCTGTGGTCGGCCTGCTCTATTTGTGAGAGTTTCAATCCCAGGGCTATAGTCATTCACAGAAGCAACCTAACTCTAAAGGGCCTTTTGCCCTCTTCTAGTTCCTCTCCAGGGGCTCAATCCTCCTTTCAAGTGTGTTACTGGGTCCTCTGACTCCAAAAAGCATCTTTGAGGGTGTCTTCAGAGCCACCTGCCAAGGTTATGAGACCCTCGGATCCGACCACTTTGGATCCTAGACCTTTTTCAGCTCCAGCAGATCCAGAGCTCTGTTTGGATCCATCAGGTTTGTACTTTATTTAGAGTTCTCCCGAAGCTGTCCCCCCCCCCCCCCCAAAGAGGATCCTGAGTCTATGGATCCTACAGCGAGGGGTCCCATGCCGGTGCTGGGTATTGTCTGCCCCTTCCATTGGGCTGCAGCAGACTCCCACTAGGCACTCAAGGCCCCCATCTGTGGCTTTGTCCAGGTCTTCAGAAGTCTTTTGGAGGCCAACGTGGACAGGATGATTAGCAAGATTCTCAAGACTCAAATCCAGCTGAGGGTCTTCTCTGCACAGTTCCCTACTGGTTGTGAGAGTCTCTCTCTCCATATCCAGTCTCCTTCTTGGATCTGTCCCAAAACTTCGGCATCTCAGGATTGTAGCCAAGAGATCTGGGGTCAAGTGTAAGGAGCTTGCCTTCCTCCACTCCAACCATTGCTGTGACCTCCTCTGATCCAGAGTGGGGTTCAGCTCCAACTTTGTCAGAGCTGGCTCTCGCTCTTGGCGCGTCGTCGTTGGGCAGTTCAAGTCGGATTCTATCAAGGATCCAGGGCTTGGGATCCTGGTCCTCTTATCTTCTGCAGCCTCATCTATGGTGGAATTGGGGAGGGATTTACTGGGTCCCTCGGAATTCCAGGTTGTAGAAAGGGCTTTCTCTAGCCATAGGGATATGGTCTGTTTCAGCTACAACCCATCCCATCGACTTCCCTTGGATTATGGAGTTGAGCCTGTCATTCCTGTCCTGAGTCAACCTGTCCAGACTGGCCTCCAAACACTTCCCCCAGAGGGAGCCCCTTCTCTTCCGAGATCTCCCATGAACATCCCACCAAGGAGATTCCTCATAAGAGGATGTGTTAAAGGAGGCACATTGACTCCCCATTGAAGTCCGTCACCAAGGACACAGGATTTGATGAAGGGGAAGGATCCCCCAGTTCACCACCAGTGGACATGTCCATTGGAGACGTTTTAGAGATCCTTTGGTAAAGAGATGGTTGGTCTGCCCAACCTCCTTCCTCGGAGGAGTGCGTATGTTTGGAGGCTTTTGAGATAGGCCCATCTACATTCTGGGTGGTTCCCCTGGCGGACAAACTCGTGGGTTTGGTGTGCAGCTGGACCTGGCAGTAGCTAGACTCGAGCGAACTGATTCCCAAGTGCCCAGACAAATGTTTATCTCCCCAAGAACAGAAAATGTTGGACCAAGGGTATTCCAGTGGACACCATGGTTGTGGCAGCAGCTACAAAAAAGGCGCTAGCCAAACAGACCTCCACTGTCCATCCACCAAGCAGGGAGTCCAGCGCAGCAGACAGGTTTGGTAAGCACGTTTACCCCTCAGCAACATTGGAGCTGAGAGCATTGAATTACCTGTTCAACTTTATTCACTTGCAAAGGGAACTGGTGAAAGAGGTCTCAGACTCTCTGGCAGAGACCATGTTGGGGGAGGACTTCAAGATTGTCTCCCCCCGATTGACCACTTTTTCATCTTTATTCATTTCTTCCATGAGGCTGATTTCCCATTCCATGGAAGGTGCCTCGTGGGCAGCCGGCTCAGGCATTGCTACTCTGAGACATGCCTGGATGAGGCTTTGTGATTTCAGGGAGCCCTTTAAGGCAGCCTATGTTAGCGAAACCTTTGATAGAGCCTCACTTTTCTGTCCATTGGTCAGAGAGACCCTAACTTGCAGTGAGCAAGAAGGGAAGATCTCATCTGCCATCGGGTTGAGGTTCTCTACTCCACAGCGCACCCTTTCTAGAAACCAGTGCAGTGGAAAGAAAACCTGGTTCTGAAAATCCCTGGGGTCTTCCCAAGATCAATGTGAAGATTCTTTCTTTAGGGGCAGAGAGGGAAGTTCCAATGGGAGACCCCACTCCAGCGACAGAGGGGGGGCCTGTAGAATCAGGGCTTCAGGGAACCCTTCTCTGATGGGCCCTGCCAGCGTTCCTGAAGTGCTGCCCATCGGCTCATCTCTGGAGTCAGTTGGGGGTCGTTTTTATGTGCACCCTACTGCCTGGACCGATATAACGGAAAACATGCCAATGTTAAAGATTATATCCAGAGACAGTGTTGTTCCCTTTCTCCTTCCTCTTGTGGACAGGCAAAAGAGACTCCCCGATGTTCCACCCAGTCAGAGGGAGTTTGCAGTAGCAGAAGTTCTAAATCTACTGCAAAAAAGTCATCAAGAGGTCCCAGCTGGACAAAGAGGATTCGGATCTTACTCTCACTTCTTTAGTGCCAAAGTAAACCAGGGACCTGCAATCCATTTTGGATTTAAGCAAATTAAATTTGCTTGTAAAGAAGACAAAGTTCTGAATGGTGACGTTCAGTGGCTTCTATCACTGCTGTGGAAGGACTATTGGATGTGCCCAGTGGACTAAAAGGATGTGTACTATCACATCAAAATGGACAGACACTCCAGAAGTCATGTGCACTTCTGACTGGGAGCCAGGCATTTTCAGTTCAGGGCTCTGCCCTTTAAATTCACCACAGCCCCCAGTGTGTTTACCAAATATGTGGCAGTAGTTCCAGCTCACCTAAGACTGCAAGGATTCCAAGTGTTTCCACATTTGGACAATTGGCTCTTTACCACCCCAACCAGGCATCACCTTCTACAGGCCAGGGATTCTTTCTTCAACCTTGCCAATCATCTAGCAATCACCATAAATCTGACAGTCGAACTGATCTCCCATGCAGACTTTAGTTCATTGGAGTTTCTTTGGATACAGTGAACCAGATTGCCGCTCGTCCTTCTCATTGTGTTCAAACTTTGAGAGATAGTGTCAGAGCCATCTTGAATAGAGCTCCTCCACCGGTAAGGCTAATACTTCAGTCTGTGTGATCTATGGTGGATGCCATCCCATTAATCCCTCTTGAAAGGTATATTATGCGAGTTCTTCAATGGACCCTGGCTGTTCAGTGATCTGTACTGTTAACAGCCGGTCTGTTCCTGTGAAGCTGGCTTCGGTTTGCCGTAGACATTTACAGTGGTGGTTGCTGTTTGACGACCTGATGTTAGGCAGACCTTTTCTCCTTCCATCCCTCTCAGCCACGGTGACCAGGGACACTTCCCAGTTGGGGTGGGGGGAGCATTTCTAGGGAAAGATGGTCCAAGGCGCATGGTCACACACACAGACCAGATTGCATATCAGTGTTCTGGAGATGAGCGGTTGTCCTCATATTGCAAGCCTTTCAGGATGTTCTCCCTGTAGGAACGATTGCGATCTATACAGACAACATGTTGGTGGTATGGTACATCAGCAAACAAGGAGAAACCTGCTCTTACCTGCTCTGCAGAGAGGCCATGAGGGTTTTGGAATGGGCCATGTCTTTGGACTGTTTATTGCTTGAAACTCACATAGGGTTTTGGAATGGGCCACGTCTTTGGACTGTTTTCTGCTTGAAACTCACATACTGGGGAAATCCAACATCCTGGTAGACAAGCTCAGCAGGTCTTTTCTGATGAGTCTTTACAAGTGGTCCTTCAACCAGTCACTAGCAGACATGATCTTTAGCCACTGGGTCTAACCTTGCTGTGATCTATTTGCATCCCCCCAAAATAACAAGTGCAGCAACTATTTTCCTCTACTCTGTCTTCCAGGATAGTCCCCAAGGGAAGCTCTAGTTCACAATTGGTCTCCCTGGTATTCTCTACACTTGTCCTTCTCTGCGCTTGATCCCAAAGTTTCTTCAGAAAGTGAAGCATCTGAAGTCCTCGGTAATCCTCATTCCCTTTATTGGCCTCGTCAGATTTTGTTCCCCTTCCTCTGTTCTTACGTGAAATATCCTACATGGATTCTGGAATCCATACAGGACCTCCTTTGTCACCCAGTAGAGGGTTTTCACCTCTCTCTGATGCCCCTCAAATTGACTGCTGGTTTCTCCACTTCCAGTGATTGTTAAGAAGGTCCAGGCTTGATACCCCATCCGAGACATTATTTTAGCCTCTCAAAAACCTGCTCTACCATGAGCGTCTGTGGGAGTAAATGGAAGTGATTTGTCTTCTGGACTTCTAAAGAAAATGTTGACCCTTTCTCTGCTCCTACTTCATCTTTTCTTTTTTTGGCATCTCTCTTTAAAGGCGGAGCCAGCTTTTCTACCATCAAACTTCAAATGGCAGCTATCTCTAATTTTCATTCTGACTGTGGTTTCAATTCTCCCTTTAACTTCCAAATTGTGCAAGGCCTTCTTGAAAGGTATCTTCCTCTGGCCTCCAGTAAAAGATCCCTCCCCCGCCATACATGAGGAGGAATGAGTGAGACAACGTCAGATTTACTAGTTATGTATTTACCATATCTGTGCATCTGTGTTGTCTTCTTTCATTCCTCCTCACCTTCCCATTCTGCCATCCCCCTTCCTAGTGCTGCAGAAGACCTGGTGATGACTTCTTAGGAACTACTGTTCCTGGTTTTGAGCCTTCCATTATGGATGCATACTCATGTCCTTTCTTTCCCTGCTCTCTCTTCTCTTATGGGCTGCAAACTCTATCTGAGGAGGTTGGTTGGAGTGTGGGGCATTGTGGGAAGTGGGAAGAGCTCAAGACTTGGATCCTAGTCTGAAGAAATGCAGCTGAGTCGGATCCAAGGGTCAGATCTGTAACCCATACGTGAGGAGGAATGAAAGAAGACAACACAAATACCAAGTTGTAGTAAGTACATAACTAATAAATTAAAAAATGCTGTGTCAGTCAGAATTCAGGATGCTAACTCTGCAGGCCCTCACTACCCACAGTGATCTCAGAAACACTTAATGGTCACTCTGTACTTGAAAGATGCCTTCCTGTATATCCCAGTTCACAGACTTTAACTAGCTTAAGTTCAGTGGGGAGCTCTTACTACCACGTATCCTCTTTTTTTCTCTGGATTGACTGCTGCTTCCAGAGTCTTCACAAAGTACCTAGCTCCAATAGTTGTGTTTTGTAGCATTCACATGTATCCTTAACAACAGGACTGCCTTTTACAGTCCCAGTCTCAGAAGAGTGTTTGAGAAGTAGCTGCAATTTACCAAGTCTTGTCTAGTCTGCAGGTATATTTCTGTCTTTCAGTCTCCTTAAGTGAGACTCAGTCCTCTCCAGAACAGTTGTATTCCAGGGGGAATTCTGAACTTGACAAACCAAAATGCAGTCCTGCCTCTGGGTATGGTAGAATTCTTTTTCATAGAATCACAAGATATACAAGACAACTGAATCTTGCCCTATTATGCCTTGCCCATTCCCCTCACTTAGATTGTACCCCTTCGCTCTCTCACTCGCTCTCTCACTCTCTCTCACTCACACACTCTCTCTCTGTGAGGACTGGGCCTGTCAAGCCAAGTGTGAATTTTGAGAACATGTCTATTCATCCAGGTCCCATTTTAAAGAAGATGGTGTATCACAGTGGTTCCCAAACTTTTATGGGCCGACACCTACTTTCGAAAATGGCAATTTTTTGCGATCCACTACTCGCATCAGCATGCATGCATTTGAAGTACCTATGGTCCTCCTTAAAGGAGAAGATGCCACCACCGTAGAGTGTTTTTTGGGATTTCAAGGGGCCATGTAAACTGTTGTCATACTATAATTATTAGCAGAACCGTGTCATGGTCAAATGGGACCCTAGGCAGGATAATACATTGACCCCCCCCCCCCCCCCCCAAAGCAGCCCCTTCACAGCCATAACAGTGTTCCATTACTTGGCTATTTCTTCCCATTTACAATTTACTGTTCAAACATTAGTGTGTTTAGTGTTTTCTTATTTATTTCAAAAATGATTTCAGATATTGAAATAAAATGCACAAACACAGATAGCCATTTACTAAACAAAAGAGTACAGTGTCTGTGGAAACAGACTTCGTATGAGCAGTAAACTTCCCTACCATTGAATCTCACATTCATTGAAACAGCATTAAAACCCACATCCAGGTAAAATGCATCTGGGCAGTGGATAATTAAGTTTATCTTTGGGCTATTTTCAAGCCATAGGCTCCTTGCACACATTTTTAGAGCCATGCATAACATACATGTATGTGTTCATTGATTCACCTTCCTGATTGTATTAAATTATATTCTTTGTATAATACAGCACCACTTGTTAGTGTGTTTTAAATTTGTAGTTTTGGACATGTTTCCAGTAAGCAATGAAACATGTATGACCCAATGACAAAACTGCCCATTTCAGAACATTTAACCATAAAAGGCCACTCAGACTTCTGTCATTACAATCCACCAGTATCAGTCAATAAGCACCAGTATCAGTCAATAAGCACAATCTCTGCAGAAGTAAAATTCATATGAATAATTCCACATTGAAGAGATTTGCAACTAATGAAGAGGCTGCTACTGGCAAACAGCTTTACATTTCAGTGTTTCATCTAAAAATTCAATGCCTGCTGCCCTTGAAGTATTAATTGCCTATGTTACAGTAAAGAAAAATTGGTAAGCTGGTAATATTGCAATAGATAATGACTGAAAACTGACAAGTTCATAGTTACTAGGCATCTTATACAAAGGAAACACTCAGGAATGCAAAACCCCTATTCCCCCTTAAAATTCGCCAAATAATTGGCAACTGGGGAATTACATACCCTGCCTCCATATCTCTCAACCTCTTAGCACAAGAAATCTGGACAAAACCTAAAATAATGGGGGAGGTGACAAAGGCCCCAAATAGGGACAAATTGTAAAGATTGCTCATGTAGACTTAGAAAGTTGCTAGAATTACAGGATTTGTTAGCATGCATTTTCTGAAAGATATGAAGTCTGAAACTCGTATACACGTTATTTAGTGACTTCCGTCTTCTGATTTGCCACAAAACCACAAATTTTGAGAAACAGACCAAAACTATGAGGCTGAATCTGGAGGTATGTTAAACAAACACACACACACCTACCAACTCTCTGCTCTCACACACATCTACCTTCTCTGTGCTCTCTGACACACACACACACACACACACACACACACACACACACACACACACACACACGCACACTTTCTTTTCCATACAGAACCACATGGAGCTGCTAGTTTAAATTATATACACACAAGCACTTACCTTCTATAAACAGAATGGCTAGTTTAACTTCTGCGTGCGAGTGCATACAACACACACTTGAACCTCCTTAAAGGAGGAGATGCCACCACCACGGTGTTAAGAAGCATTTTTTTTTTGTTTTGTTTTTATGTTGAAGCCTTCGGGCCAGACACGACCAACCCAAAATCAACTTGTTACCCTCCAGTAGGTTGCAACCTACATTTAAGAAGCCTCTGGTGTGTCGCACTGCTTAATTTGCAGGGGGGGGGGGGGCATCTGTTCCAGAGATGGAGGAGGTACTGTTTGATGATAATTTTTCCATCGTGTTTTATCTGCTGTTGAAGATTTAGATCCCTTGATGTTCATCGTGTTTCACTGTTGCAGTCATTACACTTGGGTTATCTTGCTGGCAGGCTACCCGCAGTCGGCCCGAGTTCCAAAGTCTAGGTCTGGCGTCGGTTGCTCTCGCCTCTTCCCTGACGTCAGTGTGTCAGAGGTATAAAAGATGCAACCGATGCCATTTTCTTCAGTCTTTCTTGCCGCACGGTGCCCGAAGCAAAAGCAGTTCACAAGTGCCAGTCGGCAGACTCCTTAGATTTTTGAAATTGAGTTTCAGAACCGAAGTCTTCAATAAAGCTAAGTACCCTGTTGGGGAAACTTTTTCTTGCTCTAGACCGATGTCAGTGAAAGTTAATAATTGTATTTCTTGTGGGAAGCAAATACCTCATAAGGACTTTCACTCTTACTGTATTCCTTGCCTAGGCCCTGACCACAACGTTACTAGTTGTCTGTTTTGTGCTAGATTCAACAAATGCACTATTAAATGTCTGCTTGATTTTGCTTTACATTATTTTGGCCGAAGGTTTAACTACATAATGCCGTCGGAACAACCGACAACTGGAATTTATAAAAAAACGCAGAGACAAAGAAAAGGACAGGCATCCGAGGTCCAAAACCGACGACAAAGCCTCTTCTAGGCCAGTCGCAGGTTCTCAGTGAGGTGCTTTCGCAGCCCCTGACACCTGCTACCTCAGAGCCACAGGCCAGATCTGGCAGCCACATGGAGACACCGAGGCCTGTGGAAACTCAAGGTATTGGGCCTGCAGAAACTATTCCCTCAGATGGGTCTGGAGCCGCTGAGCAGGCATCGACTTCTGAGGGTGTTTTTAGACCTTTACAGCTTACTATTAAGTCAACTACAGCAACCAAGGCAAAGTCAAAAACACCATTAAAGACAAGGAAACAAGTACAGCATAATTCTGAGCAGTTATCTATGCCAAAGAAACAGATGGTTAAAATGGCCGAATACCTAATTACTTTAATCAGGGGTTCCCATCCCCTTCCTGACAAAAGGCCTAGACAAGACACTGACTATGATTCCTCTGACCAGGTTTCTATTTCCTCTGATTCCTCTTCTGATCAGGGATATTCTCTCCCTCCCTATGAGGACTCTGATGCAGAAGAGTCTATACCTTCAGCCTCTCCGCCTGAGGATTATTCTTTTGGGGAAACCCTGCACACCATGAGGGAGCATTTCCATTGGGAGAGCCAGGATTACTCAGAATCCAAGAAAAGGCTCAGAGACTTTCTTTTATTGCCTCAGCACAGGCCCTTGGCTATTCCCGCTGTGCTTGATATTGTTGATGTTTTCTCTGAATCTAGTCTGTCTCCTGATTCTTTACCCCTGCACCAGTCAAGCCAGACAGGTACTACAGGGTCCCTAACTCTCATACATTTCTTTACAAAAACCCTGCTGCAGACCCTGAAACAATTTGTCAGGGTCTTAAAGTGGTTTAGGCTTCCACTGCTAAAAATCCTGTCCCCTCGGATAGGGATTCCAGAGCTCTGGATAGATGGGGGAAAAAGTTTACACTTCTGCTACTTTAGCTGTAAAGATTTTAAATTGCCAGTTTCACATGCTTAAATATCAACAGTACCTCATGTCCTTGTTAAAACAGAAAATGGTTACAGACTCAAAGTCCTGACAGTAAGGAAATGCAGGATTTATTGCATGCAGCTGAACAAGTGGGAAAGCATACTCTACAATGTGGTTTTGATTCATTAGAGGCTTCTTGTAGACACAGTTACAGGCTCTGTCCTTCGAAGGCATGCTTGGTTGAAAGAACAAAGATTACCTGAACATGTTAAAGTAAAATTATTGGATGCCCCACTACAGCATGATACTTTGTTTGGTGTTAAGGCAGAAGTGGTGTTAAAGAAAATGGAGGATAAAGCAAAATCAATGCAGGCAGTAAAGGATTTCTTACAGGTTCAACCACCTAGTTTTAGCAGAAACTGGCCTTCAAAAAATTGGTCCTTTCCAGTGTCAGACAGGCCACAAAGAGGCAGATACAGATGCCCAAGAGGCAGATCTCAGCCCCAAGGCTCCTACATACCTAAACAATGGGGTGCTTCATCCCCCAAAGGAGGAGAAGACCAATCACAACCTTATAGGAAACAGTCCCAATGACTTCCCTCTACAGATGCCAAGCACTTACCTTTTGGCAGCACCCCTTTGGGGAAAGCTAGCACTTTTCTCAAAAAATTGGCACATAATCACCCAGGACAAATGGGTACTGAATATTGTTCCTCAAGGTTACAGGTTCCACTTTCACACCCTTCCAAAATCAAAAGGTATGCCGGACCTGCCACAAAACCAATGGGCAAAGGCACAAAAACAAATTGCTGCTCTCATGGACATGGAGCTATTCAAGGAGTACCACAGCAAGAACAGGGACAAGGATTTTATTCAAGACTTTTCCTAGTACCCAGAAAGAACAAAGCCTGGAGACCAATACTGGATTTGTCAATCCTAAATACTTTCCGGATGTTCCAAAATTTAAAATGTTAACACTACAGCAAACTTCTACCCATGCTGGGCAAGAAGGCATGGCTAGTAACTTTGTACCTCAAGGAGGCATACCTGCATGTCCCAATCAGACAATCTTGCAGAAGATACCTCAGATTCATAGCTGACTCAATGCATTACCAATTCTCTGCACTGCCCTTTGGCTTATCTACTGCACCTAGGGTCTTCACAAAATGCCTGGCACCAGTAATTGCATTTTGCAGACAAAAAGGAATTCTAATATATCCCTACTTGGACGACTGCCTTATTCAAGCAGAGAGCAAGGACATTCTTCTAAAGCATCTGGCGTTTGTAAAAAGATTACTAATTTGCCTAGGGTACACAGTAAACTAAAAGAAATCAAAACTAGTGCCCGCTCAAGAGATAATATTCCTGGGTGCAAGCTTAAATACAACTGCCCAGATGGCTTATCTCATGCCAGGCAAACAAAGGCAGCTGACTCATTACTTTCAAATGATGGCAACAAAGACCCAGCTCCCTGCAAGAAAAATTCTGCAGGCCCTGGGCTTCATGGCGTCCTGCATTCTACTAATTCCATATGCAAGACTGCATATGAGGAAACTACAATGGTACCTAAAAAGTGTTTGGACTCAACATTGCCACAGCCTGGAAATGATCATAACTTTAATTCCCTGCCTACAACAGGAGTTTCGATGGTGGTCCCAGGCCTATCACCACAACAAGGGACAGCCTTTCACTTTACCCACAGCCAGGCAGACAACAACAACGCATGCATCAGATTATGCCTGGGGGACACACATGGCAGGAAACTGTATTCAGGGCAAGTGGCCCAAGGAGCAAATGCATGTTCACATCAATCAAAAAGAGACGCTAGCTGTACAGAATGCCCTGACAGCTTTCAAGGACCTACTACATCCAGGACAACTATTAATAAAGACACAGTACCACAGTTATGTGGTACATAAACAAGCAAGGGGGCACACATTCCTAACCCCTATGCAGGCAAGTCATGACTTTGTGGAACACAGCACTGACCTATCCATTACATCTGCAGGCACAATTCCTGCCAGGAACAAAAAATACGCTGGCAGATGAACTAAGCAGAAATTTCATGGATCCTCACGAATGGAAACTAAATCCACAGGTGTTCAGCATGATAATAAGGAGATGGAGTCGCCCAGACATAGATCATTTTGCTTCCCCTCACAATTGCCAACTACAGAAATTCTGCACAAGAACTTATCACTCTCAAGCATGGAAAGTGGATGCTCTGTCATTCAGCTGGAAAACCCTGACAAGTTTATACCTTCCCTCCACTGCCTCTTCTTACCAAGGTGCTCCTAAATGTCAGACAAGAGAGGCCAAAAATGATCCTGTTTGCCCCAGACTGGCCACGCCAGCACTGGTACCCAATCCTAAAGGGCTTGTCTCAAGGCCCAGCCTGGCCTTTACCTCAAATTCTTCATCTTCTGACTCAACAAAACAATCAGATTCTGCACAGTCGACTCAGAACCTTAAATCTGGCAGCATGGCAGATAATGTAGCCACTCAGACTGTGCCTCTCTCTAAAGCTGTTATGGATGTCATTTTAGAAGCCCGGAGGCCCAGCACTAGGAAATCTTATGCAGAAAAATGGAAGAGATTCTGTGCTTGGAACCAGGCTCAAGGGCTCGAACCACTTGTTCCAAATGTACCTCAGATTTTACAATACCTAACTGAGATGCTGGACACAAAGGCCTATCCTCCTCATCAATTAAGATCTATGGCTCTGCCATTTCAGCTCATTACAATACGGAACCTCCTATTTTTTCACATCCTCTACTAAGACAGTACCTCAGAGGGGCAAAAAACATAAGACCCCCAAGGAAAGCACCAATACCAACTTGGGATCTCAATTTTGTTTTAGAAAAGTTCACACTGCCTCCTTTTGAACCAGCTAGCACAGCTGATATAAAATTCTTATGGAAAACTGCTCTGCTCCTAGCAATAACTTCAGCAAGAAGAGTCTCAGTTACAGGCATTAATGGCTGTGGAACTTTTCATCATTTTTCACCAGGACAGGGTTTCTCTTAGGACAAACCCAACATTCATGCCAAAGGTGGTTTCCAATGTGGCTCTTAACCAAACCATTCATTTACCAACTTTCTACCCAAACCCCCAGAATAAAGGGGAGAGACTTCTGCACGCTTTGGATATACACAGACAACTACTATTCTACTTGGAAAAAACAAAAGCTTTCAGAAAAACTGAGCAACTGTTTGTAGCCTATGCTGCAGGATCACAAGGAAAGCCCATCACAAAGCAGATAATTTCAAAATGGATAGAACACTGCATTCGCTTCTGTTATGCACAACATGGCAAATCAGTGCTTAAGGGCATTAGGCCACATTCTACCAGAGCAGCAACCACTTCAGCAGCCTTTCTCAGAGGAGTACCAACCAAAGACATTTTAGAAGCTGCAACCTGGAGTTCAGTGCACACTTTCACCAAGCACTACCACTCTATTCTAAATCCAGAGCAGGCTTTGCCACTGCAGTTCTGCAGGGCCTGGTAGCCTCTCCTAATCCTATTTAGACCCAGCCGCCCAACCTCAGCTTTTGGGATTCAACCCAAGTGTAATGACTGCAACAGTGAAACACGATGAACATAGTGCAGTTGTGTACCTACCGTAAATATAGATGTTCGAGTGTATTCACTGTTGCAGTCCAGGTTACCCACCCACCATCCCCCTTTTTGCATTGCTGGGACTTTTCTGTACTTCTCAACTCTATACAACCTATGTGGTGGATTTGCTTGTAGATGAAGGAAATGTTTATATTAGTACATGCATGCTTTTTGGCACAATTTATTCTTTTCAGCCTTCCTATCTGGGGGCACCTGACATCTGGGGCAAGAAAAACTGAATAAAATGGAGTCAGTTGCATCTTTTATACCCCTGGCGCACTGACGTCAGGGAAGAGGCGACAGCAACCTATGCCAGACCTAGACTTTGGAACTTGGGCCGACTGCGGGTAGCCTGCCAGCAGGATAACCCAAGTGTAATGACTGCAACAGTGAATACACTCGAACATCTACATTTATGGTAGGTACACAACTGTACTTTCTGGTATGAGTGAGGTTAATTGATTTGTGGAAATGCAGGAGATCCAAGGCCATTGGTTCCTTAATGACAAAGAAGGGAACGCATAGATCACCCCTTAGGCAACTGTATGATATTGAATAAAGGGATGGTGCTTTCCTGTCTTTCCTGATGGGTAGTGTTTTTGTGCCAGAGATGATCTTAATTAGGAACCAGTCTGATCTTTCTAGTTTGATATGACTAATGAGGTACATCCCAAAGTGGAAGTTATACCCAATAACTGGCTTAATCAATGCTGAATAGAAGGAAAGAATAACTGCTTTAAATCTGGACATGCTCCTTTGGCAGTTAGTTGTACTGACTAGAAGTATTTCCTGACTCCTGTCATCTCATGATGACCAAAGGAGATTGAATTATCAGTCCATGTCCCAAGGTCTGTAACAACATTCTTCTTTTGAAGTGGATATTGTCTGTCGGCAAGATGCGCTGTCTACTAAATGTAACAATATTGCACTTATTTTTTGCATTTAAGCTGAGCCCATTTTGTAGTACACCAGGTATTTACAAGTAAGATGTTCATCAAGTTAAACTATTGCAGTAATAACTCCTTGAGATTTCCCACTGTGGAAGTCCTTGGCCAACCAGAATACTAGAGGCTTTTCCTCTTCCTCCTGGCCCTGTTGATGCTTTCCTTTTTGTCATCAGAACATCACAATAAGGGTAGTTCAGCTGGTGCCCGTTTCTCAGTTGGCTCTTGCCATCAGAGCCAGATACAGATCAGTTGTATTATCAGTTCCCCCAAAGCCAGAGTTTAAACTACAGTCAAGATAATTACCACAACGGGGAATTATTTTTCTTTTTCCTTTCTACTGTATGGTTAGATGCCCATTGTTAAGACCAGTATTCGCTTGCAGTGTGAGAAAAAAAATCCCTCACTGGGGCTTCAATGCTTTGTCTGTTTTTCTTGGGCCCAGTGCAAAAACTGTCCAACTGTGTCCTGTATAATTATTTTAATTGTAGCTTTGTTGAGTATAAGGTAGAATCCCTAAAAAAATGTATAGAAAAGGAATGGGTGCAACAGGGGCCCACGTGCATTATGGTATCTGCAGGTTAAGCTACTCTGGAGTTTCCCTCTCGCAACAAGAAGCATCTGAAGCATGTTAGGGTTACAGATGACATTGGGCAATCCTCCCAAGCTTGTTATTGTCAGAGAAATGCCTTCACAGCCCTCTCCACTGGCAGTGTGTGTGACCATGGCATCTAAAGAGACCCTTTTGAAGTCCGATATGCCATCAGTCCCCTTTATTTCCACACAAGCGGAAGGACTTTGGCCATTTGTTGGGTCCGGGATCACTGTGCATGGTCTGGTTTCCAACACCCATTCCAAGACTGTTGTTGGGGAGGGTGGAATTCGTTTGACAGAGCAATCTTCAACTGATAGGAGCAGACTGCAGCTTCCTACCCATGACTTGGGTCCGAGTACATCTAGCACTACACCCAAGCCCAGCCCCCAGAAGGCTGAATCCTGTTTGCCCCAAGCAAGGCTGTCTGGGTCTCTCTTATCAGGCCTACCTGCAGATAGGCTATCTGAGGAGCTCATGGATACAGAGTTCCAAACAGCTTAGCCAGAGCAGAATCCCCCACCCCTTGGAATCCATTGATTTTTAAGACTGAGGTAATATGGCATATGTAGACCAGATTTCTTCTGGTTCATGTGCTGACTCAGTTGGATGAAAGTCATGCTTCAGTTTCACCACCAGAGGATTTCATATTTAGGGAGACAGCCCATAAGATAAGGGAATTCTTCAACTAGGAGACTCAGATTGACCCCAGTGTGACAAAAAGGTTAGAGGACTAAGATGTCCCTAGCACAAACCTCTGGCCATTCCTCCAGACTTAGAGGTAGTAGATAATGTTAACTTTTCCCTGCAGCTTGACTCCCAACCACCTGCTCCTAAGAAGCCTGGCTGTTTTATAGGGCTCTGTATTCCCACAAGCACCTTTTTAAGAACCCCGTGGCAGATCCTGATGTGGTGTTTTGGGGTCCCAAGGGAGGCAAAGATAGCACCACTAAAATACCCCTTGGCAATTGAGAAAGAGGGTAGGACCGTAGTTAGGTTTGGCATGAAAGTCTACACTTCAGCCACCTTGACCATGAGGGCTCTAAATTGTGCCAGTTCCATATGGTTAAATACCAGGAATTTCTCCTGGACCATATGAAAGACAAACTGGAAGGGATGGATGATAGCACTGTCATTAAGGAACTGTTGTATCTCTGCATTTCCTGCTCTGAGGTTGCAAAATATTATTTGCATTGTAGCTTTGATGCTTTAGAAGCATCTAGCAGCACAGCTCCTTCTGCGTCTGCTATCAGTTGGTATGCCTGATTTAAGGGAGCAGAACCTTCCTGAAAATGTTAAATCTGAAATCTTGGATGCTACGATGCTCCCCTTGATATGGATTTTCTGTTTGGACCCAAGACCCAGGCCCTTTTTAAGGAACTGGAGGACGAGGCTAATTAAGTCCCTGCAGACTGTAAAAGACTTTTTTGCAAGTTAAGCCACTGAGGCTTAGTAGGAACTATTCTATTAAGCCCTGGGCCTTACCTCCCTAGATAAAGATGGAGGACCAGGAAAGACAATCAACAGAGACAACAAAGAAGATGACAAACTATCAAAGTACCAGACTTGCCAAACCCTGACCCTAGAGGCCCAGCAGGAATCAGCCATGACTCAGCCAGGCACCTCCCTTATCCTTTTCCTCTCAAGCCCCACCCCGTCCCAATTCCTTCTTCCTCCAAGACTAGGAGGCAGATGTTTCCTGTTTCTAAACAACTGGCAAAACATTATCCAAGACGAATGATTGTAAGATCAGTGTACAAACGTCAGTTTTCCTCTTTCCCCAAGACATGCAGGCATCCCCCTCGATTCCAACAGGAAAACCTGGAGAGGCTCAAATACAGATCAGCCTCTTATTGGACCCAGGGCTCCATAGAACCTGGTTCCCATGGAAGAATGGGGCAAGGTACTATTTAAGACTTTTTCTAGTGCCAAGAAAAGATGGAACCTGGAGACCATGTTTAACTCCCCAGACTTGCATGGTCACCCTACGTCTAAAGAATGCTTACCTCTATATTCCAGTAGCAAAACTTCACAGGAGGCACTAGGTTTAGACACATTATCAATTCTGTGCTTTGCCCTTTGGTTTGTCTGCTGCTCATAGAATCTTTACAAAAATGTTTGGCTCCAGTAGTTGCATCCTGCAGGACAAAGGGTATTCATGTATACCCTTATATAGATGCGTTCCTTATTTCAGGCACAATCAATGAAGAAACTGGAAGCATCTAACTCTTAACCAGGAACTGCTTCTTAAGCATTGCTTTCATCTTCATTGTAAGGAAGTCCAATTGGATTGTATCTTGTAGTATACTGTCTGCCAGGAAAAGTCTGTCAGGCTACTTGAGCAGGGCAGCATCAGACCCTCACAAGAGGATGTTGAACAGGAACCTTTTCAAAAAATTACTCAACGATTGGGTGTACCAGAAGAAGACATTTTTGCCTCCAAAGGGCCAAAGACAGCAAGGCCTGGAGGACAGATGCCTTTTTTCTTCGCATGGATAGGTCTGCTTTTTATGCTTTCCTTCCTATACTTCTCATCCCCAGGTTATTGTTAAAAATCAGGGAGGAAGGATCAGAGGTGATCCTGATTGCACCCTCTTGGCCAAGGCGGTATTTGTTGCCATTACTACACAATTTGAGCAATCAGCACCATGACTACAGCAGGTGGATCTGTTATTACAGAACAGGAGAACCACCATTCACCCCATCTTGAGTACCCCAAGATTGACATCATGGATGATGTGGTTGTTATCCCTCAGGGCCACTCTCTACACAAGCACATTTTAGCCATTCTGAAAGCGGTTAAATTCCTAGCACTGGAAAAATTTCCAAAAAAGGAAGAGATTGGGTCTGTATGGTGTTCAGGGCAAGGGGGCAAAAACTTTTCCATCCCTACTGTGTCTTACTTGGCTGAACTTTTTTCAAAAGGTTTCTGTTACTCTGCCGTTAAGATTAACACCTTTGCAGTATCTGCATGTCTTCCCATGTAGACCCCCTTTTTTCATTCCTTTGACAAAACAGTTCCTTAAGGGCATCATCCATTTCAGGTCCCAGAGAAAGAGCTCTTGTTCCGTCCTGGGATCTTAACTTTGTCTTGCAGAAGCTTGTTGTTCCACCCTTCATATCAACAGGATCCATAGATATAAAGTTTTTAACGTGGAAATCTGGATGCTTAACAGCCATCACCTTAGCTAGGAGAATTTCTAAGTTTCAGGCTTTTGTGTGGAGAACCCTACCTCAGATTTCACCCTGACCAAAGTTTCCCCTTTCAGATCCCTTACGCTTACAGTGGTCTGTGGTGCTGCGGTAGCGTTGTCGCCTCACAGTCCGATGTTCTGTTCGATTTTCAACTAGAGCGTCTTCTGTGTGGAGACGTGTGTGGGCGTACCTTCGTTAAAGGTTGTGCGTCAGAGCTGCCAACTCGGCACATAAAAATCTACTGCCAGTCATTAGCAGGCCGGAGTTCTGCTGTGGAGACCCCTAACCGGGAAAAGCCGAAAGACACAACAACCCTTACAGTGGTTCATCTTAGAACAGTGTGGATGCTTTGTGTTCCTGACCTAGGGTGTGGAGAGAGTTGGGGACAAGAAAGACCTAAGAAAAAGGAGCCCGTTGATGACCATAATACCCAAATGTCATGATGTTGGAGGGGAGAGCATTTGCTGGGCTAAGAGGAGTCAAAAAGTCTCTGGTATTCAAGCTGGCCAAAGGCTTCCACAGTAGGAAATCCCAAGGAATTATTACCATGATGACACATTGACATATCCATTTATGGTATGTAGACACAACTGTACTTTTTTTGCTGAAAGGTTGGTTGCCAGAGGTAGACTTGACTTCCAGTTTTCAGACATTAGCAGAATTCATTAGTCAGATGTTTTGGTTCATGGTCTGGTGATCAGAAGAATAAAAGTTAAACAAGTGGGATCCCAATACTGAGCCCTTAGGGACACCATTTAGCTACCTTCATCCTTTCTGATGTGGAATATGCTACCCTCAATGTGTGGGTCTACTCTTTTAGCCTGTTTGCTATCCATTTTACCACAAAGGGATCTATTTTAATGCATTAAATTTATCAACTATTCTAACATATAGGGTATGGTGTCATACCTTGGCCAAATCAAAGTATGCTGTGTAGACAACATGATTACTGTCAACTGTTATCCTCTTGAAGTTTTCTAAATTCGTTAGACAGGCTTTACCCTCGACAAAGCTTAACTACTGTGGGCCTTACTATGGGTGTAATTTCATGAGAATTTTGATATCCTAAATTATCAGGTCAGTGATAATTCACTCTTGCAGTAGTAACTCTTTGAGTTTTCCTGATTGCAGAAGCCTGAGGCAAGTCCATTTCTAAGAGATATTTCCTTCCCCTCACAGCCTGGTGATTGCCCTCCTCTTCCAATGTCATGGCTTTAGTATAAAGGATAGTTGACCAGTGCCATCTTCAGTTTTTTCTTGCCATCTAAAGTCCATTAACCATCTCCCATACGCGTGTAGTCCATACTTTGGGTTGCACTGAAGAACAGTGACTTAGATAAGTAACAGGATGGAGAAAACTTTAGTCCATTTGTTTCTAATGAGACTGAACTTTAGTTGTCAGATGAAGTTAACTGAGTACAAAAAATACAAGTTCCTCATATGGAGCTTCCAGTGTCTGTCTGTTCTGCCTCGATCTGGAGCAAGAAGTGCCCCCTTTTCCCCCACATTGCAGATGTTGAAAAATGTACATTGAAGTGTATGACTAAGTCCCTTGAAAAATACTTACATCAGACGTTTCACACATGGCCGAAGTATGCCATAGTGTTTTTTGTTCAGTTCTCCAAACTTGGAAAACAGGGGGAGAATCATACATAGGAATCAGTGAAACCAGCCATACATTTTCAGTTTCTGATGGTTCTGTTAGGCTTCAGTCTTTCAAAGGCGGTAAAGTCCTTTCACAGCCCCTTCAGTCGACATATGCTGGCACAGAATCCTGTGGTGCAATCTGTCAGAGGGCCTCCATGCCTTATACAGCACCAGCATCTGCTCAGCTCTGATCCAGAATCTTTATTACTGAGAGGGATGGGTAGCATCCCTCCTATTATAGTCAATGAGGTTGCTGGGAACCAGATACAGCTTGAAGCCATGTCTTGAGGCCACAGTTTCAGGTGCCACCCCTAAGCATTCCAAAGTTACTGGCTGTTTCCCCACTTTCATCTGCATAGACCAACCCCCCATTCTTTGCAGAACTATATGCAGGACTTCCATCAGAATGGCTGAGGACCTCATAGTATTTCAGAACCAGCCATCCATACTTTGAGAAGGGCACTGTGCCTGTAACTTCCCGTTTTTTTTTTTTTGTTTTTTTTTTTAGGGGGAGGGGGGTATTTTTTCTCAGGGAGCTGTGATTTTTCAAACCCAAAAGAGAGGAGTTGGCTTATGTTAACCAGCCATCTTCTGACTTATTTGTTGACTAAGAATTTGAATGCACCCTGGCCTCAGCTTCACCTACTGGAGAACATTTCTTTTGGGGACTGTCTTCATAAGATGGAGTCCTTCAACTTGGGCAGCTAGGGAGCGCCCTTATTACAAGTTAAGGTTTAGACAGTTTGATTTGTTAGACCCCATGCCTTTTGCTATTCCTTCAGTGCATGAAATCCAGCATAAGTTTGACACACCTATTCAGCCCTCTTCCTACCCCTGTACCCCTAAATAGCCTGACCTCTTCTACAAAGTACTTGAATCCCACAAGTACTCTGTACAGAAATCCTGGGACAGACCCAGAGTTCGTGTCTCTATTCCAAGAGATCATATGACTATAATTCAGGAACAGTCTTCCAAACTGTTAGAGCAGAGCTTGTGATAGTTTTGAAAAAGACCTACATGTCAGCTCTAGCCATGCTGGCCTTCACCTGCCAGTTTCATGTGATTAAATACCAGGACACATTGCTGAACCAGCTGAAGTAGAAGCTGAGGGGATTTAAGATAAGGCCCTTAAGAAGGAGGTGTTGGATTTGTGTAGCTTCTGTACTCTGGTGATTAGGCTTTCGGTGTAATGTAGTTATGATGCTCTGAATGTATCCTTCCATTCATGTTACAATTGTGTTGCAGCAGTGATCCTTATGATGAATGTAATACAGTCAAGTGAGGATGATCACAGTAAGTGTAGATGTTCAAATAGCAGAATCTTCACTGCAGTAAGGAGTAACACTCTGCACCATGTATTGCAAAGAAGTTATGCTCGTGCTTTTTTAATTTGAATGTGTGTATTTAACCAATGTCTGCATATGTTTTCTAAACGTTGATGGAGTTTAGTAAGGTGGAAGTGTAAGATGGTCTTCAGTAGTTATGTGACACTGGGTGTTCAGTGGTGGGGGGCAATTTTGCTCTCTCTTAGGTTAAAAACAAGGTCATTTGTTATTAATGTCGTATGGGTACTCCATAACAATGAAAACTGCTACAGATTATGCTCCTATTACTTACGGATGTCCTGCACATGCCCACACAGCAGCAGATAACGTCATGTCCTCTGGAGATGTACGACTGTTGTATAAATCTGATGTCCTTCTGCAGCTTATACCATTCATGTTATGAATGCATTATACCAAAAGGGCATCTATCAAGATAGGAACGTTTGAAAAGAGATGCCAGATCTTTAATGGAGGAAAGGGTAAACGCCACCAGTATGCTCCTTCAAGGATGAGGGTCTTCTACAGAGATCATGTAATATTGTAGGAATGTTTCCACATTCTGAAATTGTCTAAGAACTTTACCTTTTTCAGTCCATTAAGTTACCTGTATGCCTAGTCTGTAGGGCCTTGTGTAACATGCATCTACAGCATCATTTCATATTCTGCTTGAAAAAGGGTACATTAGGTTGGGAAGACATACTAATACTGGTTGTCTTTTGTCTGTACAGAAGGTCTGGCATTTTTTATGCATGCAGTGTTCGGGTGGATTGCCACCTGCCTAATTGTCTGGCCTTTACTTAGCCAGTCATCATTTGTTTAATGTTTTCAAATGTCTATGATGAATCATTGCTTTAAGCACGTTTCATGATTGGTCACTCAGTCGTTCAGTGATTATCTTCAGTACGCATTTCTAGTTTAATTTCCACAAGCAGCATTTACCAAAGTACAGTATACTAAAAACATTTTACTGAAGTCATTACATAGAAGATTTTGAACATACCATAGAAGAAAAGTTTCTTTCTGTAATAAAGAAAAACATGTTATGCAGGTGTGGTAAGCTTAAGGCCTTGTGTTGTGGTTGTCCTTGCATGTACCTGTATCTATAAGGTTTGTAAATGTTTCAGAGAGTGAGTTATTTGCAGTGGGTAAATAACTGTAGTTATTTCAAAATGCATAGATTTTGGAGCTCAGATATCAAATAAGATTACATGGGAAGCTCAGAGGATGGGCATGCATACCTTACTCCCCCCACCCCACCCAGTTAAACATTTTATTTATTTATTTATTTATTTTGTGTGTGTTTACAGTTTCTTACAGAATTTGTTTCCATGTAATTGCCTTCAGTCATTTTTGGTTTCACTGATATTTTGTTGAATTGTTTAAGTAATGTTTTTGCTTTGGGAACCTGAACAGGAACTTCAGTGGGTACTTTTGCTTAGCCCTGTAGTCCAAGCAAGACCGTAGCTAGCTTATGTGGCACCCTGGGCAGTTCCCGTTTTTATATTGGGGATCCCTCATAAGGGTTTATTTTTTGAATATTGCTTTGTAGTTATTTCTGAAGGGGACAGATGAATCTGTGGAACTATATTTAGGTGATGCATAGAACTTGGCAGTAAAGAGTTCTGCATAATGGGATAGTCGAGGTAGAAGGACCTTTTGAATATGGTCAGGTCATCACTCAGTTTTAGTAGATTAGCCTTTGCATCAAATCAGAATACTGAAGTATTGGAAGATGCTTCTGGCTTCAGTGTTAAGGTGAATGTGAATGACTTGTGGTCTGATTTGACCAGGGAGGGAGGTTACAATAAACTGGGAGCAGAGCAGTCCCATATTGGTAAGGACCAGGTCTAGGACTTTATCTTCCCTGGATGGAGTGTTGACTAAATGGTCCAGGGAATTGTTTATGAAGTTAAGAAATCTCTTGGTTTGCATTTTTCAAGATGTATATGTCTTCCACTTGAGGGTGGGATAGCTGAAGTCTCCTAGAGAATGGTGTTTGGCTTATATTGGGACTCAATACTGGTTAGGTAGGAGGTATAGACTGAGGGTTACATGGGGGGGGTCCCATATCATGGGATATCATGCAATAAAGGATTTGACATGCAGTGTTCGTCATTTTCTTGTCTAACAAATATAGAGGCACCCTCACCTTTAGTGCCTACTTCTAATATGGTTGGACCTCCAATAGTGGAATGCTTTCATTGGTCTAACACCAGGTCTGTGTCATGACGAATGTTTGTTTTGCAGGGTAAGTAGTGCTTGTAGGGTTTTTTTATGTAAAGGTTCCATGCATTGAACAGCAAAACCTTAATATTGTCCTGATTCTATTTAGGTATGTTGGAAATTTTTGAAGACTGACTGCTTAAAGAAGACACATGGGGATGGACAAAGTTTAGCTAATATACGAAAGCCTTTGTTGGAGGGGGCAGGCCATCCCTGGCAAAGCAGCTTGGACTCTGCCATGTTGTTTTGGACTGATATACAGTGTACTCTGCTTAGAATGACAACAGAATCTAAGGCTGTCTTTGAAATCAATTATCTTTACATCATATTGTGGCATCATTCTTGGTAGTGATAGGATACTGCTAAATGCCAGGTTCATACCAGCTTCAGACACACATTTCAAGAGCACCATCACGTCTGTCTTTTTGTGCTGTGGAACAGACTCCTCATCCACATAAAACAGTGTTCATCCCTGTCCATTTTCAAGCACAACTTAGATCTGTGGATGGGAAACAGAATTCACCCCAGGACTACTACTAATGGGCAAAGGCAGCTTCAAAATGCTTTTTTCCCTTGCATGGGTCCCCTCAGATTATCTATGGTATGATCCTACTTAATTCTATTAGGGGTAATGTATCGTTATCGACCATGGGATCGGTAAGGCTACCCTATAACTGAACGGGATAGGTTATTTTGAGTACAAAAGGGGAACTTGGATAGGCTTAAAATGTTCCACAAGGACAGCTAGCCTAGTACTTGCCTATGAACTTGTGTAGTCCAGGGAGGTATAGCTGAAGTAATTTGCACCCATGGGTACAGTGACTGTCATGTGTACTTGTGGAGCCAGGGACTTGAGTGCTTGTTTGATGTGGCGAATTCTGATGCCTGATAGGCAGCTAATCATGACCCTCTTTGCACAGCCTGGTGAGTGGTGCATCATTATCACACTAGATAGTCCCCAATGACAAGGATATTGGTCTGCATGGTAGATTGCCTTGTGGGTATTTAGACCGAGTCTTTGTAACTCATAGATGTGTGTGTCATGGTAGGTGCTGCTTGTGATGTTTGCTGAGAATACTTGTTTCTTTAATTACGTTTAGGAGGCCTCTGTGGTTTAGGTAGGTAACTTCTAAGAGCATCAGTGTATGTTGGTCTGTATTAGGTCAGAGGTATTTGAGATTGGTTTAGTATGGTGGTGCATGATGCTGTCAGTTGTGACGTTCATATTGGTTATTGCTGCAGTAGCCTAAGATATATGGGTTGTATTATGTATAGAATATTAACAACTGGCTAGCTTCCAAAGCTTTAGGGCACCTTCCACACAGCCAAAACCGTAAGTCAACTCAAGCTCAGTTTATTAAAAAGACAAGTTTGGGAGCCAAGTCTTTCGGCGCTTTTGTGCCACTGAAGAATACTCTCCCCTGAGGCTTTCAGGGATTGATGGTTGGCTTGTGCTGTTCCTTTTCTGGGCAGCTAAGTTTTCTTTGGGTAAAAACTTTATATTTAAAAAATAAATTGTTTAGTAACACTTTCCTGTTCAGGAAAGTTGTTTTAAATCTAGGAGTTTTAACAGCCTGTCACAAGACTGTATTTACTTTCAAACGAAAATGCACTTTTTTCCTGGCAGCTTAAAATTTGCTTAAAGTAATTGAAAAACTTTTTTTTTCTAAGGAGAAATTGTGTTTAATTTACTTTCTGGGGCTGGCTAAGTGTGTATAAGTACTTTTGTGTTTTTTCTGTTAAAAAAAGTAAAACTTTGACTTCAATTTTGACCAGCTTTTGCTTCTTGTTTTCCCTGGGAAACTGTAACCATTTTTGGCTTGACCATGGAACAAACTGTCAGTCTCATGGTTGGCCCTTTTTCCTGCCCCAGAAAAGAAAAGTTAAACAAACAGCCTTTGCCACCACAGCAGGCTAGCAATTTGTGCCAGCCACAAGTGGGATGACTCTTCTGTGATGATTTGTTGTACCTGACTGCTCAGCTTTTACCCAGGATCCCTACTGTGGACCAGGGGTTAGCCATGTTTTCTGCTGCTGTTGGGGTCTCTTCAGTGGTCAAGGGTGTGCCGGTGTTGTCAGTCCTGGGAGAAGAAATGGGGACGGCTCCCCTTTTTTGCCAGAATGTTATGCCCATCCTTGGGGAAGCTGCTGTTGCTGCCATTTTTAACACTGTTGGCCCCAATTCCCTTTAGAAAGGAAACAGAAAACTAAATGTGTATCTACACCTCCTCAAATTTCCTGAGACAGGAGTAGTTTATGGGGCCTGGCTTAGGGTTTTATTCAGACTTTTGATCCTTTTTATTGTTTTCTGGTAAAAGGAAGGAGGATACCTCTTTTCCTGAAAAGATGCAAGATTCAGAATCTGGACAGGAAGATGAAGGGACAGATGCAGGTTTTCTCCACAGTTTTTTTATTCAGACTTAGAGGAGAGCTCAGTTTCTGATTCTATTTGGGGTTCCTCTCCCTTTGAGACTATTTTCAGAATATGTCAGTATTTCAGTGGGAGTACACTGTTTCACAGTTCCCCAGAAAATTTTATGAGCCATTATAGAAGCAGTTTCTTGAACCTTAACAATTTCCTCCACTTCTGTCAGCTTTGGAGGATCTCTGTCTCCCTCTGCCAGTAATTTTCCTGTGTAAAGGGGTAAAATGAAATTACACGTGTTTTAGGAGGGAAACATGGAAAAGTACAGAATGCTAAGTTTCATTTTTTGACCTTGAGGCAGCATTCTTTCTAAATCACATGGTTAGAAAAAGCATATTCCATACTAAGCTAGAAATGAGGTAAGTTGTAAATCTATTTTTACTAAACTTGACGCATTTGTGTTGGATATTTAGTAATGGTCTGAAGAGTAAACTGTAGTGTGAACTGTATTAATTAGCATTTTTCTATTGGATGCTAGCAGTGGTATGACTGATAGGTTTACTACTTTGTTAAAGTTTTCCTATAAAAAAAAATTATGAAATCTTTTGTACGGGGAGACATGATTTACTGAGTACTGTCTTCCACGTTTTTTTTTAATAAATTATATTTTAATCTGCCAGTGACTAAAGTTTATTTTATTGTGGGTAAACCTTAAAAGATAGTGCTGTGAATCAGATTTTTTTCTTAAGCTGCCTGGAGCTGCTTCTGTAGAAAATCACTTTACTGGACCCTTTGACAGTTTTCTGTCTAGTTTATTTTCTGTAGTTAGTGTCAGTTCACAACTGCACCTCTTTTTTTAGAGTTTCAGTTTTGGCAAACTTTAAGCTTTCTACAGACAAGTGTACCTTTTGCATGCATCTGGTTTAGTATGTGAGCAGAATATCTTTTATTTTTTTGTATTATCATTGTAAGTTTTCTTTACAATGAAAGCAAATGTGGGTACTTAAAAAAAAACGGGGCATGGTACTCCTGCAAGAGGGCTTACCAGCTCAGCAGTCTAGCCTGATCTGCTAGCTGAACTACATTTTTTTTCAAGGATGGCAAATTGTTTCTTTCGAGTGGACCCATAGTGAGCTTGTCTAGGATATGGAAATGGAAACCTCAACGGTCTGGGAAATTGCGGCAGTACTTGGCTGGTTGGTTACTGAGAAATTGGAGTCTGTCAGGTAGATGGTGTGCCACCCTGATTTTGAGCTTTTTTCACAATTTTCCCTACTTAAAACCAACTCCAGCCATTACAGTGTGCATGGTGTATCACAAAAGCAGAGTTGAAATTACCAGAAATGCAGTTGATTTTTCTCCCGAGTACTGGGCAAAAGTAGTAGTCAGCTAGTTGCAGTAAGTGCAAAAAGGTGGGCCACAGGGGCAATTTCCTCTGTCATCCTCTGGTCTGAATCTGCACTGTACCCAGTCCCTAATGTTCCTGGCTCTCTTGTCTTTAACCACCACCCAGTTGTCGAGCATGATCTTTTTGATTGTTTTGTAGTCTGCCCTTACAAGTGAGATCCATGCTTTTTTCTTTTGTCCTGCTGTGGGTTCTGGTGTTTCTTTGGAGTCCTTATTGTCCCGGGGGGGGGGGGGGGGGTCCTGAAAGTGGTGTCCTGCCTCCTTTAAAGTTTTGATGGGATTGAGGATGGAATTCGGTAGTCTGTTACTGTGCCCCCTAACCAGGAAGTCTTGGTTTAGGCAGATTAGATTTGTGATGAACTAAGCTATTTTTTGAGATGCTTGCAGTTCTCATCCCCTGAGATTTTATAATGTTTCTCTTAGTGATCTGAGATGCATGCTTTTACTGTGCAACAGTACATTACCCCTGGTTGGTTTTCTGAACAGGTTATTGGAGAAGCATTTGTTTTCCGTTTCCTTGGATGCCCTCCTGTTCACATGTTGCAGTATTCATAACATGGGGGAGTCTGCTACTGGCTGGCTCTTACGTTCAGCCACTACACAAAAGTCTAAAGCTACTGTGAGGTATGTGTGACGCCTTACATAAGCAAACGTACGTCAGCCATAAAGAGACATTTGGTATAAAGCGGATGTCTGCACGTACCAACCTCAGGACTTTTCTGCCACCTGTCCAGTCGCCTGCTCCGGTTGTCACTAGTCAGACAAGTTGCGAACTTTTGCTGTTAAGTTGTCAATCTCGCCTTCATTCTTGCTGGATGGGTTTGGAGCCAATCCTCGGCTCCGACTCGGCCACTTACTAAAGCTAAAGAGCTTATTTTACTGGCTCGAGGCAACCCTATATCCCATGATTCTAGGCGATAACTCCCCAGATCTCGTTTTCCGCTTTCGCTTGCGAGGTGCGTTTTTTTTACCGGCTCCTGGTAAGTCTTATATATATAGTGTTCAGTCATCCTTTTGAGTTAATTTTTCACCTAGTTGTTTCTTTTCAATAGTTAGCAACTACCTTTAACTCTGTTACTGTTTTATACCTTCCCTTTTTATCCCTTATATCCCTCCCCCTCCACTCTTAGGTTAGGCCTTAAGCCTGCCCCTTTCCTAATTTTTCTTAGGGATCCTGTGGAGTGTTTGGGTGTGTCAGTATCCCTATTAACATTTTTATTGTTAATTTATAGTTTTTTGAGAGTGTGTGTGTTTTTCTGTTACCTTTGTGAACCCTCGACACTGTTATGTCGAGAGAACCAAAGGAAACTAAGGTCTCAGGCTTTAAGAAGTGTGACTCGTGCTGTCAGAAAATGTCTCTGACAGACGGTCACACTTCGTGTTTACTGCCTGGGACCCCTGCACCTGCAGGACTCTTGTTCAGTATGTCATGCATTCAGTCCAAGAGTCCTGCAGGAGCGCAGGAACAAACTTATACTGAGGGGCTTGTTAAAGCCCGAGGGCTCCCCGACTAAGTCTGCATCGGGGAGGCCCTCGAAACCAGCAAAACCGTCGGCTCCAAGTACTAAGCCTTCGGCTGCTGGCTCCTTGTCTGTGCCTAGATCGGCTCCGGCTGGAGCCGATCCCTTTGAGTCACAGGTTCCGGTCACGGCACCACTCGGTGCCGATACCTCTGAGCCCATGCTTTCACTGTCGGCTCCGGCTGGAGCCGACGTGTCCTCGGCTCAGTTGGCTCCATCTAAGAAGAGGTCAAGATCCCCTTCATTGGAGTCCATCCATTCGGCTATGAAGTCTCCCCTGCTCTCGGAGCGGAGCCATCTGAGCTGATCTTCTCGGTCATCCAGACTTTCAGATCACGACCTTGAGAGAGTGGTAAGTAGGCTGTTAAAGTCTCAGGCATTGGCCCAGATGATCTCTAGCCCGTCTCATCATATGGTAGCTATTACGACTCCACCTATTTTTCCTCCTTCGACTCTCCCTCAGAGTTCGGAGCCGGAGCTCCTCGGAGCCGTGACTGTTGTGGCATCGGAGCCAATACCTCCCCCTTCGGCTCCTTCGTCTTCCGCTCCGATCTCCTCCTTGATACCTTCATTGGACGGATCCGGGCGCCTGATCTCTCTCGGCTTCGAGGGGCGAGTGGCATCGGACCATTGTCCGACCCCGTTCTCCCCCTCGGAGCATCGGCGCTGGTGAGCTCGGCCCCGACATCGGCCTCGGAGCCTTCCCTGTCAGTGCGGCCTGGAGTTCCTACCTCTTCGGAGCGGGGGCCCTCTGGCCTTTCTGATAGGGGAGCCTTCGAGGTGATGAGGAGCGTACTAGCCCCAGGGCATAGTCAACGGTCAGCTCCATCAGCTCCTCCCACTACAGTGCCTGCTGATGTCTCTTCCCACTCTCTTGCTCCCGGGACCCAGAGATCCAACGCCTCAGGTTTCCCCACTGGGAATTTCTTCCTCTTCCGAGGCTTCTCCTGACCTGTCAGCGGAGCCTCCACGTAAGAGGACATGTAAGAGGAAGCATGTGGACTCCCCTGAGTCCATTACATCTGACACCGACTTGGATGAGTCGGAGGGATCCCCAAAGTCCCCCTCTGAGGATGTCTCTTTCTCAGACATCCTAGAAATCCTGAAGCAGAGGGAGAACTGGTCTTCCCTTAATCCTTCCGAGGACGAGTCGGTGTACCTGGAGGCGTTTGGATATTCATCGTGCATACAGCTGCAGTCATAACAGATGGGTTTTCCTGCCGTCAGGCGGGTCCTCGGTCGGCCGAATTCCAAAGTCTAGGTCCGGTGTCTGATGTCGCTTCTTCCCTGACGTCAGTGCGACAGGGTTATAAAAGAACCAGCCGACGCCATTTTCTTCAGTCTTTCTTCCCGCGCGGTGCCCGAAGCAGAAGCAGTTCGCAAGTGCCGGTCGGCCAGCTCCTAAGATTACGAATATTTTTCAACTGAAGTCGTCTTGAAAGCTAAGTACCCCGTTGGGGAAACTTTTCTTGCCTCAGACCGATGTCAGACAAAGTTAATAATTGCATTTCATGTGGGAAGCAAATACCGCATAAGGATTTCCATTCCCTCTGCATTCCTTGCTTAGGCCCAGACCACGACGTCTCGGCCTGTCGTTTTTGTGCTACATTCAACAGACGCACTATTAAGCATCGGGCGGAGTTCGCCCAACACTATTTTGGCAAAAAGTTAAATTACATTATGTCGTCGGATACTCCGACTCAAGTTTTGAGTAAAAGATGCAAAGATAAGGACCGACATACGAGGTCCGCAACTTCTTCCGACACCACGCTAAAGCTGACTACAGGTGCTCCGGTTCTCAGCGAGGTGCCTACGCAGCCCCTGACTACCGATGACACTTCATTAGCTGTGTCGTCTGTGCCCGAGGTCGCAGGCTCCTCGGCCCACACCCCGACTACAGATACTGACGCCACTCTTGGCGGAGAAACTCAGAGTTTAGACAGGCCTGCCACCTCTCAAGGTGTCTTCAGGTCGTCGTCTTCTTTTTCCATTAAGGCTTTCACTAAATCTAAAGCAGCCATGCATACTAAAAGACAAGCTCCGCAGGGCCCCTCTCAAGGCCCCATGCCTAAAAAGCAGATGCTCAAAATGGCTGAGGATTTGATTACTCTTATCAGGGGGTTCTCAACCCCCCTCAGTCAAAAGGCCCAGAGTGGAGGAAGAATACCCTTCCTCGGACCAGGCCTCCATTACTTCAGAACATTCTGAAGACCAGGAACATTCATACTCCCCTTTTGAAGATTCTGATGCAGAGGAGTCCATTCCGTCTGTCTCCCCCCCTGAGGACTACTCTTTTGGGGAAACCTTGCATACCTTGAGGGAACACTTCCACTGGGAAGGCCAAGATTACTCGGACTCCAAGAAAAGGCTCAGGGATTTCCTCTTGCTCCCTCAGCACAGGCCTCTGGCTACCCCTCCTGTCTTAGACATACTAGATGATGTGTATTCAGAGGCCAGCCTTAACCCAGATTCTTTACCTCCAGCTCCAGTCAAGCCTGACCGGTATTACCAGGTTCCTGATTCACACCAATTCCTATACAAAAGCCATGCGGCTGACCCAGAAACTATTTCACAGGGTCCCAAGGGAATTAAGGCCTCCACTGCCAAAAATCCATTACCTTCAGAGAGAGATTCCAGAGCTTTAGAAAGGTGGGGGAAAAGGTATACACCTCGGCCACTTTAACCCTGAGGGCATTAAACTGTCAGCTCCATATGTTAAAGTATCAACAGTTTTTGTTATCTCAGTTGAAAAGCAAAAATGTCACAACCTGAACAACCAGACTTGAAGGAGTTGCAGGATTTGTTGCATAGTGCAGAACAAGTGGGTAAGCATACCTTGCAATGTGGTTTTGATGCTTTAGAGACCTCATGTAGAGCTGCTGTTACAGGATCAGTCATACGTAGGCATGCTTGGCTCAAAGAGCAAACCTTACCAGATCATGTCAAAGCTAAATTACTAGATGCACCTCTTCAAAAAGATGTATTGTTTGGTGTTAAAGCTGAGGAGGTATTAAAGAAAATGGAGGAAAAGGCAAAATCAATGCAAACAGTGAAAGATTTCCTACAGGTACAACCTCCACGTTTCACTAGAAATTAGCCTTCAAAAAATTGGTCCTTTCCAGCCACGGACAGACCTCAAAGAGGTAGATACAGGCGCCCGAGGGGTAGAGGGCAATCTCAAGGATCATTTAGAGGCGGACAATGGCAAGCACCTACACCAAGAGGTGGTGAGGATAGTTCACAGCTATTCAGAAAGCAGAACCAATGACTTTCCCCTTTGCATGCCAAGCAAAGCTCTAATGGCAGCACCTTTAGGCGGAAAACTGGCATTATTTTCGAAAAATTGGCATATTGTCACAAAAGACAAATGGATCCTGGACATTATAGACAGAGGCTACAGATTCCACTTTCACACCCTTCCAAAAATGAGAGGCATGCCAAACCTGCCACACAATCAAAGGGCAGAGGCACAAAAACAAATTTCAGATCTCATGGACATGAAAGCTATTCAAGAGGTACCTGCACAAGAACAGGGTCAAGGTTTTTATTCCAGACTATTCCTGGTACCAAGGAAGGGCAAAGATTGGAAACCTATTTTGGACCTATGCATCCTAAACACATATTTACTCGTACCAAAATTCAGGATGCTCACATTACAGCAGCTTCTTCCCATGCTGGGCAAGGAGTCTTGGCTGGTAACATTGGACCTCAAGGAGGCATACCTGCATGTCCCAATCAGACCAGATTGCAGAAGATACCTCAGATTTCTTGCAGGTTCAACCCATTATCAATTCTCTGCATTGCCCTTTGGCTTATCTACTGCGCCCAGAGTGTTCACGAAATGCCTGGCATCAGTAATTGCCTTTTGCAGACTTCAAGGGATACAAATATACCCATATTTGGACGACTGCCTGATCCAAGCGGACAGCAAACGCATACTTCTGAAACACCTGGCGTTTGTAATAATGTTGTTGAATTCTCTGGGATACACAGTCAACAAAAAGAAATCAAGACTAATACCCTCTCAAACAATAATTTTCCTGGGTGCCAGCTTGAATGCAAACACCCAGATGGCCTCCCTCATGCCAGAGAAACAAGGGCAACTAACTCAATACTTCAGAAAACTGGCAACCTTCACCAAGCTGACTGCAAGGAAAATCCTGCAGGCTCTGGGATTCATGGCATCTTGCATCCTGCTAATCCCATGTGCAAAGCTGCATATGAGGAAACTTCAATGGTACCTAAAAAATGTATGGTCTCAACACAGCCACAGTTTGGAAACAATTATACCACTGATTCCATGCCGTCAGAAGGAATTTCTGTGGTGGGCTCAAGCATGCCAAAGAAACATAGGTCTCCCTTTCTGCAAGCCTCAAGCAAATCAAGTCATCACAACAGACGCCTCGGACTACGCCTGGGGGGGGGGGCGCACATAACAGATCGGTGCATTCAGGGCAAATGGTCACAAAAAGAAAAGCACCTACACATCAATCAAAAGGAAATGCTGGCAGTAATAAATGCTGTTATAGCTTTCAAAGACCTACTGCATCCAGGCCAGCTGTTGATAAGGACAGACAACACCACAGTGATGTGGTACATAAACAAACAGGGAGGAACCTATTCATATCCCCTGTGCAGGCTAGCCATGTCTCTTTGGAACATGGCTCTGGAATTACAAATCCAACTTCAAGCACAGTTCCTGCCAGGCAAGGAAAACACGCTGGCAGACAACCTAAGCAGAAATATGACAGATCCACACGAATGGAAGTTACATCCTCAAGTTTTTACAAAGATAATTCAAGCATGGGGAAGGCCAGACATAGATCTCTTTGCTACCCACAGAAATTACCAATTGACAAAATTCTGCTCAAGGACCTTTCATCCACAGGCCTGGAAAGTGGACGCACTCTCTTTCAGTTGGACAACAATGACAGTTTATGCCTTTCCACCTCTTCCTCTGCTGCCCAAAGTTCTATTAAAAGCCAGAGCAGACAGACCAAAGATGATTCTCATTGCTCCAGACTGGCCAAGACAACACTGGTACCCACTCCTGAGGAGCCTGACGCATTCCCCACCATGGATCCATGCCTCTTCTATTGACTCAGCACAACTTCAAAACTCTTCACAGTCAGCTGAAAACACTCAATCTAGCCACATGGAGGATTCCTTAAATTCACAACAGACCCTACTCTCCAAGGAGGTGCAGGATGTCATTTTGGAGGCCAGAAGGCCTTCTACTAGAAAAGCCTACTCCGCAAAATGGACACGGTTTTGTGCCTGGAATCAGAAAAAGGGTCAGAATCCAGGAATACTGAATTTACCTCAAATATTACAGTACCTAGCTGAGATGCTAAGCAGTGGACTTTCATTCTCCTCCATCAAAATCCATGCCTCAGCCATTTCTGCTCAATACAACATTGATCCTCCTTTATTCTCTCACCCTCTCTTAAGACAGTTCCTCAGAGGGGCTAAGAATATAAAACCCCCAAGGAAGCAACCAGTACCTGCTTGGGACCTCAATTTCATTCTAGAAAAACTGACCCTGCCTCCATTTGAGCCAGCTGCTTCAACTGAACTGCAATATTTGTCATGGAAAACAGCCTTCCTTCTGGCTATCACCTCAGCACGCAGGGTTTCGGAAGTACAAGCCATCATGGCTATGCAGCCTTTCATAATTTTCCATCAGGACAGAGTTTCCTTCTGAACCAACCCTTCCTTTATGCCAAAGGTAGTATCCAGGGTAGCCTTGAATCAGGCTATCCACTTACTTACCTTTTACCCTAATCCACAAAACAAAGGGGAGAGACTACTACATTCCTTGGACATTCACAGACAGCTCCGTTATTATTTGGACAGAACAAAGCCTTTCAGAAAATCAGAGCAACTCTTTGTGTCCTATGCTACAGGTGCTCAAGGGAAGCCTATTTCCAAACAGAGAATCTCAAAATGGATAGCCCACTGCATACGCTTTTGTTACACTTTTCATGGTAAAACTGTACCTACAGGCATCAGATCTCACTCCACAAGGGCCACCGCTACCTCTGCAGCTTTCCTCGGGGGGGGGGGGGGGGGGTTCCTACCAAAGATATTTTGGAAGCAGCCACTTGGAGTTCTGTACATACTTTCTCCAAGCACTATCACCTACCATTATACTCCAAATCTGGAGCGGGCTTTGCCACTGCAGTCTTGCAGGGCATCCTGGCTCCTCCTAGTTCCACTTAGTGCCTACCACCCCTTTTTTAGCTTTGGGATTCTACCCATCTGTTATGACTGCAGCTGTATGCATGATGAACATAGTACAGTTTTGTACCTACCATAAATGTAGATGTTCGAGTGCTAATACAGCTGCAGTCCAGGTTTCCCTCCCTCCTCCCCCTCTTGGGGCAGGCCTAATGGCTAACACCTCCTCATACAACCTGATTGGGGTATTCTTTTATGGTGTATTTGCTTGCAACTACTATTTTTTGATTATATTGCATTGCATTATTACATTTATGTTTTGCCTTCCTTCTGGGGGCACCTGACATCTGGGGCAAGAAAAACTGAAGAAAATGGCGTCGGCCGGTTCTTTTATACCCCTGTCGCACTGACGTCAGGGAAGAAGCAACGACATCCGACGCCGGACCTAGACTTTGGAATTCAGCCGACCGAGGACCCGCCTGACGGCAGGAAATCCCATCTGTTATGACTGCAGCTGTATTAGCACTCGAACATCTACATTTATGGTAGGTACAAAACTGTACTTTCTCGACCCTCCACCTCCTGGGTGTCTCCGCCTTTCGACCCCCTTATGGAAGTAGTGGCTCGGAAGGCGTGGTCAGCCCCGGATTCGGTGGAACACACCCCTCGGAGGCCATCTAAATTCATCACAGCAACAGTTGACAAGCAATTCCTAACAAAAGGTGTACCGGCGGATGCCATGGTGGTGGCTGCAGCCACCAAGAAGGAACTAGCTGATCCTTCAGTACCTATCCATCCTCCTAATAAGGATTCTAGGACCATGGATAGGTACGGTAAGCGGATGTTTTCTTCAGCGACCTTTGCCATGCGGTCGCTGAATTTACTTGTCACTTCATCTGCCTTCAGAGAGATATTCTCAAAGAGTTGGGAGAAGTCTTACAGGATCCATCAGCTGCTGGGTCCCAGGATAAAATAAACTCACAGCTTGGAACCCTGAACTAGATTGTTAACTCCTCCATGCGTCTAATTTCATATGCAGCCGATGGAGCGAGTAGGGCAGCAGGCACAGGAGTGGCCTTAAGGAGTCACGCCTGGATGCGGCTGTGTAATTTCGCGGACCCTTTCAAGGCGTCCTTCACAAATTCCCCTTTTGACGGTTCGGCTTTATTCGGACCTCAAGTGAAAGACACCTTGACCTGATGCAAACAAGATGGCAAGACTCTTTTTGCCGTAGGAGTCTGTTTCTCCACCCCTTCAAGACCATACCCTAAGGGTCAGAAGGGTGAGAAAATGTGGTTCCGCAAATCTCAAGGAGTCCCACCTGACGCAAGAGGTCAGTTTACCCCCAGAGGCAGAGGGGGTAACAACAACAGACGCCACCCTAGGGGCAGAGGGGGTCCGCAGAACCAGGGCAGCAGGGAGCCTCTCTCTGACAAACCCTTCCAGCATCCCTGAGATGTTGCCCGATTGTCCACCTTCGGAGGCAGTCGGGGGAAGATTGTCGCTGTACCCAATAGCCTGGCTTTCCCTTACTCAAGACAAATGGGTACAGTCGATCATATCCGAGGGTTACAAAATTCCCTTTATCCAAACCCCAATTCAGCAAAAGGGAACCCTTCCAGACGTTCCACCCGGTCTAAGGGAACTAGCAGTATCAGAAATATCAAAACTGCTAGCAAAAAGAGCCATCCAGCCAGTCCCAGCAGACCAACTAGGATCCGGAATCTACTCAAGGTTCTTTTTGGTACCGAAAAAGACAGGGGACTGGAGACCAATATTGGAACTCGGCAAACTAAACAAGTTTGTAAAGAGAACAAGATTCCGGATGGTCACGCTACAGTCCATTCTGCCCTTTCTGGGCAAGGACAATTGGATGTGCTCCGTGGACCTTCAGGATGCGTACTATCACATCAAAATTCACAGGCGCTCCAAAAGGTTTCTCTGCTTTCGGCTGGGGGCCAGTCACTACCAATTCAGAGTCCTGCCCTTTGGTCTCACTACAGCTCCCAGAGTGTTCACCAAATGTATGGCAGCGGTTACGGCTCACCTGAGACGGGAAGGATTCCAGGTGTTTCCATATCTAGACGACTGGCTCCTCACTGCCATCACCAGACATCAACTTCTCCAAGCCAGAGCTTACACCATTCACATTTGCAGAGGGCTAGGAATCTCTATAAATTTTGAAAAGTCTGCCTTGTCGCCTTGTCAGTCTATTACCTGTATAGGCGCCAACTTGAATACCGTACAACTTTCAGCAAAGTTAACAGATTAAAGAGTCTTAGATATTCAAAACCATGTCCATGTTCTTCTTTAGAGTGACAAAATTCAGGCCAGGTATGTCCTGAAAGTATTGGGTCTTATGGCGGCCGCCATAACACTTCTTCCCCTTGCACGTTTTTACTTGCGTCTTCCACAGTGGATGCTTTTCGCCCAATGGTCTTTTTAGCAACTCCCCATGCACCACAAGATCATGATAACTCAAACTTGCAAAAGTCATCTGTCCTGGTGGATATTGTCCCATCAAGTCCATCAGGGCAGACCCTTTGTTCCTCCTCCCCTGGTCGCCACGGTGACATCGGACGCCTCCCTGATCGGGTGGGGGGGGTGCATTTTCAGGGCAGGATGGTCCATGGCACTTGGCAACCTTTCGAGCGCCACCTGCACATAAATGTCCTAGAGATGAGAGCAGTGCTTTTAACGTTGCAAGCCCTCCATGACTCTCTTCCCCTAGGAACTATTGCAATCCAAATGGACAATATGTCCGTAGTGTGGTATATCAATAAGCAAGGCGGAACCAAGTCCTATCCCCCGTGTCGAGAGGCACTCAGACTTTGGCAATGGGCGATCTCCTCTCAGCTGTTTCTGATAGCAACGCATATCCCTGGGAAGTCCAACATCATAGCGGACAGGTTGAGCAGAGCTATACTCATGCCACACGAGTGGTCTCTCAAACAATCGGTAGCGGAAGAGATTTTTCAGAAGTGGGGCCTTCCTTGCTGCGATCTTTTTGATACACCCCAAAACAGCAAATGCCCCGACTTCTTCACCCTCTTCCCCCTTCCAGGCCATCCCCTCAGAGACGCTCTAGTCCAAGATTGGCCTTGGGGACTTTTCTATGCCTTTCTACCCTTTCCTCTAATTCCCCAAGTAATTCAGAAAGCAACCGCCTTGAGAGCCAAGTTGATTCTCATTGCCCCTTATTGGCCTCGACAGATATGGTTTCCGTTCCTACATCATTATCTTTTGGTACAGTCTTGGCATCTGGACCCAGCTCCAGATCTGTTGACCCATCAGTCGGGGCAGCTGCACCAATCCCTACATTCTCTCAACCTCACTGCTTGGTTGCTCCACTTCCGTCCTTAGCCAGGCTTCCTATGATTTCTAATCCCGTCCGGGATATCATAGTAGCTTCCCTTAAATCTTCCACCAGAAGGATTTACACTAGTAAATGGAAACGTTTCTCCTTCTGGGCAAAGGCAAGGAATATAGATCCCTTTACTGCCCCAATTCATTCGGTCTTAGACTTCCTAGCTGAAATTTTTCATTCAGGGTCTTCTGCCTCTACAGTAAAGGTTCAGTTGGCAGCCATATCGAATTTTCATACAGGCTTATCGGACCACAACATCATGTCCAATAAGCTTTGCAAAGCCTTCCTTAAAGGTATATATTTACTTAAGCCTCCGATCAAAGACCCTCCACCTCAGTGGGATTTTAATTTAGTCTTAACATCCTTGATTCTCCCCCCCTTTGAACCTGCGGTCTCCTGTTCATTGAAATTTCTTCATAGTCGCCATTACTTCTGCTAGGAGAGTATCAGAGCTTCACTAGGAGAGTATCAGAGCTTCACGCCCTCTGCGTTCGTCCTCCCTTCTTAATCTTCCATAAAGACAGAGTTTCTCTAAGGACTAATCCATCCTTCTTACCCAAGGTGGCTTCGCAGACAAATTTAAATCAATCAATTGATCTCCCAGTTTTTTTCCCAAACTATACTAATAGAGCGGAGCAAACGCTACATTATCTAGATGTTCACCGCCAGCTCCGATACTATTTGGATAGAACCAAACAAATAAGGAAGTCTGATCAACTGTTTTTATCGTACGCAGAAAATAAGAAAGGCCTTCCTGTTTCCAAGGTAACCCTATCTAGGTGGCTGTCTTCTGTGATTGCATCTATTTATCAACTCAGAGGCAGGGAATTAACTTCTAAGCCAAAAGCCCATTCAACTAGAGCACTAGCTACATCTACAGCTTTTCAAGCTAGACTACCAATAGACACTGTGCAAGGCAGCCACATGGGCCTCTCCTCATACCTTTGTTTCAAGCATTACAAATTGGACATGGCCTCCAGGGACAGAGCAACATTTGGTTCCACCATTCTTAAGAGTCTGTTCCAATGAGCCACCCAGGATGAAGGTGCTAGGGACGCGGTCCCATCCAGCAAGAATGAAGGCGAGATTGACAACTTAACATTGAGAAGTTATGTACCTACCATAACGTTCCATGTTAGTTGTCTTCTCTCGCCTTCTTTCTTGCATCCCACCCACCATCCCCCTAGCCTGGACAGACCGAGAAGATCTTCCCTTCCTTGAAGGGTCCTTTTATTCCTTTGTTCACCATCTAGGTGCCCTAGGATATATATAGTGTAGATAATTATCTTTGGGGGTTTTTGTCCCTCTTCCTCCTCCTTCCAGTTGGAGGATTTTGTTTTATTGGCCTATGCTAGGTTTTTCAGCTTCCAAACGAGATCTGGGGAGTTATCGCCTAGCATCATGGGATATAGGGTTGCCTCGAGCCGGTAAAATAAGCTCTCGAGCTTTAGTAAGTGGCCGAGTCGGAGCCGAGGATCGGCACCAAACCCATTAAGCAAGAAAGAAGGCGAGAGAAGACAACTAACATGGAACGTTATGGTAGGTACATAACTTCTCATTTAGGTAAGTACCACATTGTGATTTTTTTCTTCAGTATTTTGGCTACTGTATTTTGCTGTGATTACACATCAAGTAGGAAGTACAAGTGTCAGTGTGGAAGGCAGATTCCAAATAAGGACTCACACAACGTTTGCTTGTTTTGTCTAGGCCCAGAACACAACCATACCGCATGTGCTATCTGTAATGCCTTTGAACCAAAAACCCTTCATAGCCATTTAACTTCCCTGAAATTATATCTTGAGAATCAGTGTCTTAAGTGTCTCCCTCATGATATGGAGGCGGCATTGGACCCTTCAGACGAGCTGCAGCCAAAAAAGGCCAAGAAGTTATGGCCTGATGCACCTGCTGCTCCCTCTTATCTGGACGTCTCTTCCTAGGCCGATGTAGGGGCCCGGAGGCTGTCCCGGAATCGGTAGACATTCCTTTAACAGGTACTGCAGTGTAGGCTGTGAAGGACCGTACCAGCATGTCCACAAGGCAATCTGAGGCATCCAACTCAGGCATATGGAGGGAGCCATGGCTTGTTATTACTGAAGGCTGGCATGACATCACTCAGATCATTGTGTGGGAGGATGTTCCTACCGACACTGTGGAGTGCAGGCCTGTGTCTGGCCTATCCACCTTCCACCACATGGAGGTTCCAAAAAAGAAAAAGCTGAAGACTAAATATGTTTCTCCTGCCCCCCAAGAACAAATACTGGATTGGTAGGCCTTCTCCCAAGGCATGTTCAACACCCTTATGGCCCTTTGACAGTCCTCAGCTCCTTCTCTCCTCTCTCCTGCTTTTCCTCCTCCTACTCCCTTAAAGGAGACCTCTGAGGAGATTTTCTCAGATGAGGAGGAATTATCAGGAGATGAATCCTTCTCTTATTTGGTCTAGATTTCTTTCCCTTTGGGTTATGCCTCACCAAAAGAGGAGTCTAACGGCACAGATTCCCCTGGGGAGGCTATCTCCTTTGGGGAAACTACCCTGAAGATGAGAGAGTTCAAGTGGGACAGCTGCCAGGTATCTGATATCCAAAAAAGGTACTGTGACCTCCTACAAATGGATTCCCCCCACTGTCTGCCATACCCCCTATTCTGCCGACCTTCTTAGATGCCTTTGCAGCTGTTTTTAAGTGCCCTGATTCCCATCCTCCGGTGCCCAGATAAGTTTTATGAGGTGCCTTAGGATTCCAAATTCCTCTTCAAATGCCCCTCTGCAGACCCTGCTACCAGGGCCGGTGTTAGCATTTTGGGGGCCCCCAGCAAATTTCAAGTTGGGGGGCCCCCTAGTTACTTCCAGTCTAAGTATCATCCTGTCACTGCCACTCCTAAACAACCTTTTAGTTCATGCTGCAAGTTTTAGGAGTAGTATGCATTGACTGAACCTGCAGCTACAATGGTCTTACATTACAGCAGGCATTGTGTGCCACACTATGTTGGCCCATCTCACAGAGGGACATTTACAGTTACTGGCATTTAGTTGCAACAGTGAAGCATTACAACTCTATGTACAGGAATGGACATAGGTGAAATGGGACCCAAGCCCTACTGTTTCAAACCCCCCCCCCAACACACACACACACCTTCCAGTCCTCCTCTTTGTTTCCTCTGTCTTGGGATCCCCCTACCCTGCACATTCCTTTGTCTTCCTTTTCTCACATCTTGCCTTACATTTCCAATTTTCCAAGAAGCAGTACCTTTCTTTGTTCTCCGACATGTATTTTAAACTTATTTTCTTTTTACACAACCTTTTCGTCCAATGATGACTTAAACAGAAGTTATGATTAAGGAAAGAAATTCATTGCTGTGGTTCAGCTTTAGTTTTCCTTGTACTCTTTTAACACACCTTCCCTGACCAAGACAGCACAGTAATAAACATTTAGGAAATAACTCAAGCCAGGGCCCAAGAAGCCATAGGGTTATAGATGCTCTGGGATGCATGTTGGAGCATTTTCCCAATTTCCAACCTTTTAATCTACTGGTGGCCTAAACAGAAATTATGATTAATAAAAGAATTTCAGTCTCTTGTTTTGTTTTACTTTCATGGAAGACACAAGTTGTGCCCAAAGCATAATATTTACAGCTGTTAAAATAGTAGCTCACAGTAAACTAATAAGCCAGTTGTGAGGATACACAGGTAGGTCCTATTTAGGAATACTTCCTGCTCCCCTAACGCCTCAAAAAGGCAGTTATTGCCTATGCAGCCCTTTGGTATTAGAGTGGGATGAAAGCAGATGTTCATATTGCCACATTTATGTATTTCAAGTGTCTGCTGACTTGCACGGCATGCCTCGTAACTCCTCATCCCTAACGCCTCCAAAGGCACCTGTATATGTGCCTGATGTGTGATTGTGAGGAAAGAAAAAAAAGTAATGATTACAGTATTCTACTTTGTTGCTCCTAGACAGCACATTGGCCGTACAGAAGCTATAGAAACCTTCCCTGTACACCTTTGAGGGTTGTGAGAAAAGCAAAAGAAACAATGACCACACCGGTGTCAGCCCAAACAGAAGCTACAGTGACCTCCTGTAAACACCTCTAATGTTTGGCTGTGATGGAAAGTACCAAAGTAATAACTGCACAATCCCTAGAACCCCACACACACACACACACACACACACACACACAAAACCTAGAGTAGTTTTCTGTATACACAGACATCTGAGCAGAGCTGCTTTTAAAATAAGTATGGTTGAGAGCAATGGCCATTATCAACTGTATCCTAAGATAGTCATCTCTCAGCCCTGTTCATGGTAGAGGGTAATCAGAAAATTAATAATTTTTGTCCTCATTTTTCCCCAACCAGCAGCAGATTTTGAGGCCACCACACAATCAAGGATGATTAAGGGGGCCCTCCTGCAGTCATAGATATTGCAGGTACCTAAAGTTAGCTATGTTAGTTTTAGTAGAGAGAATGTCCACCAGCAAGGTTTAACTAAGCCAGGGGCACTATGTCAGTAGTATAATATTTAATGGAATTGTGAAGCCTGTTACTTGATAAAACAATGTTACTATAACTAGAGATATCTTTGAATTGTAAAGGAGATATAAATGAGTTATTACCCACCTGGTTTATTAAGTATTCAAGACTGCTGTAGTAGATTTTGTTGGTTTTACAGACGTGTTGCAAAATATCAAGATAAAATAACTTGCTGTATTTGGAGGCCCACAGTGACTGCAGGGTTTGCTGGTACCTAAACCTGCTACCATTTCAGTCTCTGCAGGCAAGGCATCCAAATTACTCCCTTTTACCTCCTTGCTTCCCTCAGATAAGGAGAGCAAAGTCATGGAGAGATTGGGAAAAATGTATGTACCTCTGCTACTCTGGCCTTCAGGGCAATTAATTATCAAACTCATATGGTCAAATATTCCTTGGCCCTTTTATCAGATGCAGAAAAGTTTTTTTCTGAGCTCCCTGATTCTCTCACCAAGGCTAAGCTGTCATCTAATCTTAATTTCTCGGCCCAGGTTGCAAGGCACTCCATTAAGTGCAGTTATGATGCCATGTAAGCCTCAGCTAGGGCAACTGCATCTGGGTCTGTCCTGAGGAGTTATTCATGGCTAAGGCTCCAACCCCTGCCTAGTGATATACTATGCAAAGGTCATGGATGCCCCTTCTGATCAATAAGGCCTTGTTTGGTACCTCTGCTGCAGAACTATTTAAGTCTCTACAAGAAAATGGCAAAGAGCTGCAAGATCTAAAACATATCTTTGTTTCTCCTGTCCCCAGGTTTCAGGGGAATTATCCTACCAAAGCCACCCTTGTCAGAAAACCGGCCAGGCCACAGTCTTCCCAAGGTAATAGAGATCCTAGGAAACAATTCCCATATAAGTCAGCCTCTTCTACTCCCACCCAGAAACAGCCTCTTCAGGCTAAGCCAGGTAGTCTGCGACTACCTGCCTCAGGTCCATTAACTCCTTTCTCTCTTCGTGCCCCTGTTTCTCTCCCTGCTTGAAATCGGATAAACCAAGACTCTTGACTCCTGTCCATCATCCGACAAGGATATTTCATTGTGTGGAAAACTCTTCCTTTAGGGGCATCCCACAACTTCCGATAGAAGAAATGGATTTTATCCCCCATGTCATATCCAGCCTGCTTTCCCAAAGCACTATTCAGGGAGTCCCACTCTGCCAAGTTGGAAAAGGATTTTACTCCAGTATGTTCCTGGTTCCCAGGAAGGGTGGCTTTTGGAGGCCCATTCTAGGCCTTTGTTATTTAAATACATTTCTGAAAGTTTCCCCCCTTTTGTATGCTAACATTACCCACCCTTCTTCCTCTCATTCTTCTCCAGGCTTTAATGGTGTCATTAGACATCAAAGATGCCTACCGTCGTATCCCCATTCACCTTCAGTTCAGGACATTTCTTCACTTTTCTATTGCTTCTTCACATTTTCAGTACTGTGCTTTGCCCTACGGCACCAAGGTTCTTCACAATTGCTTAGCTCCTGTCATAGCCTACTGCAGACTACAGGGCATATAGATTTTTCCTACTTAGATGACCTACTTTTCCAGGCCCCGTCTCCAAACACCCTTCAGGAGAATCACTCCTTCACGGTGTCTCTCTTGGAGAGTCTAGGATTCACTATCAACTACCAGAAATCTGTTCTGATCCCTTCCCAAGACCACATTTTTCTGGGCTGCAGGATTCGGGCAGGATGCTAGCCTCCTTACCTGCAGAAAAAGGTCATTCCCTAACTTCCTATTTCCAGGACCTCTTGCTTCTGCAATCCCTGACTGCCAGGGAGTTTTCTACACCTCTTGAGGTTCATGGCTTCCACAATCCCCATGCTGTCTTTAGCAAAGTTACACATGAGAAAATTCCAGTGGTTTTGAGAAGTTTGTGTGCAACACTCATCCTCTGGACTTTATCCCACTCCTACCTTGCTTGAAAAGGAAGTTAGACTGGTGGATACTTCAAGTTGCAAGGAACCTAGGTCTACCCTTACAACCACCTCTCCCCATGTAGGAGCTGCACATAGATTCTTCAGACTTAGGATGGGGAGCAGCACTGGAATCCTGGGAGGTCAGAAATTTCTGGTTTACAGGCCAAACAAGGGAGCACATTAATATAAGGGAGATGAGGGCCTTGATTTTTCACCCTCCAAATCTTCAAGTCTGTGCTTTCTCCAAGGGTCCTAATGTGGTTCACAGACAATACCATGGTCCTCTGGTATGTCAGCAGATCGGGAGGTACAAAGACTTACTTCCTGTGCCGACTGGCTTTACAGGGCTGAGAGACTCAGAGTCAACTCTTCCTTCAGGCCGTCTACATTCCATTGACTCAGAATGTTGTGGCAAACACACTCAGTGGGTCCATGACTCAGTCCCATGAATGGATGTTACACAGGGATGCGTTTCTGGATATGGCCCTTCAATGGAGTATACCTCAAATAGATCTCTCTGCCTCCCCCATGAACAGACAACTTCCCAAATTTTGTGCCAGGGTCCCACATCCCTTGGCATGGAATGTGGACACACTATTTTTCTCTTGGAAGGGAATGTTTCTGTATGCATTCCCCCTTCTCCAAAAGGTCCTGCTGAAAATCCAGCTGGAGCTGTGAAGAAAGTGAAAACACTGTCATCTGTGTTAGCATGTCTGGCAGGAGATTTGTGTATATTCTCAGATCAACTTGCATTGTATGCCAGCATGTCTAATTGTGAAATGTAAATAAGTTTTTTTATTTGTTGAGTATTGCCCTGTTTATACAGAATGTTTAGAGAATCTATCAGTGTTTTTTGATGCATTTCTAATCACTTGTTTGAGAGGGACATTCTAAAGTACTGTGGACAATCAGCTAAACAGTGAGTGGTACATGGTTGCTAAGTGATTGTTTAAACAGCTGACTGACGGAAAAAATAACTTTCTCAAACTGTTATTGTTAAAAAATAAGACAGTTGAGACTGCAGTTTGTGAAGTACAGTCAGTTACAGTGCTCTGCAGTCAGTAGATACCCATGAAAGACAACTCACTGTAAGCCTGCCTTTTGCCTTGCCATTGTGTGTTAGATTAGATCAGGGACAGTATTCTTTAGTTAGATTAGAAAAGCTTAGTGATTTTCTGGAATAATGGACTCCTATCCTGCAGTTTAATTTTAAATTTCCGGTGATTCAGTTCTGGCGTTTATTGAAAGCTATTGATTTCCATTCTTGTTATCATTTTACTTATTAAATGTTTTTTCGTTGCTATACATTGTGGCTGGAAGTTGGTGTTTTTCTTTAGAGATTAGAGAGCACTTACACCTGTTTGATACTCCCCAGGTCACATCGAAGGCCTGGTCACTTGTGATCATAGCTATCATTTATTTTGATATTTAATTTTCATAATTGGGCACCCCTTTAGAAGGGCATGAAGACACTCTGATTGGTGGCAGCACTACCGTATTATTTTGGGGAAGGGACACAGCTGGAAGTCTGTGTCAAGCTTTCCCAGAAGTGTTTGGATGTATGAGATTTAAGTTTACTTTGAGTGTGAGTGTATCACAGGTCTTAAACTAGGACACATTGCTCTGAAGTGTATAATAAGAATATACATTTGGGTGGAGAGAGGTGTGTGAATTAATGGAGTGGGCTGTCTTACTCCTCGGTTAAATCCCATCTTTCTGCTATCTTTGCATGTTTCCCTATGTCTCCCCTTTAGCTTCCAGGTTGGAAGTTAAACTCTTCTTAAAAGGCATCCTTCACATCAGACCACCAAGGAAACCAGTTCCCCCTCCATGGTTTCTCAATTTTGTCTTAGAGAGACTTACCCTGGCCCCCTTTGAGCCAGCAAGTTCCTCTTCTCTGCAACATTGCTCCTGGAAAACTGTTCTTCTCATGGCCATTACTTCTGCCATATCTGAAGCTCTGATGTCTTCCTCCCCCTTCACAGTCTTCCATAGGAATCGGGTCTCTTTATGCAGTAATCCCTCAATTATGCCTAATGTAGTTAATGAATCATCTCTCAATCAGTTTATCAACCTTCCAACCTTTTTCACTTCTCCTCAATCCTCCAATGAGAGGATTCTGCACACTTTAGACGTGCATAGGCATCTCTGATACTATTTGAACAAAACCAAACGTATCCATAAGTCTGAACGCCTGGTTTGTTTCTCATCACCCAAAGGCCCTGGGTCAGCCTGTTTCCAATCAGACTGTCTCCTCTTAAATTTCAAAAGCTATTTCCTTCCGTTATATAGCCAGTGGAAAGAATCTCGCCTCTCCTGTTCGGGCACATTCCACTAGGGCAGTGTCTTTTTTTGGAGCTTTCTTTAAATGGTTGGACACCTGCTCTATCCTGGAGGCAGTTACCTGGTCTTCTGTTCATACCTTTACTAAACACTGTAAACTATATGCCATTTCCAGATCTAGGGCTGGTTTTGCCAGAGCTATTTTGCATGGATTTGTGGAGAGTACTTCCTGCTCCTCCGCCCTTTTTCTTCCTCTGCATGAGCTTTGGTACTCTCCCTCCTGTTAGGAATACTGCAGCATATGAATAGAAGAATGTAGAATAGTTGTATAAAGTCTTACCATAACATAGATGTCCTCATGTTCTGTATGCTGCAGTATTACCCCCCCCCCCCCCATGCTTGCTGGCCTCTGGTGTCATGTTTTCATCACCTAAGATCAGGCTTATGTTTTTTGAAGCATTCAGTTCTGAGGTTATGTGCTGACATCCACTTTATACCGGAATCTCTTTATGGCAGAAGTATGTTTGCTGATGTGTGGCATCGCACGTACCTCACAGTAGCTTTAGACTTTTGTATACTGGCCGGGCATACAAGTCAGCCGGTGGCGGACTCCCCCCATGTTATGAATACTGCAGCATATAAGAGAAAGGACATCTATGGTTATGGTAAGATTTTACACAACTATTCTATATGCTTACATCTAAAAAGCTGACTTGGGAGGTTGCTGTGAGAAGTTTTGAATCTCAGGAAGCTAGTGGAATTACTGAAAGGGTTGTAAAAGTCTTTAGTGTGGCCTCATCCCCCTCGCAGATGATAAAAGTGGCATCAATGAAATAGCATTTCATTGATGCAGAATAAGGGCTTTGGTACACTACATTATCCTCCCATTTTCCAACAGCCATAGTGGCCAGGGTTGGGGCCATATTCCAGTAGTCTGCTTATAAAATCTGTTGATAAACATGTAGTAGTTGTTCCTAAGGGTTCGAGTCAATAAACTTAGAACTTGTGTCCCTCATGGTAATACATTTCTGTCCTTTTCATATGCCTCTGTTATAGTAGTTAGTGTGGTTCCCCACAGCAACTGTCTGTAGATGTCCTTCCATATCATTGCTGTAGCATTCCTCACTTAAGGGATCTACTGCTGTGGATAGCCCAGTGTACCAAAGCCTGTAGCTCTTATAGGAGTCATATGTCACATGTATGCTCCCTGCACCTGACGTAGTGCAAAAAGGTGATGTATGAACACAGATACTCAGAACTTGTTTGCTGCCAGTTCCAACGCCATTACTGAACATTGGTCTGAACGCCCATCTGCTCTGCTTGTTACCAAGCCATGTTTTCAGTTAATGTGCACCACTGTTTTTTTTTTTTCTTCCCTCTTCTCTCTCTGTCATCCCGAAAAGGAAAATGCTCGTTTGGGAGGCAGATTCCTCATAAAGACCTCCACAACCAGTGTCTCTTGCTTGGGAGCTTCCCACAATCATATGAAGTGCTCTATCTGCCAGGTTTTTGTGCCCAAGACCCTGCATAGTCATCTCTCCTCCTTGTCCATAAACCTCAAGAACCATTGTCTTAAATTGTTGGCTCACTGTGCTGTGGCAGGATCCTCCCATCACGAGGGCCAGCCGTCTGCCAAGAAGAAGGGCAAAAATGTTATTTCTCATCTAACTTTTGTCCAGCCTCTCGGACATGTCTTTTTCTAGGCTGGTGATAACCTTGGAGGATCGTCTGGATGCTTCACTTTCCTCTGTCGTGACCCTGTCGAAGGCCAGCATAGATCCAAATACCTCGGAGGCTTTTCAAATGTCTGTACCTGACATTGTAGGGGAACCTTGTCTGATTATGTCGGAAGGACCAAAGGGGATTACTCAGATTGTAGTAAGGAAGAAGATTCCTACAGCTGAGTCATGCCAAGGGTCTAACTCTCTATGAAAGTGTTTCGAAAGGACATCCTACAGAAAAAGAAACAAAAAAACAAAGCACATTTCCCCTGTTGTTAAGAATCCCCAATATGAATGGCAGGATTTCACTTAGTTTATGTAATGCTTTGATGCCTCTGCAAGCTGTATCTGTTCCTGCTCCTCCATGGTCTTCCACTCAACCCAAGAGGCTTAGGGATTTAGATTCCTTGGATGAGGATCTGGGCTCAAGGGAAGAATCCTTGGCTTAATCTTCCCAAATTCCTTCCCCCTTGGACTAAAGTTCAGAGGGGGAGGAGGACTAAATAAGTCCAGATTCCCCTTTGGAAGAGCTCTCCTTTGAATATCCCATTGCCTGTATGATAGTTTAAGTGGGATTATTCTCAAGTGTCTAAGATTCAAAAAAGATATTATGAGCTTTTGTAGATAGTCAAACCATTTGCTGCTGTTCCTGTTCTGGCTGCCCTTCTGGATACCTTCTCAGCAGTATCTGTGTCCTCTGACTCTCTGCCGGCTAGACATAAGAAGCCAGATAGATTCTCAAGTGCATAAGGAGTGCAAATTTCTTTATAAATGCCCTCCTATTTGTCCCTTCTGTAGTGTCAGTCTCCTCTGACAAGCCATCTAAGTTGTTGCCCTCCACCAAGCTATTGCCTTTGATAGGGACAAAGGGATGTGGTAAGGTTGGTCATGAAAGTTTGCACTGCTGCCACTTTAGACTTTAGGGCCATCAGCTACCAGACTCATGGTCAAGTATGTTTTGTCTGTCCTTTCTCAGGTTTCTAAGGTGGTTTGTGTCCTTCCTGACACTGAGGGAAAGTCTTTGGCCCTCTCCCTGCTGTGCTCAACTCCCCAAGTTGCCCACCACCCAGTCACATGCATTTGATCCTCCCTCTCACCATGGTTCATATGAAGAAGCTTTAGAGATAACTCAAGTCCGTGTGGCTTCAGCATTGCCATCCATGGACATCCTGGTATCTTTCCTTTCCTGTCTCAAGCTTGAGCTTCTTTTAAGGATTCATTAACTTCTTCTCAGCCCGGGGCTTCTTTTTCAAGCTTCAGTTACAACTCAGGAGCTCTTTGCACACACCTCGTACAGGAGGTGTGGTGCCTCCTGTGGCTTTCTCAAGGTTCAGAGTCTCTGGCCTCTTCTTCAGAGGTCAGACCACATCAACATAAAGGAGATGAGGGCTCTTCTCCTGGCTTTGAAAGCCTTTCATTCCCTCTTTCTTCTGAGCCCCTCGATGTTTTCACAGACAATATCACAGTATGTGGATGTCAACAAGCAAGGGGGCACAGGGTCCTGTCTTCTTTGCAGACTAGCTGTTTAGGTCTAGAATCTAGCTATCCAGTATCAAGTAGCTGTAAAGTAGTTTGTTCCTCTGAGCACAATCTAGTGGCAAACTCCTTGAGGTCCAGCACACAAGTTCACAAATGGATGCTTCACAGAGATGTGTCCCTGCACATTGTCCATCAGTGGGGTATTCCTCAGGCAGATCTTTTTGCCTCCCCCTGAACAGACATCTTCCTCTATTCTGTTCCCAGAGTCCCAAGTCCTGTGGATGCTATGACTTTTCCTTGGAAGGGGATGTTTCTGTATGCATTTCCCCCCTTTCTCTATTACTGCAAATTTTGCACAAGATCAGGCAGGACTCTTCCATAATTTTGCTGGTGACTTCTTTTTGGCCCATACAGTTTTGGTTCTTTCTTTCTTGCTGGCTAGAAGCAGTCAGAAGTTACCTTAGCAGTGGATCTTCTCACACAAGACCAGGGGTCTCTTATCCATCCTCACTTGTCCACTCTTCAGATGACACTGTGGGTGATAGGGTTTTGATCCTGTTTAGCCACCTCTTTTCTGAGGACTTGCTTCGAGTTTTGCAGGAGGCCAGGAAATCCACTACCTAGGAAGTCATATATGTCCATATGGAAGAGATTTTCTGTCTGGTGCCTCTGTTGCTGTCAGGATCCCCCTATTAGTGTATAGGTTCATAGGCTGATACTAGGCTATCAGCCCAAAGGCCTGTACAAGCCTAGCCATAACAATTCCCTGGCTATTTCTCCCCATACTATTTACTTCCCTGGACCCCTGTCTAGTAGGGCGACTGAAGTGATCCCCGGGGTGAATTTCCTTTCTCCCATCCAATCATCAAGGTTCCTTTTGAAGAGGGCCAAAGAGGTGCTCTGCTTGACATGTATGGACAGTCTATTCCAGAGTCTGGGGAGTCTCTGGGTCAGGAACCTATCCCTCCAGCATGTTTTGTTTATTGTGATGACAAGGTTTAGATCCCTGGAGCGTGTGGCTCAGAGGGATCGGGATTTCTTTAAGTGTAGCATGCCCAACAGCTCTGAGTTTGACATGGCCTTGTATGTTAAGCAGAGATCGCCTCTGAGTAGACGATATGCGACAGAGTATAGCTGGAGTTTAAGGTGGTCAGCGTAGGGCATCTGCTTTAGGTCTGCGATTCTTTTAGTGAGGTATTTCTGCGGCCTTTCCAGTTGTTGCAGATGTCTTGAGAGGTATATACCAAACGGGGCGTTGTATTCTATAATGGGTCTAATGAGGTATGAGTACAGTGGGACAATGACCTCCTTTTTTCTGGATGAAAAGCCCTTAGTGATGAGGTGTGCCACATAAGATTTCCTGACTCTTGTGGCGATGTGGTTATCGAAGGTGAGACCACTGTCCACCTATGCCCTAAGTCTCTTATCACACTTTTGGTGTTTAGTGTACTGCCACCTATGTGGTAATTCACGGGTACATGTTTTTTCCCAAAAGGGGATAACTATACATTTCTTGGCATTGAGCTTGAGCCCATGGATCTGGCACCAAGCATCTGTTTCAGTAAGACCCTTTTGTAGAGTATCCACATAATTTGGGGAGTCAGTAATGGCTCCCAGTTTGCAGTCGTCTGCGAACTTTGTTAGCCAGAGTCCCCTACTGTTGGCCTGTACTTCAGAGAAGTAGATGCTAAACAAGAGCAGTCCCAGGACTGAACCCTGAGATACTCCACTTGTCTGGAGCTGGATTTGGAGTCTGCTACTTTTACAGTGTGGGTTCTGTCAGTAAGCCAGCTGGCAACCAGTCAAGTGACGTAGGGATTAATGCCCAGCTTAGTAAGTTTATCTGTGATTCCAGAGTGGGGGGATGGTGTCACGTGCCTTTGCGAGGTACAGATAGGCTGTGTAGACCACCTTACCCTCGTCCTCGGCTCTGGAGACTGATTCGAAGAAGTCAGTCAAGTTCAGGAGACAAGAGCGGCCCTTCACGAACCAAAACTGGGTGGGATTTAGTGTTTGAAGGTTGCCAATGTCTTTGTTTATAAGTTCCATGATAATACGTTCCATGGCCTTGCAGATCAGGCTCATCAGACTGATGGGGGCGGTAGTTCCCAGGATCCAAGGGGGATCCCCCCTTGTGGAGTGGGATAACTCTAGCTATGCACCACTCAGTAGGCACGAAGCCTGAGGTGAGGTCCTTTGGTTCACTGTCATTTGTGTGGCCTGATCCATGCTGTGTTGGCATATTCTTCAATGAAAGCACACCTGTCTGCAATTTCTGCTTGTCTGCCCTTGAATCCTCCTCTAGCCTGTAGATTTGAGGTCAAGCATTTCCTTAAAGGCTTCCTTCATATCAGGCCACTCAGGAAGCCTGTTCTGTCTTCTTGGGACCTCAGTTTGTACTTGCGAAATTGACCCAGGCTCTTTTTGAGCCTGCCTCCTCAGCTTCCTTGCAACATTGTACTCGGAAGGCTGTTCTTCTTTTGGCTCTTACTTCAGCCAAGAGTGTGTCTGAACTTCAGGCTGCTGTTGCTGTTTCTCCTTTTTTAGTTTTCAGTAGAGACCTATTGTCTCTGTAATAATTTTTTTATACAGAAGTTGGTCCTTGAGTTGTCCCTTAATCCGTCTAGTCATCATCCTTACTTCCTTCTCTGGAGTCTACCATTGAGGTTCTTCACACCTTGGATTTGCATAGGTACCTAGGAAGTTATTTAGATAAAAACTATTTTTTTTTTTCACAAATCTAAACCACCTTTTTGTTTCTTTTTATCCCAGGACTTTGGGTTTGGCTGTTTTCAAGCAAACCATCTCCTTCTGGATTTCTAAGCCCATGTCTTTTTTTATTCTTTTCATGGCAAATGTCTTCCCTCCTCTGTAAAGGCACATTCCACTAAGCCAGTTGCCCCCATTGGTGCCTTTTTCAGGGGTCTGGATACCAATTCTGTCCTTCAGGCTGCTACTTTTTCTGTTCGTACTTTCCATAAACATTGCAAGTCGGATGCTATTTCCAGGGCCAGAGCAAGCTTTGCCAGGGTTTTCCTGCATGGATTTGTGGAGGGTTCTTCTCTGACTTCCTCCTCCCATGCATCCTCTTGAGCTCTTGTACTCTCCCTTATGTGAAAAATACAACAACAAACATATGGAAGCACATAGTATAGTTGTGTAAAATCTTACCATAACAGTAGATGTCCTTCTCTTTGCTATTACAGTATTCGGTCCCTCCCTCCTTCCCTCTGTGTCCTAACTCTTGCTGCGGGTTCTGGTTGCCTTCCTGGCCAAGTGGCCTTTCTCCCTTCCTCCTTCAGTTTTCCTTCTGGATGCATATATTCCTATTTGTCCTGGAGGGTATTCTGTTCTCCTGGAGGTTTTTCAATTCTGAATATCTTCGTCCATAAGTCACCTTTATGCCCTACGTTGTGTGCGAGGAGCATACATGTGACATATAGTGCCTATAAGAGTTGCAGGCTTTGATATATTATCCTGACATTGGGCTATCTATGGCAGGATATCCCTTATGTGAAGATTACTTTAACAGTGAAGAGGAGGACATCTATTGTTATGGTACGATTTTGCACAACTGTACTTTCTAGCCACTTGGCCTGCATTTAACATAATTTGTGTTATTTGCCTTACAGTGAAAATTGTTATCTGCAGTTCACCACTTAGACTTTTATTCCATGGCCACAAAAGGCCTATACAAAAGTTTTTGAAATCTGAAACTCTAATTGTATTCTTCCACCTCCTTATGCACATCCATAAGGTCTGTAAAAATGAGCGCAGTGACTTTTTTCCACTGTAAGCTGTTTCTCTGGATGCAAATATTTTTAAAAAAAATGTCCCCTATTGTGGCTTTGACTACCTTCCCTGCATATATAAAAAGTTCTGCCTTTGTCAGGAAGAAGAATGGGGGACTGGTCACATTAGTTGTGTACATCAGCCTTTTACAAGCAAGCAGTGCAACCCTTTTTGCCAAACAAAAGAGGATTAGTGTTTCAGAAAAGCCGGCACAGACTCATATTGCGTGTGATACTACCATTGATAAGGACATGTCCTACTGGAAAAAAGTTCTGTAATAAAACTTTCATAATTTGCTTCAAGGAATATGAACCCCACATAGGCAGACATACTCATATTATATGTGATGCAAAATAAAGTGATAAAGTCTGGTGATAACTTCATAAACATAGGCATTTTTAGTGAGCAAACTGTAAACCAGTCTATAAACCCTCTATCAGATGGACCTGATGAAGCTCAGACAAAAGTGTTTTCTTGTAGTTATGCAGTGGTAGCTCATGATGTATTGTCATTTTTTGTTTGTTAAAGCTAAAAAGAAAAGCCTTTTAAGAATGAGATTCCACAGGCTGCTGAGCTCGTAAACCCTCATGGGTCTTTCAGGAATATTCAAATAAGGGACTAACCTCTAAGCTTTGGGATTGACTCCTTGTTTTTCCATCTCCCAGATTTTCTTCTAATCAGTTCCCCCGGCCTGGACCTCCCACAATTGTCTGTAATTGGCTTTAAATAACTAATCTGTTGACTATAGTAAATTAGAACATTTGTCCATATATCTACTTAACTGAATAAACTACTTGAAACGTCAACAAAGGCATCTTTCTTCCTCCCACAGGGAGGGCATCAGAGAGAGAGAATTTCTTTAGTTCTGCTAGCTTAAGTGATTTTATTTGTTACTAATCCTTTATACTCTTCTTCCTTTCTGATAAGGATGTGAAGATTTATGGGTGCGGAACAATAGTGTATTCTTCTGCAAATTTTTATTTTAAGAATTTTGAATTGTCAGCCTTGCATGTTAATATTACATCTGACTAGTTGTGAAAGTATTAAGAGTGTTTGGTCTGCAGTTTCTTCTTGTGATGAAAAATCTGCTTTAAATTATTTACTTTTATTCTACTAGTCCCACCTCTCTGTTTACGGTGTGTGCCCGTGACACAGTTTGATTCTTCCAGGGCAATGGACTGGCTGTAGTATTGCTTTGAGGAGGTTTGCCTGGCTGCATTCTCAGACCCTCCTAGATGATGTGAAAAATGACATTTTAAATTCTCCTTTGAATAGAGATTCATGTGTTGGTACCTTTGCTGCAGAGGTGATTAAAAAAATGTGATGTAAGCTAAATTAGACCTTCTTTTTCAAAATTTTTAATGGATTTTCTAATCCCTCATCCAACTTTGGTAAAATGTCAGGGATGCTCCAGAAATTTAGGAACCCCAAAAACAAGGACAGCCCCACTTATTCAGTTTGATCATTTAAGAGACTGTGTTCCACTTGCCACCCTGGCAGTCCTATTTTCCCTTCCAGAAAGTCTGACTCCAGTTTTCTCTTTCGCACTAGTTTCAGACTAAAGGAGTCCGAAGATCATTCGTCAAGGTTATAGGTGGTAGTGAGAGGATATTCTTCCTTGACAGTGGATGTTCTGTAGTCCTATCTCACCTTCATTCTTATATATGGGTTCAGAGCCAATCCTCGTCTCCGCCTCGGCCGATTACAAAGCTCAGAGTCTCTTAGTTGGCTCGTGGCAAAGTAGGCATCCCATAGTGCACTAGTAAGAATCCACAGATCTCATTTGCTCATTTGCCACGTCTACAAGTTCAGAAGTGCTTCTTGCTTGACCGTGGCTAAGTTGCATATTTTTCGTTATCGTAGTTTTACTAATATTTATATATATCAGCTTAGTTTACTTAGTCTTAGTGTTAGTTTCTCATAGGTATTAATAAGTAGAGTGTTTTTGCTAAATTTTCTTAGTGTTGAGAACTTGTTGGTCGTTTTAGGCCCATTGTTTGTTCTCCGTGTGGTATCCTTCTGTGTGCTAGTTTTTGACATAGTTCCTATTTATGTAGGTCCTTTTTGGGGTTAGCACCTTGTTTTTGATTAGTTTTCATTACTTAGTGTATTGTGTGCAGTGTCATTTACTATTTTTCTATAGTTGCCTGCTGTTTGAGATTTCTGGTATTTTCTGTTTTTTCTGACTTAGCTTCTTTCCGCAGCTAGGTCCGTTTAAGTTAGAGGATCTAGTCCTCTGTTTAACTTTTGAATTTTTCCTCAACAGGGCTAGGCCCGTTTTAAGTTAGAAGACCTAGTCCTGTTTTTTCTCTTCTGTTTGCATGTCAGTTTAGTGGGCCTAGGCCTGTTTAAGTTAGAGGATTTAGTCCTCGTATTCTGTGTGAAAATCTTAAAGGGCGAGGCCCATTTAAGTTAGAGGACCTCGTCCTCTTTTCTTTACCTCCTTTCTTTCCCTTTCATAAAACTCTTAAGTTATGTCGAAGGAATCAAAAAAAAAACATAAACCTTTGGGTTTTAAAAAGTGCATTAAGTGCTCCCAAAAAATGTCAATTACTGATGGGCACAGTAATTGCGTTTACTGCCTCGGAGCCATTCATCTACAGGAACTTGTTCTTTCTGTCACTCCTTCAGCTCTAGAGTTCTCCAGGAAAGAAGGAACTAATTAATTCTGAAAGGTCTACTTAAGCCTTCTTTCGAGGAGGACTTAGCCAGCTCTTTTTCATCTTCAAAGTCCCATTCATCTAGAAAAGAGAAGGTCAAGTCGGCCAAGAGGCATTCTCCAGTGCCGACTAATTTGTCTGAACCTCCTCAGAAAACTATAAAATTGGATAAACCCTTCTTACCTCTTCAGCTCCACTGTTCACGGAGCCGATCGAGGTTATTGATGTTGACACTGCAGTATTGTCCACAAGTTTTTCGGAGCCGACTATTGAGAAATTGCATCGGAGCTGGTCCAGAGAGCTTTTGCCGGTCTCCCCCAACTATACGCTGTCCCATCTTAGAGATCTAGGTCGCCTACCCTGTCATCCAGATCCTCCAAGAGCCTTTTGGAAGAGGATGTAGAGAGCGCAGTGGCGGCTGTTGACTTCAAATTAAAGGGGGGCTGCAAGAGACAGCTGAATGGGTGGGGCCAATGGGAAGGGGTGTGATCAACTAGAAAGGGGTGGAGCTATGCTCAAAACCACAACAACTGGAACTTTAATTAAATACGCTGCCCTGGGTGCCAAACCATCATTACAAGAGTCCAGTCAAGACAAAATGAAGTGTAGACGAAAAAAATATTTCAATGCATTGGCTACATGACAACTTACTTAATATCTAGATGGAAACACACAGGTTGTGAGACATGAAAAAATAAATTGCTTTTTAAATACATTACTGGAATGCCAGTCAAAATCCAGTATAAAAAAAGACGAGCAGCACTCAGCTCAAACCACTTCTCCTTGTACTGCAGTTCTAATTATAATTTATATTCAGCTTTATAAAATTACCAAGTAACATGCTGAAAGTAGCAATCTCTGTGATACCCCCACTTGTAAAAATGTTTCTTATCCAAAAAAGACCTGCTGCCTGACAACAACTATCTACTTGTTTCATGGAGAACATATGATCAAAGTAAAAAATGAACAGCGAACAAGAAACAAGCTCAATATAAATTGCTTAAAGGATTACTGCACAAGTTGTGGACCACATATGATAGATTGGCATTCTGTTTAGTTTACGGTTATGGGTAAAGCCTGCAAAAATAACTGCAAGTCCCCAACAAATGTAATGAGCTTCTGAAAATACTGTAATTCTGTCCTTGATCACAAATACTGTCATATGCATTTCAATACGCAAGGCTTATTCATTATCTAGTTATGTAAATATTCTCTGCATGGCAACAATGAAAAGTCTTTCAGTGTTGGTAATTCTTTAACAGTATGCTTATTAAAGCTTACTTGCATCTTACAATCTCCGACAAGCTTACCTGATGGTCATTAAAGCATTGCTACTTTAATACAGAGCAACAGGGCACTGCAACAGCATGCATTTTCTGAATAATAAGAAGCATAAATCAGCAGTATAAAATATGACAGAAAACCAGAACATTCTGCAAAATCAAGGACAGATGAAAAGCCACGGTCATACTTGTGGTCTACCTTGGATGGGGGAATACTCTGCACACTTACACTGCATAACTGCTCCTTGCCTTGCTTGGACACATCCAGAGCCACTGCAATGGGGAGTGGAGTGCAACAAGTAGGTCACAGTTTAAAATGTCTCTGGCTGATGGTGATGGCTCTGACACCCATACCTCTCAACCTCAGAGCAAGAAATCTGGACAAAGCCATAGATAGAAGGTGGGACACAGGCCCAAAAATAGACAATTTTTAAATATTGCTCTTATAAACTTAGATAATAGAATAGTAGTAGGTCTTGCATTAGTATGAATTTTTGAAGGGTATGAAATCTGAAACTCAAATGTCTGCCATTATTTTCTAACTTCAATCTTTAATGTTTTGCTACTAATTTGCCAGAAAACCACAATTTTATGAAAAACAGACCAAATATGTTATGCAAAAATATAAAATTGCCACACAATACAGCTGTGAACCTGTCAAAGAAGGGACACCTTTTTAAAATTAGTACTGTTAACGTGAGCAGCTGACAAAATAAGAGCATCTAAATGCATTTCTGAAATAAAAGTAATATATAACTCTGATCATTAGTTATTTATAATTGTAAACCCTCCACGTTTTCTTCCAAAATGGCCATTTTGCAGAGGGATTATTAAGGGGAAAGCAACATTTTGAGCCAAAATTGGAGACGGTTGAGAGGTTTGGATATTCCCAATTCTATAAAGTGATTTATTTACACGTACCTCTCAACCTCTTAATGCTGGAAATCTGGATATGGCCAAATATATTGGGGGAACATACAAACAGTAAAAAAAAACAGTTGATAACAGGCCTTGCTTTAGCATGCATTTTTCTGAAGGTTATGATGTCTGTAACTCAATGTCTGTCATTATTTAGTGACTTCATTCCTAATGATTTGGCAGAAAACGACAAATTTTATGAGGAACAAACCAAAAATAAGAAGCAAAAATCTATTAATTCTGCACAAGTCTGAACAGTTGAGAGGTATAGTTCAGCTGGGGCTGTCTGAGTTTGCTGCCCTCCCCCACTCACAAAATCATGGTCGAATGGAGCGTCCCCCCTGCAGCCCTTCCAATGTCCCATTCCTTGGTTATTTCACCCCATTTGCCATAAACGCTGTAATGTGCATACTGCTTTACTTCTGCGATGATATGGATTTCATTTGAAAGTTTTATTTTATATTTTACAGCATAAACCCCAATAGATATCTGCTAAACAAAGCAATGCAGTCTCACAATGAAAATAGACTTAGCATTAAAACTTCTCTGCCCTTGAAACTCACATTCATTGAAACAGCATTGAAACTCACATTCAAAGAAAATACATTTTGTCAGTGGCAGATAAAGATTAATTTTGGGCTGTTTTCAAATCATAGGCCCCTTGAACATGAAACATACACATGCTCTTTGATACACCTTCCTGACTGTATTAAATTATATTCCTTGTACAATACAGTACAGTTGAACTGCCAAATTCAGAACATTTTCATCATAAAAGTCTACTCAAACTTCAACAGTCCAGCAGTATCAGTAAATATGCATGATCTCTGAAGAAGTAAAAGCCATCTAAATAATTTCACATTAAAGAAATCTGTTAACTAATGAAGAGGTTACTGCTAGCAAACAACTTTATATGTCATTGTTTCATCTACAAATAAAGTGCCTGTTGCCCTTGAGGAATAAATTGCTTATGTTGCATTAAAAAAATGTAATGCTAGTAATATTGCAATAGGGAATGGATAGCAAACTGTGATAACAGGTTCATAGTTACTAGTTATCTTTACCAAAGAGGACTGCAGCATCCATCCCCTTTAAAACAGAGTACAGTATCAGCAATGGATCTACCTACTGTGGGAGTAGAACCCCCACAGCCTTCTGCATCAAAAGCAAGTACTCTACCTGTAGTGCTATTTACAATGTAAGCAGACTGAGCATAAGCAGCACTAAACCTTTGTTCCCCTACAGCTCTCAGCTCCTTGTAAAATCTACTCGACACTCAGCTGCATCTCTGAACTTTGCAGCACAAGAAATCTGGACAAAGCCAAAATTTATTTGGGGGGCGGGACTAAAGCCCAAAAACCAGGGACACATTTTAAGCATTGCTTATATAATGTTGGAAAGTTGCTAGAATAAAATGCTGTTACCACCATACATTTCACTACCAAGTATTGAACCCAGGTCCCTGTGCTAAACAGCCAGAGCAACATACCACTATGCCAAGTCATCTATTTTTATGAAAGAAAGGAAGACTGAAACTTAAATGGCTACCATTTAGTTAATTCAGTTCTCACCATAGCTGTCAACTTCTTAGCACAAAACACCTGAACAAAGCCAATAATGGGGGAATACAGCCCCCAAACATATTCAGTGAGTTCAGTTATCACCATAGCTCTCAACCTTGGCACAAAAAACCTGGATGAAGCCAATAATGGGGGAATACAGTACAAAAAATATCTACTGAGGGCACCAGAGCAAACCCACACAGGACATGCAAACTCCACACAGAAGGTACCCCAGCCAAGAATCAAACCAGACAACCCATAGCTGGCAGACAACACTGCTACCACTGCACTACTGTCTGTTTTAAGTAACAAAAATACAGAAACCACAGATTTTATGAGGAACACAACAAATATGAGGCAAACATCTGCAAATGTTTTAGAAATGGTGGTGGGTAGGGAATTCAGGCTCTTGTCACTTGGGTTCAAGCTTTATTGTCTACCCACCACTATGAAGCAACTGGGGCATTTCACACACACTTGCCATTTCCTTACTTTAGAGATTGTCCCTGTTATTTTCCCGCCTCTTATTAATCCCAGATCATTACAGTCCGTCAGTAATGCCAAACATTACATTCTCTTTCTTCTTATTGCCCAGGAAGTCCATCATGGATACTAGTACTATTGCTAAAATAACTTTTTAAGTCACCCCAAGGAGTACCTAAAAATTCTCTGTAGTGTCTAGTGTTCTGGTGTTCCTTCTGGCTTTGTCCAGGGGTATTGAGTACAGAGGTACAGCAGCACCACTACACACAGACACACCCTCATCCCTCCCAACTGCCC